>NW_023495456.1:1915000-2265000 GCF_904425465.1 Colossoma macropomum
AAAATTATCTAAAACAAGTAAAATGTCTGGAAATAAGCCAAATAATCTTATAAGTGCACAACCATCTCAAAAAGAAGAAATATTAGATAGATTGATGAGAATCAAGAAAATGTCACTTGACACGATACTATTTTTGCAGTGAAGTCATTTATATTTCATATTTTGAGTCAGCTGAGCCTCTCCACACCAGCCTGCTGCGGGCTACTGCGCTCTTCATCAGACACACAGACAGGACAGAGATAATAGCTCTGTCTCACTAACAAGGTCCAACAGATGGGACCCTCTTTTAAGATGGATGGATGGAAGAAGGGAATAGAGGCTCCTTTGTGCTTTCGTGACTGAGCTACGATAGCATGGCAGTATTTTTCATCCAGGTTTTTACAGCCTTGGCTACTCTGTATATACAAAATACCACTAACACCATCTGAAATACTCAAAACCATTATTAGGAATGTCTGCCATATTAGGTGCACATTTAGAGTCGGTTATTCATTCAGCCTAATGAGAAACTGTAGAACAGACTCAGTTTATATCACAATACCTACATTTAGAGTCGGTTATTCATTCAGCCTAATGAGAAACTGCAGAACAGACTCAGTTTATATCACAATACCTACATTTAGAGTCGGTTATTCATTCAGCCTAATGAGAAACTGTAGAACAGACTCAGTTTATATCACAATACCTACATTTAGAGTCGGTTATTCATTCAGCCTAATGAGAAACTGCAGAACAGACTCAGTTTATATCACAATACCTACATTTAGAGTCGGTTATTCATTCAGCCTAATGAGAAACTGTAGAACAGACTCAGTTTATATCACAATACCTACATTTAGAGTCGGTTATTCATTCAGCCTAATGAGAAACTGTAGAACAGACTCAGTTTATATCACAATACCTACATTTAGAGTCGGTTATTCATTCAGCCTAATGAGAAACTGCAGAACAGACTCAGTTTATATCACAATACCTACATTTAGAGTCGGTTATTCATTCAGCCTAATGAGAAACTGCAGAACAGACTCAGTTTATATCACAATACCTACATTTAGAGTCGGTTATTCATTCAGCCTAATGAGAAACTGTAGAACAGACTCAGTTTATATCACAATACCTACATTTAGAGTCGGTTATTCATTCAGCCTAATGAGAAACTGTAGAACAGACAGTTCTATCAGCTGATTTAGATAGCTGGATGGTGTACTGTGGTACGCTGTATTCCAGTACTCTGCCAGAGCTGTCTCCGTGATACGGGCCAACTGCTTGCCAAAATGCAATCCGGCTATTTCAGGAAGATGTTCCCACTGACCTAACCGCCTGGAGAGCCCTGGATTCAGCCTTTCTCTGCATTAATGACATCAAAATAATAGAAATCTGCCCACATTTGCTGCATTCAGTGCAACACAGAAACCCCTTTTTTCTCTGCTGGTCTAGAGGTGGTTTACTTACTTTGTCTATCTAGCAAATGTTAATTTAGTGCGTAGATGATGCAGAAAAAACAGTAATTTAATAAAGTTGGTCTCATCCAAACAATCCGCTCAGATCTCCCATGTGGAGTCACACTGTTTATTATTCAGTTGAACTATCATATTACCAACTACGAGTGTAATGAAAATGAAAGGACTCCCAAACGGAGGAAAACAGGTGTGTTTGGAAACACCGTCATACCGTCTGTCATGGTGTGGGGTGTCTTAAAGTCACACAGGCTCATCTCTCAACCAAAAAAAACATACAGGCTGAAAAGCAGCTAGCAGCAGTCGCCAAGCAGTGATTGGAGGGCTGAGGAAAATGGGGCGGGTGTTAAGATGGCCCGATTGGCTCAGTCCTTGATGTTTGCCGGCCAGTCCTGTCCTGTAGAACGACACACGGCTTGTGTCAGTGAGTGCGTTTACATGCACTCAATAATCAGATAACTGCAGAAAATCAGATTTTGTCAGTAATCCGATCAATGCATTTATATGCACTTGGGTAATCAGATAATGGGGAAACTCCAGGTCTGCATGAGTCAGACAGCAATCAGATTTCTGCTTTACAATGAGCCAATAAACTCACAGAAGAAGACGAGATGTAAACATAATGTAAAGCTCAAACTTCATACTGCAGCTTTTTTTAAACATCGCGCCGCTTTACCTGAAAATATGAACAAACATCATCTAGAAGATGAAGAATATTCAAATCCTTTATTTCATGTTTGGTTTCAGCGCCGCTCCAACAGTGTTTTGCTGCGTCTCGCGACATCCACCGTCTGATCCCGCGCAGACTGAGAAATCCGATAGAAATCAGAATAAGAGTTTACATGCACTGAGAAATCTGATTACTGAGCTAAAATCCAGCGTCTTAATCGGATTTCTAGATCGGAGTATGGTGTTTACATGATCATTTGAATAATTTGATAACTGCAGAAATCCGATTATGATCGGATTATTGAGTGCATGTATACATACTCATTAAGTATGTTTACATGCACTCAATAATCCAATCATAATTAGATTTCTGCAGTTATCTGATTATTCAAATGGTAATGTAAACAGCACTCTCTGATTTCTTAGATTGGAGTAAGGTCTTGAAATCTGATAAAGAGGCAGGTTTAGCTCAGTAATCAGATTTCAGTGCATGTGAACTCTTACTCTGATTTCTTTCGGATTTCTCAGTCTACGCATGTGTAAAAACAGATGGCGGTACCGTAAATAAGCGAGCAGCGTTGCTGCGAGATGCAACAAAACACTTCTGGAACGATGCTGAAACTGACAAAATGAAGGAATTAAATATTCTTCATCTTCTAGATGATGTATGTTCACATTTTCAAGTAAAGTGACTTGGTGTTTTAAAAAAAAGCCACAGCATGTAGTTTGAGTTTAACATTACGTTTACGTCACGTCGAGTTTATTGGCTGGTTGCAAGGCAGAAATCTGATTACTGTCTGACTCATGTAGACCCAGAGTTTTCCCATTATCTGATTATTCAAGTGAATGTAAACACACTGAACAGGTTACTGACAAAATCAGATTTTTTTGCAGTTATCGGATTCTTAAGTGCATGCAAACACTGCATTAGTGCAGTGGTCTCCAGCCCTGGTCCTGGAGAGCTGCCTTCCTGCAGAGTTTAGTTACAACCTGTATCCAATAAGCTGCCCCGCCCCCTTACTGAAATCTAACATATCTGATTCAGCCAATCAGGGACTTGGGAAGAGGATGATTAGCTGGAGCAGGCGTGGTAAGTTGTGGTTGGAACTGGAGACCACTGCATCAGTGGGTCCAGGGCAACTTCTGGAAAATTTCAAAACATTTGACTTCATACTTTCAAAAACAGGATACATGAAAATGAAAGAAGAGCATGGATGGGTCATGTTAACCTTCATTCATTGTTAGCAACATTAGCATTTCTGGCTGAACTGTTTGTTTGTCCAGCAGTGATGAACACTGTAGAGGTCCTGCTGTCATGCTGTTTCCTGCAGTGGTCTCAAAAGAGCCGCAGTGGTGCTGTCAGCCGGAGCAAAAGGGCTTTTCAGTGCAGGTTTTTGGGACTTGCCTGCAGGGCAGATGTTTCAGATGAAGACTTGTGTGAAGTACGAACCTGACCTGAATTTCCAGACAGCTGCTTTTCAGCGAATTAGCCATGCAGATTTACAGACGTCTGTATTACACGTTAAATATATAAAACAACAGTGCATTTTCAGTTGCATGAACATTACACATTTAACTTATGCAAAAAAAAAAAAAATCTGTCCATATATTTGTCAGAGATAGATATAAACATCATATATGCTTTCATATGCAAAAGTTTGGGCTCGTCTGGTCAATGACATTGATTTTTTTAAAGTGTAAGTAAATTACACATCCCCTACAGAGACACACTTCTGCAGTTCAATAACTGAATTTAACATATTGTGGAAAAAATAAAAGATATGATGCAAAAGTTATCGCACATTTTACGTGTTATGCTATATTTTTTACAATATGTTCCAAATATATTGAAATTGTGCAGTAAAAATGGCATAAATTGTCGCATTTAAAATTTGCATACAGCTGTATTTGCATTATATGTGAACCTACTGAGAGTATAGAAATACTTGTAAATTGTATATTCTATATCTTATCAAATTATGCTAACTTTGTTGAAATATCTACAGATTCTGTTGTGTACACCCTTAAAAAAGATGGTTCTTCAAGGGTGCTTTAGCAAAAACAGTGGTTCTATATAGAACCATAAACACTCAAAGAATCATTTGCATGCTTAAATGGTGAAATATTTCCTCAGATTGATGGAGAATGTGTTGTACATGGTTCTATATATAGCACCGAAAAGTGTTCTACTATTGTGACAATGTCAAGGTTGTATACAATGGAAGCTACATAGAACCTTTTTCAAAAAGGTTCTATATAGAACCTTATGTAGTACATTGGCCATCAGTCTGAAGAACCATTTCACCATGCAAGAACAATTGTCTTTCTAAAATCATTGTTTTAGAACCCATAAAGATCTTTTTTAAGAGTGTGTGTGAATATAATATTGTATTTTTCTTAAAGGGAATTTTTTATTCCTGTAAAAATGATGCATTGCTGTTTGCTGTAACTGTTATATTCTGTACTTCTGTCCCTTTTATTTCCTATTTGAGTGTCAGATGTTATTGTCCTTGTTTTGGGCGCAGTAGTGTCTCAGTGGGACAGCAGGGCGTCTCTCTCTGGTTCCCCGCGGCATTACAGGCAGTATTAACTCTGTATGCACTGAGGTTCACTGTGTATTACTGTAAAAACTGATTCTGTGGCATAGACACTGCCTCTGATTACTGAGCGAAGATCAGTTCTGCCAGTTTATGGATCATTCAAACTGCAGTCTCACAGTAAAAACAATGAAGTATGCAGATCTTAGACATTTACAAAGATTATGTTATGATCTATTTAAACCCAAGGCATTAATAGAGACAGCAATAAGCTTAGTAAGCTAAGATTCTAATCCACCATCCTGAATTCTGGGTAGGTCTCTCAGGCACAGTTTTAGAATGATATTAAATCATGTTTAATGAATAGACATTTCTTTTGGAGTCCCACAGGGTTGAGTTTTGGGGCTTTTGCTTTTCTCTTTGTACATGTTACCTCTGATTGATGCCATTAGGTATTTTGATGACACTCAATTATACATTTTTACACACAATTACACGTGTGTGTATATACACCAATCAGGCATAAGATTATGACCAGCTCCACTTACTATATAGGTGCACTTTGTAGTTCTACAGTTACAGACTGTAGTCCATCTGTTTCTCTGATACTTTGTTAGCCCCCTTTTACCCTGTTCTTCAGTGGTCAGGACCCCCATGGACCCTCACAGAGCAGGTACCATTTGGGTGGTGGGTCATTCTCAGCACTGCAGTAACACTGATGTGGTGGTGGTGTGTTAGTGTGTGTTGTGCAGGTGCGAGTGGATCAGACACAGCAGTGCTGCTGGAGTTTTTAAACACCTCAGTGTCACTGCTGGACTGAGAATAGTCCACCAACCAAAAATATCCAGCCAACAACGTCCTGTGGGCAGCGTCCTGTGACCACTGATGAAGGACTAGAGGATGACCAACGCAAACTGTGCAGCAGCAGATGAGCTATCATCTCTGACTTTACATCTACAAGGTGGACTGACGAGGTAGGAGTGTCTAATAGAGTGGACAGTGAGTGGACACAGTGTTTAAAAACTCCAGTAGCACTGCTATGTCTGATCCACTCAGACCAGCGCAACACACACTAACACACCACCACCACGTCAGTGTCACTGCAGTGCTGAGAATGATCCACCACCCAAATATTACCTGCTCTGTGAGGGTCCATGGGGGTCCTGACCACTGAAGAACAGGGTAAAAGGGGGCTAACAAAGTATCAGAGAAACAGATGGACTACAGTCTGTAACTGTAGAACTACAAAGTGCACCTATATAGTAAGTGGAGCTGATAAAATGGACAATGAGCGCAGAAACAAGGAGGTGGTCAGAATGTCATGCCTGATTGGTGTATGTATAGACATAGACACACCAACACATATATTAATAACATTTTTACTGGAATAAAGAGAGTGATGACACAAAGAGATTATCCTATCATCCTATCCTAGCATGTAATACAGTACAAGCACTCTATATTCCTTATTTACTGTTTTTTTACTCATGTTTTAAGCAGTTCCCTGATACCAAGCTTTCCTATTTTAATTGATGAAGACTTAGCGTTGTGTATTCTAGCAGTAGAGAGTTCAATCGTAACAATATCACGAAAATAAAATAACCACTTTCTACTATGCAATTCATTAGGGGGCAGTCAGCGCTGAGCTATCAGTTTTTTTGCTGTGGTTAAACCAGCAAGTAAAAGTTTTGCGTTGTTTAAACTGGTTGAAGGGGAATGTCCTTTCCTCTGAGTTTAGAACATATAGAAGTCACCTTCTTCCAAAATGAATAAGCCTCTGGACAATCCCAAAACATGTTTCAAAGAACCAGGTACCCCTAGAGAGAACCTGACACTATCATAAAAATAATGAAAAGCCCCTTAACATCAAATATGCAGACATATAACTGTAGGAAATACTTGGAGAATGAATTATTTTGTTTACATTTAATTTTTCCAGCACTGTCCAAACTACTCATACACAAGCTATAAGCAGTTTATTAAGGACCCACACTCAACATTTTCTTCTAATTAATATTTCTCCTTATGATATTTATCACTTATAACCAAAGACTGTCACAATTTATACATGACAGTTTTCCAACCTCGTTGTTTCTCTTTACACAGGATTTTTTGTAACTGCGCCTTTAAGACAGATATATCCATGTTCTCATTGGCTGCCCTGTATTGGACCTGATTCAAAAAGCAGAACAAGCTGAAACGCTCCTGTTAATTTGAGCAAGAGTAGGCGGGGCTAAACTGTTATAGACTGAATGGGCATCAGATAAAAGGTGCAGATCTGGGCTTCATGGTCATAGAGTATTATGGTAAACTGGAAGTGTTGGTGCTGTCGCCCGCTGCCTCACTCACTCACTCGGGTTTGTTGACGGTGGACCGGAGGGGCGCTGACGTCTCAGGAAGCCTCATGTCTCTGTTACCTTCTGTCTCTCACTCTTAGCGAGGCTGTAATAGCTCAAGTTTCAGGTTTCAAGTTTATTTGTCATTTGCACAACTTGTCAGGACAATGGTACGTTGAAATGCTTGTGGTGAATATATTAAACAAGTGATAATCTGAGGATAATATATATACATTTTAAAGTGACTTAGTGTGATTGACCATAGGAGTGATGTGATAATAATACTAACAAAGTGATGAAGTGAACTGGTAACGGAGGAAGGACCCACAGCATCACAGCTTGTTCAGAAGCCTGACAGCCTGTGGTTAAAAACTGTTTATTATCTGGGTTCTGGCCTCTTTGCTGTGGTATCTCCTACCTGATGGCAGAATGGTGAACAGGCTGTGTGCTGGGTGACGTTTTGATTGTCCTCAGGCAGCAGGATTGATAGATGTCCTGTAAGGCTGGTAGTTTGTTGCCTATGATGGATTTGACCTGCCGGAGTCTCTGCTGCTCTCTGTGACGCTGTACATTGTGATCAGTCACTCTTAACAGAGCTAACTCTCTGTGTCTCTTTGCTGAGCTGAACAGCTGCACATCCTGTGGGTCTGATGCTGTTCTTCATCTGCCCTGATCGGGTTTCCACTGCTCGCCAGCCTTCTGGATCACCTTGGAGCTTCTCACTGTACAACCCTGAGCAAACCTCACCTGCATGAACTGACCCTCCTGATGATACTGATGCTGCTGCTGCTCAGACTCGAACTATTTAATCACTGCTTCTCCTGCCTCACTGAAGACTGAGCTCTTCTCATATTCACACTAACAGATCATCATGACAGGCTCTAACAGTCACTGACGTTCATGGTTCTCTGTGATTCTCTAACAGCAGTTACTGGTTTTCACTGACTGAGTCTCACTGGTCTGTTTCTCAGTGTTACTGTGATCGCCATTTCTCTATTTTAATAATGTATATTAATGGTCAAATCTTATTCTCTGTTCATTTTGCTCTTGTGTTATTGTTTTGGTTTCACTTTTGAGTTTTTGTTTTTTCCTCTGCGTTGTCGGAGGAAAACCTCATATCTCCAAAAGGAAAAAACATACTTTACTTTTAATGTAAGTCAGTGGAACCAGACTGTTTTCCAAGTAATTTTGGGCCGTTTCTTTTGGTCCATTCATCTTGAAATGTATATACAACATAAAGGACTACTGGCATTTATAAATTATGTCAAAAACTGACAAACGTCAAAAATGGAGATACAAGAGGCTCAGATCCTCATTTTTCTGTAAAGCTGCTTTGTGACAACACCTATTGTAAAAAGCACTGTATGAATAAGCCTTGAACTGACTTGACTTCATATACAAATGAACCAGTTTTGTGACATCACTGAAGCAAAACAAGCGGGTTTTACAGCTTAGGTTCCATATTTGGACTGTGTGGGCTGGTGAGTGAACTGTACGCTTTGGAACAGTGTTTATATACCACACTCTTTTATTTTTTTAAAAAAAGTGTTGAAATCCAGTTTCTCATAATGTGAGGCCTTTAAAGTTATTTTATAGGGTCAGTTTTTGCTTTATTGTCAGAGTGTAGGGGTAGGGGCGTCTAAATAGAGGGGCATAAATGCAGCTGTTGGACACGAAAGGGTTAAGCGTGTTGCTGAAGCTGTACTGAGAGCAGAATAAACACAATAGCTGGGCTAACGCTGCTCCAGGGGAGGGGGAGGGCTTTTGGGACTGCTGAATCAGACCACGTTATCTTCTCACCCCTCCTCTGAGACCATGATGTCACCTCAAAGATGAGGGAACATTAAGAGGAGAACAAAGAGGAGGAGGAAACGTGGAAAAAGCACAACCGAGTGGAGAAAGTGAGAATTATCTTAGTAAAAACACCAAACAGCAGATCTGCAGTTCCCTGAATGAAGTGATGTACTGAACTGACTTAAATCAAACGTGCACATTAATAAAATACAGCCTTATGTGAAAGTTTAGGCACCCCAACCATAAAAGATCAACAGTGCATTTTTAATTATATATAAATATATGTCGTAATTTATTTATAGTATATAGTTTCTATATAAATACACTGATCAAGCATAACATGCAGTGCTGAAAATGATCCACCACCCAAATAGTACCTGCTCTGTGAGGGTCCATGGGGGTCCTGACCACTGAAGAACAGGGTAAAAGGGGGCTAACAAAGTATCAGAGAAACAGATGGACTACAGTCTGTAACTGTAGAACTACAAAGTGCACCTATACAGTAAGTGGAGCTGATAAAATGGACAATGAGTGTAGAAACAAGGAGGTGGTCATAATGTTATGCCTGACCGGTGTAAGTAAATATGTGGCATTTTACACATTGCAGCTTGGAAATACATGGATATAATTGCACCAGTGTAAATTCCAACATTTCCTCATCTCATTTGATCAAACATGTAGCATCGGTACAAATAAGCTCTTAAAAGGCATGAAACAGAGGGCGATGTGGCCTGTGGACTGTTCCAGTTCTGCTGAGTGGACAGCGCTTCAGTGAGGTGGACCTGTTAGGTCATATTATAATGCTATGTTTGATGTGTATCGTGGTCTTCTTTATAATTGCTAAGGTAAATCACAGTAAATGAAACAGTACAAACAGACAGTCTCATTATCCACTCTCACTCTCTCTGTCTCTGACATTAACTTAATGAAATGAATAAAGCTCAGCAGGGCGAAACAGATTGCTTGTGTGCTGGGCTGCTGTGGTGACACGATGGAATAAAAGCATTCAGAGCAATTACCAACGCAGGAGAAAAGGTCAGGCACTAAGATGTAAAGCTAACGATGAAACATCAGGAGAAAAACAGTTTAAAACAGCTTAATATCAATACTGTAGCTTCAAAACTGGCCCTTCTGCTGTATCAGATGGTCATTAGGAGTGTAACAGTTCACAAAATTCATAATATAGTTTAATACAATTCAATATGTTTCCAAACACAGCAAAAATAAATGCCTAAAAATGTTAATATGTTACTGTTAGTGTGTAAAAGTTTCCATTTTCAGTTTATTACACTCTTCAGAAAGATGGTTCTTCATATTTCTGTATAGAACCATGAACACTTACAGAATCGTTTGCATGCTTAAATCGTTCTCTGCATGGTGAAACGGTTCTTGAGATTGATGAAGAATGTGTTGTAGATGGTTCTATATATAACTTTTTTGAAAAGCGTTCTATGTAGCACCAAAAAGGGTTCTTTTTTGTGACGAGTTTGACATTGTAACATTTGCAGAACCATTTTTGGTGCTTTTTCAAAAAGGTTTTGTATAGAACTGTCTACAGCACATTCTCCATCAGTCTAAAGAACAACTTCACCATGTAAAGAACACTTTAAGCATTTAAATGGTTCTTTGAGTGTTCATGGTTCTATCTAGAACCATAGAATCCTTGCAGAACCATTTTGAAGTGTATAGAACATTATAAAAGTGCAAGTTCTTATTTGTTCATTGTATTCAGCTATTAATTGTATACATTTTATGTATTTAGTAGCTCCCAAACAAAGACAGAAACAGTTCGAGCTCAAATAAACAAACATTACTCACCGCTGCCCTCTACAGGTGTTATAGCACCAGTCAATCAGGACTGTTGAATTCGTAAGACTTGTAAAATGTATCAGTACTGCTTTCTTATATTTATTTATGTTTATTTGCCTCAAGCTAACTAATGAAAATACACCCAACAACATAAACATATCATTATAAAAGCTAATAACTGTGGAAAATAAGTGTGGCCGGCAGTAGTGATTGCAATCAGCTGAAACAATCGTAATCAGGCAATGATGTAATACTTGTCACTGGCCTAGACAATACAGTGCGATACAATACAATATGATTTAATATAATACCATACATTACAGCATAGTGCCATAAAGTATGATACATTATACAACAGGTAGTCTCGGCCACGCAAGCTGATTGGTTGAGCAGCGTTCTAACTGTGCTGTTATTTCACCATAACATCATGGTTTTCTCACAAACACTGTATCACTCCGCTGAGACGCCGTTGCTAAGCAACAACTTTGACATCTGTAGGAGACGCTCAAGCCATTTGAACATTTCTACTTCTTACTTTGCCACAAACAGAAAACGGACACTTTTAAGATCACATTTGACCGACAGCTGATTTGGTCAGACTCTGAAGATGAGACGACACTAAATTCCCAAACTGTCAGTTGGTCTGTGTGGAGCTGGAGAACGAACTGCCGGCTGTGCAGCGAGTGGGCGGAGCTCGTTACTCTGACGTAGCAACAAGCTGCTCGTTAAGGAACTATAATTTGGTGAAGGAACTGCGAACATTAAAACATATTAAACGTCGCGTTCACGGCCCAGTTTATTAATTTATTACTGTATTTATTTAACTGTTGTATTAAAGCAATAGAACACTCGAGGAGTGTGTTATCGCCAATAACATCACGGCTGTGATGATCTATGGCGACCAAATCACAGCCGTGATGTTATTTTACGATAACACACTCCCTCTGTGTTCTACAGCTTAATTATGATACGATACAGTATAATACAATATAATACCATACATTATAGCATAATGCCATACAATGTGATACAATACAATAAAATATCAAACACTACAATAGAAAACAATACAGTACAATAAAATACAATAGGATACACTACAATACATCACAGTACATTGCAATACAATATGATGTACTGTAACAGCCCTGATCTACAGGCGTCCAGCTGTTCCTGAGTTTTTTTGTTTGCGATGTTGTGCTGTTTAGTAGCTCAGATCTGAGACTATTTTACAGGTCTCTGCTGGAATCAGCCTAGCTGTGATGTCACAGGTGTGTGTGTGTGTGTGTGTGTGTGTGTGTGTGTGTGTGTGTGGTTGTAAGCAGAGGGGTCCGCTCACAGCCCTGTGATCCAAATCAGGACAAAGGATGAAATCACCACCCAGCATGTCCCACAGGAGTGGGGAGTGTGAGAGCAGCAGAATAAAGAACATCTGAAGGAAAATACTGATGGAAATGATCAGAAGCCGGACAGACAAACACCTTCATTCAGTATTAGAACTATTAATAAGTATATCCGACAAAGGAGACCCTGCTGAACTGAGCCTGGTTATTAATAACGTCATGGTTAGCGGTGTTGTCCCCCTGCTCTGTCTCTGCAGTGGTATGACCCAACATGTTCAACAAGGATGGGACACAAATGAAGTGCTGGATTGGGTCAGTAGTGCAGACAGAATCTTCAGGATTCAGGATTCAAGATGGGATTATTTTTATATACATTTACAATACAGGGCATTCAAATATACAATGCAGGGTGTTCCTACTTATAGAAATATAAACAGTGTGGTGCAAAAATTTAAAAAAGTAGTGCCTGAATGTATTCAGAGTATATTTAGAATACATTTTGATAAAGTACATTGGAAAAACTGCTGTAATTTTTATTTATTTCACGCTGTTCTTCATTAATACTAGTTGACAGTTTTGTTTATGTAATTCTTTTGATAATATGTTTCACCAAAAATTAAATTCTTCAAATGACTACGAAAAAAAAAGAATACAAAATTCGGAATGTTATTTTGGCTCTCATTGCTTGGTTCACTCTACTGCTGTTACCATAATCCCACTGCCCTTTCATGACCTAAGCCAACAACTGACCAGATCCCAATAACAAAATCTTGATTACATTGATTTATCAGTCTACTCAGGCTTTAGCAGAGCTCAGTAACACTGAGATTAATAACTGATCACATTGATTTATCAGTCTACTCAGGCTTTAGCAGAGCTCAGTAACACTGAGATTAATAACCGATCACATTGATTTATCAGTCTACTCAGGCTTTAGCAGAGCTCAGTAACACTGAGATTAATAACCGATCACATTGATTTATCAGTCCACTCAGGCTTTAGCAGAGCTCAGTAACACTGAGATTAATAACCGATCACATTGATTTATCAGTCTACTCAGGCTTTAGCAGAGCTCAGTAACACTGAGATTAATAACTGATCGCATTGATTTATCAGTCAGCCCAGCCTCAAAAACATGTAAAGTTAAATCACACTGCAGCTGTTTTTAGTGAAGGGAGGAATTAGGTGATGGTTAGTGTGTTAAAGTACCAGGCAGCGCTCTGAATGTGTTAATCCTGATAGAAAGAAGACGACCTGCTGCCCCGGGCGAGGGCTCCTCACCCCGGCAACGCCGCACAACAACACGCCCTTCCTGGGGTGAATGAGTGCGGAGGGGAGAGAGGGATCCTGATCATTATTCTGTTTGTTCAGTGTTAACCTCTCAATGCCAGCACTGTGGGATTCAAACTGAAGGAGGAAAACTGAGATACATTTAAATATTTATATATTTACATTAGATGTTTATTTGAATGCAGAACTTAGTATAATAGTTTAATACTGATGTTTTATTATGTAATAGGTTTTTATATTACTTATTACTCGTGCTACACGTTTACACAGTGGTACATCACAGGTTACTTACAGTTGCATGCAAAAGTTTGAACACCCTCATTTGTTGATTTTTGTAGCAAAAATACCCCAATCAGGCATACCACCTCCTTGTTTCTACGCTCATTGTTCATTTTATGTTGTGCTGATGCGAGTGGATCAGACATAGCAGTGCTGCTGGAGTTTTTAAACACTGTGTCCACTCACTGTCCACTCTATTAGACACTCCTACCTTGTCAGTCCACCTTGTAGATGTACAGTCAGAGACGATAGCTCATCTGCTGCTGCACAGTTTGTGTTGGTCATCCTCTAGTCTTTATCAGTGGTCACAGGACGCTGCCCACAGGACTCTGTTGGCTGGATATTTTTGGTTGGTGGACTATTCTCAGTCCAGCAGTGACACTGAGGTGCTTAAAAACTCCAGCAGCACTGCTGTGTCTGATCCACTCAGACCAGCACAACACACACTAACACACCACCACCACGTCAGTGTTACTGCAGTGCTGAGAATGATCCACCACCCAAATAGTACCTGCTCTGTGAGGGTCCATGGGGGTCCTGACCACTGAAGAACAGGGTAAAAGGGGGCTAACAAAGTATGAGAGAAACAGATGGACTACAGTCTGTAACTGTAGAACTACAAAGTGCACCTATATAGTAAGTGGAGCTGATAAAATGGACAATGAGCGCAGAAACAAGGAGGTGGTCAGAATGTTATGCCTGATCGGTGTGTATTCAGTTGCACATACTACACATGCCCACAGTGCTATGATTAATTATGCATTCAATATTTGTTTATTTGCACATACGACTGTATGTGCCACAGTACAATAAGATATTATTTATGATCTGTTCATATGTGCTGATTCATATGCACATTGTGCACATGCACATATCACTATGATGCATTATTTATTTAATATTTATTTATATTACACAGGCACACTATGATGCTTTGTTTACTTTTTGTTTATTTTCACACCCTACATACTAATTGTTCTTTTATATTATTCTTGCTTGTACTATACATCTGCTGTATAGTACTGTTAGTATAATGATGATTGTTTATTTATTCAGTATTTGTTTATTTGCACATACATCACATTATTATATAATTTAGAGTGTGAATCAGCTTTGCCCTCGTTCGTTTTGACTCCTAAATGGTCTTTCTTCATCTTTCTGGCACAAATATACAAAATATTTCATAATAAATTACCAAAGGATGGTTCTGTCTGGACGAATCTTCTAACCCAGAGATGATTTTTGAATTTATTGGGCCTTTTTTACAATCCACACCGTGTTTCTTCAAAGATATAGAACAGAATGAGTGACTGGAACTGCTTTCTTTCACTCCAGGACCCCACAGACCCGTCTGTACACTCAGTAATGGGTCGATGGAATCCCCCTCCCCATACCCCCCCCCCAGGCAAAAAAAGCTGACAAAGCTCAGACAGTGTCTGGGTGTGTCGCCCTAATTTCTCGTACATTACTGATAGAAACCTGAAGGTTCTAATCAGAGATGTTCATGATTTGATACATCAGATTAACCAAATCACCTGCTTCACACCTTCAGCCTTCAGCACGTTGGTCTCTGTTTATGTCGGATGTTTATGTCTCTCCCAGCGGTGTCCTGTGGTCTGAAGTAAACATGTCTGGGTGCAGAACGCAAAAAACAAAGGGATGTGACTCCACCTAGTGTTCCAACAGGGGAGGTTCACTGTTATATCACAATAATATCCATGATGTAAGTGTGAAAACCTTACTGCGGGGTCGGTTGGCACAGTTCTCACTCTCACTAAATCCCAGACATGCGATACATTAGGATAACTGGCAGCAAATGAAAGCTGGACAAAAAATAAGTAATTAATTAAGTAAATTTAAGTCAGCCAGACCCTTCTCCATTTCTTTTGCTGGCTTGCTATGGTCTCAGCTCTCTTAGCCTTTGCTAGCTTTCTTTATCCTGTGATTGCTATCTTACTTTAGCCTTGTTTGTATTTGTTAGCTATGTTTGTCTCTTCCTGTTTCGTTACAGAGTGACTCTTTGTCAGTGTTTGTCTGGGTGTTCTGGCTTTAGACTCTCTTAAACTGGTGTGTTTCTCCTGGGAGGAGGAGGAGGGGCAGGTCAGACTGTGCGTGCACCTACATTTCAATCAGTATGTATTTTATTGTCTAAACACATTAGAAACAGTTACCACTCATGTATGTTGTGTTAGCTTAGCATAGGGTGGCAGGTAGAGCTGTTTAGCTCTTAGCTTAGTTTGTTTTGTTTATTTCTTTCGTTTGGTACTGGCTGTTGTCCCCCAGAGTGCCCAGTTCAACTTTAACATCTTTACTACAGTTCACTGTTGTTCGTATCTTAACTTTGCTGTGTGTTGCTTGTTTGTCTGTATAATTAAACTGTTAGGTTTATCTGCTTTATTCTGGTCTCTGTTCCCCTTTATTGTGCTCCTCCATCCTCTTGTTACTGTCCCTCCCTCCTCCTAGAGCTGAGCCTATGGTTGGGACGTAACAGTCATCATTATCATTGTTATATCTGTACAGTGGTACATTTTTAGGGTTGGCATGGGCTGTGGTTGTGGGGTGGGGTGGGGGGGGTGATATCTTTTTACGAGGCCCAAAATCCCTGGCGATACCCCTGGCCTGATTCAATCAAGTAACCACGCGGCCAGTAATGTTGACACAGTTACACTATGTTGGCATTGCAGAGCAGGAAACTCAGCACATTCAGCTGTAATGATGCAACCAACTGCCTGAGGAGTAAACCTGCATTGATTTTCCATTATTAATGACAGACTCCTATTTAAACACTCTTGGCGAAGGATTTGGATCCGTGTCGCAATGAATAATGAACAGCAAGCAAACAAACTCATTATAAAATGTGTTGTTTATTATGGCTTCAGCCTGTTTAGACCAACAGGCGGAATCAGAAACACACACAGCACTAGAGAACACAACAAAACACTTCCTTTTTCCACCAAAGCTGGAAAAAACATCCCAAAACTTTTAACAGGACGTTTCTCATTAGTGAAGAATCACAATAAAGAATCGAATCAAAGGCAACAGAGAAACCCGACGTCATTATTCCTTTTCTAAAGGCCCAAAACAGACACGGTTCATCTGTAAACATTAATGAGCAGATAAATGAGCTCGCACACTGCGCCAAACAGGTCACTGTCACTTCTGCAGTGGAGATTTTTCCATGAATCATTGTCGTTGTTTTGATTACGATCCGCTCTGCTGGCTGAAGTCTGCGCTCGCGCATTCTGTGATTCTCTCAGTTCACACGTCTAGCGCCGAGCTAATCGCTGACAGGCTGCTGAAAGACAGAAGGCGAGGAGGGAGCGAGCGGCGTGTTTGCAGACCAGACACTCTGTTTGAGAGGCTGGTGTGTCACCTCGTCGTCCGACACCATTTGCTTTAGCATATGCTGACCATACAGGCAAGTGGTGGTCATGGTAAACAGATATCAATTTGTCCTATTCCTAAGACTTTTGGACTCTTACTCAAGTTTTACGACCACGCAGTATGCCGCATTTTGGAAATGTCTTGAGCAAAGAGTGCACCTTCAAACAACGTTTCTGTAAGGGCTGGCTCCAGGGCTGCGGCGCTCCCGGCCACCAGAGGGAGATGACGCACACCTCCCAGGTCCAATCAAGCCCAAAGTCCTTCACCTGGGCAGAGGGCTTTATAAGCACAGAGAAGGCGACACACATCGCTGTGTCTTTGTCTCATTGTGAGTCAACAGAAATGGCCGGTAATTTGGGTAAGAGGGCTGAGAGTTTTGCACTCCCCTTCACTTTTCGAGTTTCTCCAGCCTCCTCTTGAGATTTCCTTCTCTGCTCTCTGAGAAGAGAAAAAAAAAATCGTTCTTTTCTGTTTTGCTTCTGTTTCTGTTGGGAAAGTCATTTGTCTTTTTTCAATTACGTCATTTTTCTCTCGGCTTCTGAGAGCCAGTTTTCGCCTGGCGTCCTAACAAAAAATGCTGAACGTCAGGTGCTGAAGTTCTTTAGTTCAGCTTATCCATCTGCTGTACATAAGCTTGGCACTTGGGTCCTGTATCCTTAAAACCTGTGGTGGCTCACCTGGTATATAACTCGGACAGCCTGGGTTCACATCCTCAGTCTGGTGAGCCATCCGCCGTTACAATTTCAAGAAAAAATAATCATTTGAATCAATGCAGAGTGTGAATGTGTTGATTAATGAGCTCCCAGAGAGGTGGAGCACGCAGAGCGTTCCATTAATGTAAAGAAAAACAAATGAAGTTAGTTTTCCCACAAAAACAGGCTGATGGTGACGGAACTGGACACTGTTTCAGTTTAAAAAATCTGCATAGAAGATGCCGAGTGTTATGTGCTGTTCGGTCCATGTGTTTTCATAAAGAGCATGCTCTGAAACTGTTCTCTGCCCTTAGCCGAAGTATGAATTGGTGATTAGTTAATATTCTAGATATAATATTAACCTATTATAATGTCCTATAATAATAGGTTATTAGTTAATAGTCTATGAAGAGTATTTTATATACACTACATCTCCAACAGTCTGCATTCTTCTGAAATGAAGGTGTTAATAGTGAGTCTGTGCTGCAGTAACAGCCTCTACTCTTCTGGGAAGGCTTTACACTAGATGTTGGAACATTGCTGTGAGGATTTGACTGAGCTACTTAGATACTTTTGGATGTACAGTGTAATTGGCACTGTGTTTCCATTAAAAGCCAACTTTAGAGATGTGATGATGAAGCTGTTTCAGCAGCACTTAGACTTTCATTAACAAACAAAACTGATAATACAGAAATTTCCCTCGGTCTCATGGGAGAACACAGTTAAGCTTACAGTATATTTACTGTTCAGGTTACATCAGGAAACTATGAACATTATATCTGACTCTGGAGACTCTGCAGCGCCACTAAAGGAGATGAGTAGGCATGTTTAAAGATCTAGCAATGGTTAAATTGTTCCATCTCGGCCAGGGTTCCCCTTTAAAAACAAGCTCTTTTTATGCTTTTACTCAAGCAGAAATACGGAAATGTTTCTACTTTCACTCAAATTCATAAGATTTGTACTTTTGTCCACCTCTTAAATTATTCCATTTTGGGAAGTATCAGATATTAGATTTTTTTTTTTTTGCTCATGTTGCACAAAAGAGTTCAGAAGAAACAAGAAAACAGTGACACTGTTTTGGCCTGGAAAGAGTTCATTCTCTGATTTTTAAAAAAGCATCACCCAGAAAAGTCATTCATCCTCCTTTTTTCACCAGCGACTCGTCCTCACGCTCGCGTAGGTTGCAGCACCTCAGCCTGGTTTAAAAGGCCGAATGTCACGCCTGCAGAGACTTACTGGCACCAGAGCTCAAACCCAGCAGCTCCTCACTAATCGGATTGCTGCTTCTCAATTTCTTCCTCTCTCCATCTCTCTATCCTTTCCCCGTCCCTCTCTCGCTCCTCCACTTCGTCCTGCATGTCAGCACCTCCCATGGTGGGGGCGGAGCTTAGGAGGCGTTATCCATCCTTCCCTTCGGAGCTTTCTGAAGGCAGGGGGGCTTCCTCGGACGAGGGGGACTGAGCGCCTCCTGGACCGTCTGCAGAGAGAGAAAGAGAATCTGATAGACGTCTCTGGAGCCTCACTGCTTTTATAAAATGATGGCAACAGAAAATATGATAAAATAGATTTAATGCATTTTTTTAATTATTATGACTAACAATCACATTGAACAATTCTTCCACCAAGAAACAATAGGCTATTGTTGCCAAGCAACCAAAAACCACTGATGGAGGACAAAAGGATCTAGTCACCCATCACTGTATATTGCCATCATTTATTATACTGAAAATAATACTGAAAATATGTATCGTTTACTGCTAGGAAAGAAGACAGACAGTGTAAAGTCACTGTGCTTTATTAAAAGCTGTAGTTGGCCACAACCACGCTGTCCAAAAGCAAGGCTTTAGTCCAGCGGTCAGCAACATGCGGCTCTTTTACTGTCCTGTTGTGGCTCCACAGCTGAATCTGATTTGTAGGTAAAAATAAAATAATCCTCCTTTACAGTAAAATAAAGCTCTGCTGATCGTTCAACACAGTTTAACAGTAAATGGTCTTAAACTCTGGAGTTAATGTAGAACTGCTAATTCACCCTTTAACCCCTGAAGATCAGCGCAGACTGCTGGTCACCATAGCAACACAGACAACAGTCTCGCCTAGCTAGTAGCTAACGAAACGGCAAAGAGAGAGATTTAAGATGAACATCGATAATTTAGAGACGAATGGACTGATTTGTGTTTATAATCACTCCAGCTGGTTTCCTGATACGTTTAATCTGCAACGAGAAACTGACAAACACTAAAAAGTTGCGAAGCTGAAGTCAGTTTTTCATTCGCCAGCTTCTCGTTCGAATTTACATTCTGGTTTCCTGCCAGAGATGCGAGAAAAGCAGCTATAGCTGAGCTAAAGCTTTAAAGCAGAGAAAAGTAAGTCTGTGTTTTTGTTTATATTATGTTTTTTATCCTGTACTAGTTCATCAGCACATACTGAGACGTATTTACAGCCAAAATGGTAAAATGGACGTAAAATGTTGTGGCTCCCAAAGTGATTAGATTTTTGTTGAAAGGACAAAAATTGGCTCTTCTTAACATTTGGGTTGCAACCCCTGCTTTAGGCTAACAGCTCACTCTGTACTCAACTCATGTCTACACTCTCTCGCTCCCACAGTTTCTCCTGTTCCAACATACATATTTCTCCAAAGAAGGATAGCCCTGCCTTCACAATAAGAGTCCCTTTCAGAGTAACCCAGAAAACAACTGCTGGAGAGTAAATAACCCAGATTAAACACGTAAAAGATTTCTCAAACACACTTCATCTTAAAATAGTGGTATTTTATGCAGAAATCTCACCTTATAAGTAGTTATTACTCAGTGATTGTGTTGTGTTTTATGTGCTAGCATCAAGCTAACAGCACCACACTTTTATTTTCCCACACTAGGTTTATACAGGTCAAAGACATGGACATTTGAAGCACATAAGTAAATAAAGGTGCTTCAGTGAATACTTCAATTTTGAGAATATATGGCCCTAAGAACATAGATCCCTGGGAACACAGAACCTGCAAATATGGGAACATGGGAAAATAGGACCCTGGGAACTTGGAGACTTGGGAACACTGGGCCTACAAACATAGGAACATGAAAAGCTGGAGCCCTGGGAACATAGAACCTGCAAACTTAGGAACATGGGAATGTGGGACCATGAGAACATAGGCCCTGGGAACACAGAGCCACAGGCCCTGGGAAACATAGTGCCCTGAGGACCTAGAACATGTATGTATTAAGTATTTTACAAACACAGGTCAGCCAATCACATTTGAGAACCAGAACTGTCCATTTTATGATTTTCACTTTTTCTGAGAGATATGATGTTTTCTTATGACATCAACGACATTAGCAGCAGACTGACCAGTGAGGGACAGCTCCGCCAGTTTGAGCGGGAGGTCCGAAGGGTTGACCCCCGCCGGAGAGCCGAGAATGTCCGGCAGAGCATTCCTGCGTCCGGACCTGCCGGACGAGGCAAAGTCCAGAACCGGCTCCACCTCCGTCATCTCCACCACTACTGCCCTGAGAGAGAGAGAGAGAGAGAGAGGTCTTTTTCTTTTTGAAGTTTATCATCCAATTAAAACAAAAAACTTTAATTAATTAGTGATTAGTCATTAATTAGGATAGTCATTACAACAGAGAGACAGTCATTGGCAGAGAAACATCTGCTGTAAACTACAAGTATGTCTGAAACGAACAGCTGAGTTCATTTTTCTGTCCACTAGAGGGTGCATGTGCACTAAATCCATAGAAGTGAATGGTCTGTTCCGCTCTTGTAGCTCCAGATGTTGAAGACACCTGAAACAAAGTCCTCCTGTCAAACATACGCCCCGCTTTAAATGTCATGAATGTGATTTGTTGTAAATCTGCGAGCGACACGCCGTACATCCCTAAACGACCCCCCACGCACCCGCCCTCGGCCTGCTTCTTTAAATAGAACGTGGCAAAAGAGCTATTGTAGAGGCAGAGAGTGTCTGTTGTCATGGAGACCGTGGATGCTGGACGATGAGGGTTCAGCCAGAGTGAGTGACAGGATGAGAACTCCTCTCTAGCATCATCCTCGCTCTGAGCGCAGAACTCAGGATTAACATGTAAGATCCTGCGTTTGGCTCTTAGCGCTCACAGAAAAATAAGGGTTCTACATTAGACAGTGTGATTAGAGCGTGAGTTAATGTACACCAAGGGTGTAGGTCTGATCTCAACAGTAGTAGGAAACAACAACCCACCCCCCTACAACCACCCTCCGTCCCCCCAACCCCCAATCCTGGGCTGTATACACTGCAAAATGTCTAATGCAAAACCAGTAAATAAGGAGGGTGTGTGACCACTGCTAAATAAATACATAAATAAATAAAGGCTTTAGTGAATCAGATACAAACAAACATTGTTAAACTTGGGGTCCTATTTATTTTTGTGGGCAATTTTAAATATTGATTGAACAGGATCTTTTGAAACCAACCAAATGATGTTAAGATAATTCCACACTGTTAGAAATAAAGGTTTTGTTCAGGAACATTTCTGTTCATCAAGGTACAAACAGTGTAAACGTTCCCTCGAAGCTCCAACAGTGGTTTTAAGGTCTGATTGTGAACCTTAAATAAGTTTCTCCAGGTGAAAAGTTCGTATTTGTACCTTTTCATAACCGAATGTTTTAAAACAGAACAGTAAAATAAAAGCCTGGAGGCGAGACGGGGTGTGTGGAGTCAGTACAGCTTAGAACATATCATTTCAGTGGATTATGGTTCAGTTATGTTCCCTGACTGAAGGGTACTGAGATGGAGCCTTGAGGGTTCTACCCCAGTGACAAGAGGGGAACTGACCCAGAGACAGTTTAGTACCTCTATTTCTGAGAGTGTGAGGCCATGCATTATTGAGATTGTATTGTTCTTAGGCACGGCGCAAAGCGGAGTAAAACCCCTTTTACCGTGATAAAATCACTGTAATGTACGACCTCGAGTGGGTTATTGCTTTTATAAAATAGCGGACAACATAAAACATGCTAAAATATACGATTTTCTGAAAATAAATTAAGTTTCTATTACTAATAATCAATATAAGTATTCCGCCAAGAAATGTAGTTCCTTTAGAGTATGGTATCGTTGCCAAGCAAGCATGGACCGCTGAATGAGGAGAAGAACATTTGCTCGCCCAGCGCTGTAAACTGCAGTCATTTCATGAACTTTTTAACATTTTGACGTATAAGAATGATCATATGATAACCATAGCACTGTTTAATGCGATAACATATGTTTAATAAGTACTTTTTGGACATCGTGAGTCTTATTTAGCACCAATCCAGTGGCGCACCTCTTTCCACGCTGGGGCTGAGTCTCAAATGGCTCCCTGCTCCCTACATAGTGCACTACATAGGGATATAATTACTAGATCCTGCAGCCCAACAGAGCAAAATACAGAAACAGTAATTTGGGATTCAGATACATCAACACTCGATACATGATGCACTGTTTGGCTGTAGAGGCTAGAATTTCAAAACTTCCCTAGCACACTATTTAGGGAGTACGGAGCTGTTTGAGACTCGGTCTGGGTTTGATGCGACTTCTGTTTAGACTTTTATGTCTCAGTTTTATAGTGGATCATATCGTAAGTGCTTCAATTCAAGCTTGTACTATTAATGATGGGGTTGTTTAGCATGTTTGCTGTCCTTTACGCAGCTGAATGTGGTAAATTTAACACACTGGAAGAAAATAAAAACATAAAACATGAAATAAAACATAAAATGTGGCCTGTGCAACAGTTTTTATACCACGTTTTATGTTTTATTTATTCCAGTAGGTTAAATTCAGCATATAAACAACAACTGAGCACTCAGTGTCGTATTAGTATGTGTTTCCATTAGAGGATGTGTACAATTTTTGTTCATCTGCTCAAATTAACATGTTTGAATAAACATAGTGTAAAACGTGGAAAGAGAGGCTTATGTGCGTTTCTCATTTCACATTTTATTTTCTTCCAGTGTGTTAAATTCATCAAACAAGTAGAATTTTGCCTGTCAGCTTATATGCAAATCATAAAAAGAATCAAGGAGAGGTGCCGTTTCACCAGGGGTGCCCAAACTTTCGCACAACACCGTAAATAAACGTAGTGTAAATATACAGTCAGAGCTAAGAAGCTCACGTGCGCACGTGCACGTCCACAATTCAGCATACACATGGGGGCAGGGAGAGAGAGAGTGAGAGTGTTTCTATGGTAACCTGTGGCACCTCCCATTCCCTCTCTCTCTCTCTCTCGCTCTCTCTCTCTCTCTCTCTCTCTCTCTCTCTCTCTTTCTCTTCTCTCTCTCTCTCTCTCTCTCTTAAAGTCACATGAAAGATACAAAAATACACACTAAAAAGTGCACATCCAAGGATCCACACCTACTTACAAAACAAATAACACCCTCTACTCTTCTGGGAAGGCTGTACACTAGATGTTGGAACATTGCTGTGAGGATTTGATTGAGCATTAGTGAGGTTAGGTACTGATGTTGGATGGTCAGTTCTGGATCTCTCCAACTCATCCCAAAGGTATTGGATGGAGCTCCATCACTCCAGAGAACACAGTTCCACTGCTCCACAGCCCAGTGCTGGGGGGCTTTATACCCCTCTAGACCACGCTTGGCATTGGGCATGATGTGCAGCTGCTGCAGAGTGTCCCGTTCTATTGGTCACTGCTTTTCTGTGTGAATGCTTGTCATGTCAAACCAAATTTCCTATAGAAACAATATTTAAATACATAAGATTTAAATATATAAATACCATGCATTTACGTATATCCACCTTTCACCCTCCAGCAGTTTAGCCCCGCCCACTCACACTGAATTTATATAGAGAGTTTCATTCCAAGTGGTTGCTAGGGTGTTGCTAGACAGTTGCCATGGTATTATAGGTGGAAGGTTGCTAGGTGCTTGCTTTGGCATCCTAATTAGTTGCTAGAGGGTTGCTTGGTGGTTGCTAGGTATTTACTTTGGTATCCTAAATAGTTGCTGGAAGGTTACTAGGTGGTTGCTAAGGTGTTGCTAGGTGGTTGCTTTCGTGTCCTAGATAGTTGCTTGAGGGTTACTAGGTGGTCCCTATGGTTTCCCAAGTGGTTGCTAAGGTGTTGCTTTGGTATCCCAAGTGATTGCTAAGATGTTGCTAGGTGGTTGCTTTGGTATCCTAGTTAGTTGCTAGAGGGTTGCTAGGTGGTTGCTATGGTATCCCAAGTGGTTGCTAAGGTGTTGCTAGGTGTTTGTTTTGGTATCCTAATTAGTTGCTAGAGGGTTACTAGGTGGTTGCTGTGGTTTCCCAAGTGGTTGCTAAGGTGTTGCTAGGTAGTTGCTTTGGTATCCTAGATAGTTGCTTGAGGGTTACTAGATGGTTGCTATGGTATCCCAAGTGGTTGCTAAGGTGTTGTTAGGTGGTTGCTTTGGCATTCTAGGTAGTTGCTAGAGGGTTGGTAGGTGGTTGCTAAGGTGTTGCTAGTTGTTTGTTTTGGTATCCTAGATAGTTGCTAGAAGGTTATTATATGGTTGCTGTGGTGTCCCAGGTGGTTGCTAAGGTGTTGCTAGGTGGTTGCTTTTGTATCCTGGATAGTTGCTTGAGGGTTACTAGGTGGTTGCTTTGGTATCCCAAGTGGTTGCTAAGGTGTTGCTAGGTTGTTGCTGGTGGTTACTGTGAACCCCTGGGTTAATAGGGTGTTGCTAATTGAAAAAAAAACTCATTTAATGATGATTGTATGAAAACCATACGTCCATTGGAACAGTGTCGATATCTTGAAAACTACAGGATGAGTTAGTGGACAAAAATAAGAAAAATAATAATAAGAAGGAGAAGAATATAAATCAGACAACAATATTGAGCAATCACTGCAAATGCATAAGAGCAAATTTGGTAAATAGACAAGCATGAAAGCAAGACTGAAAAAATGAGTCACAGATTTATATCAAAATTAGTGACAATGAGTGGTAATATTTTTGAAAAACTGTTGCATTTAAATCTCATAATTTTCAGCATATTTTAGACATTTTGATACTCAAAACTCATAACACAACATAAGAATGAGCGCATACTCAGCGCAAAATGTGCCTTGATGAGACCACAGTATGCACTTACATTGCATCTGAATATAAAAGGTCAATTCCACAGATTTTTCAAAAATTCTGCATAATTAAATCTGCATAATAAACAGAGTGGTTCAGAGTGGTTTGGTGTGAAACGCTCTGATCTACAGTCAGAACTGTTCACAGTGGTGGTGATAGGAACCAGACGTCCACCTCTAAAAGCTCCCTCACAGAAAGTTCCTACATGAATTTGTTATGAATTCACTGCCTGATGACTGAGACACTGTTTTATGATAGTTTAGAGAACTTAAACTCCACTCATGGTGGAGGGATACATGCAGGGCGCTGTGAGGCAAAATAGTCCCCAAAGAAAACTTATTATTTCAGATTTTCCACTATTTTCCATCATCAACATTCCATATAAACTCAGAAGACTCGTGTAGGTTCACTGGTGGTTCTGGGTAGTAAATAAAATGTCTATATCTGTGTTGTAGTCATGGCGACCCCTGGTTCCTATCACCACCACTTTTTAATGTTTTAACCTTTAATGTTCAGTGTCCTAAGGCAGCAGCAAACTGTATATGGGACCATAATCAATATGTAATCAGCCACACCTCCAATAGCTCCGCCCATATTATGTGTGATCCTAATATGCAAAATTTGGCCTTTACCATGCACACGGCCCGTTACACCGAGAGAGAGACAACCACATAAACAGTGTCTAATGTGAAAGGGGAGATACAAGCAGCATCTGTTAGTCAGCATCACTCAGACCACCTGCTGAAGTTCATTCAGGCTGTATCTGAAGGACGTTCCTCTGTTTGTGTCCTCATTAAAGCACAGACGCTGTTTAAACTCAGCCTTTGCTTTATTTTTGCATTAATAAACATTTACTAACACTCATTTACACTCATAAACAACAGCTTCACAGTTCAGATTCGGCTTCAGCCTTAAAATAAAAGTGTCAGCTGATCTTCAGCCTGATCTCCTCCTGCCGTATCTGTGGTGGGTTTGGGGGGAAACACCCAATTACTGAAACTGTTCTCCTCAGTAATCAGTGACACACTACAGACACATGATATAGTATACATTATAGTATAGTGAAGTATACAGCAGAGTATGTACTTACATTTAATTACAACACTTAAAATACTTAATATCTATGTGGAATTATTAAATATCTACTACAGATTGTTGAGTAACTTCTATTAATTATTCAGTATCTGCTATGAATTATTCAGTATCTACTGTGAATTACTCAGTATCTGCTATGAAATATTCAGTACCTGCTATGAATTATTCAGTATTCACTATGAATTATTCAGTAACTGCTATGAATTATTCAGTACCTGCTATGAATTATTCAGTATTCACTGTGAATTATTCAGTAACTGCTATGAATTATTCAGTAACTGCTATGAATTATTCAGTACCTGCTATGAATTATTCAGTATTCACTGTGAATTATTCAGTAACTGCTATAAATTATTCAGTATTCACTGTGAATTATTCAGTACCTGCTATGAATTATTCAGTAACTGCTATGAATTATTCAGTACCTGCTATGAATTATTTAGTATTCACTGTGAATTATTCAGTACCTGCTATGAATTATTCAGTATCTGCTATGAATTATTCAGTATCTACTGTGAATTACTCAGTATCTGCTATGAAATATTCAGTACCTGCTATGAATTATTCAGTATTCACTATGAATTATTCAGTAACTGCTATGAATTATTCAGTACCTGCTATGAATTATTCAGTATTCACTGTGAATTATTCAGTAACTGCTATGAATTATTTAGTATTCACTGTGAATTATTCAGTACCTGCTATGAATTATTCAGTAACTGCTATGAATTATTCAGTACCTGCTATGAATTATTCAGTATTCACTGTGAATTATTCAGTAACTGCTATAAATTATTCAGTATTCACTGTGAATTATTCAGTACCTGCTATGAATTATTCAGTAACTGCTATGAATTATTCAGTACCTGCTATGAATTATTTAGTATTCACTGTGAATTATTCAGTACCTGCTATGAATTATTCAGTAACTGCTATGAATTATTCAGTACCTGCTATGAATTATTCAGTATTCACTGTGAATTATTCAGTAACTGCTATGAATTATTCAGTAACTGCTATGAATTATTCTGTTATTACAATAAAACTAATATATATGTTTTGTTTAAATTTAAGTGAGGAAATGAAGTCTGGAGCCACATTAGAGCCCATAATGTTTAGGAGGTGAAAGAACCACCCATGTGTCTTTAGGGAATTAAAAGTGGTTCTTTCATGGAAGAACCCCAAAGAACCCTGTGGTCTGTCACTCCTGGACTAAATGGTAGTGATTAGCGTGTTTGTCTGTAGGGGAGGATGAAGATGCGGAGGTTTCTATTTCCAGGCGAGTGTTCTGGGCGTCAGATCGTCTCGTCTCGCTTTCAGTGAAGACACACTGCAATTAACACAGCGATCCTGCAGCTGCTGCAGCTCCAGAGCTCAACAGCAGAGAACCCAGAGCAGACAATGGTTTGGGTATATTCTGAAAAATAAAGGTTCTTAATGGTTCTTAGCTTGGATGTACAGTTCTACACTCTTAAAAATGTGTTTTTTAATAATGCTGTTTTAATAAATCTTAGCTTGGACGTATGGTCAAACATTCTAAAAAAGGCTCTTTACTTGATGGTAAAGGGTTGATTCAGCACTGCGGACAGCGGACGCCTTAGGTTTGATCTCCACAACAGAATCTACCATCACGGCCTGCCGTCACTTCAGGATGAGACCGTATAAAATTAACTATACTCTTCGTTCTGTTTCTGAGAGTGAAGCCATAGAAGAACCACGTTTGGTTCCCTTAAAGAACATGCTCAATTCAAATGAAAGAGTGTGTGAAGTGTGAAGAACCTTTTAAAAGGTAATGAAGGTTTGTTTAGAAACCTGTATTATTTAGACTGACCGTATTATTTAGGCTTTACACTCAGTCTCTTCTACACTGTTAAAAAAATGGTTCCATAAGGGTTCTTTAATAAAAACACCCTTTGCATGATTAGATAGTTCTTTGCATGGTGAAAAGGTTCTTTAGATTGATGGAGAATGTGCTGTAGGTGGTTCTATATAGATCTTTTTTGTTCTGTACAGTTATTTTTCTGTATAGCACCCAAAGCATTCTTCTACTGTATACTAGCTTGACATCATAATATTAGGACCCTTTTGGGTGCTAAATAGAACCTTTTTCAAAAACAGATCTTATTTAGAACCATCTTCAGCGCATTCTGCGTCAATCTGAAGAACCATTTCACCATGCAAAGAACCATTTAATCATGCGAAGCGTTCTTCATATTGATGGAGAATGCTTTGAAGATGGTTCTAAATAAGATCTGTTTTCAAAAAAGGTTCTATTTAGCACCCAAAAGGATTCTCCCTCTGTATATAAGGTTGACAACATAGTAATGGAAACCTTTTGGGTGCTTTATAGAACCCTTTTCACAAAGATTCTGTACACGTCCATCAATCTCAAGAACCATTTAACGATGCAAAGAACACTTTAATCATGCAAAGAGTTTTTTGAGTGTTCATATTTATTTATAAAGAACCATTTTCTTTATTAAAGAACCCTTGAAGAACCACATTTTTAAGAGTGTAGTCTGTGTTTATATTCTTGCTGCTGCATTTTGCACAAGTTGTGGTTTGTCTGTTGTTCTTGTAGGAAGTGCTGTGAACAAATCATTACAGCAGTGAATATAAATATGAAATTAGCACCAGCACTGCTGCATAAACATTTGCCATATTAATAAATATTGTTATTTTATGCACAGTGTGGGTTTAAATAGCACAAACTGTTTACTAAAGTTATTTTTTACATGTTTCATTCAATATTTCAGGAACTCTGTGAACAAGTACTCTCACAAATAAAGGTCCTAAACTGTCTCTGGGGCAGTTCCCCACTTGTCACTCCCCTCTTGTCTCAGTACCTTTGGTCAGGGAACATAACTGAACCATAATCCACTGAAATGATATGTTCTAAGCTGTACTGACTCCACACACCCCGTCTCGTCTCCAGGCTTTTATTTTACTGTTCTGTTTAAAACATTCGGTTATGAAAAGGTACAAATACGAACTTTTCACCTGGAAAAACTTATTTAAGGTTCACAATCAGACCTTAAAACCACTGTTGGAGCTTTGAGGGAACATTTACACTGTTTGTACCTCGATGAATGAGAAATGTTCCTCCGCAGAACCTTTATTTCTAACAGTGTAGGGAATAGAATGATTTAAATGCTGTAATGATCAATTTAAGAGTGATGTGTCTTGAGATCTGATCTCTGATATTGTCAATATTAGTTTTAATAGAACATCATTCTCAAAGTTTGAACAACAGCGAATAAGTTCTCCTAATTTTGTTCAAATTGTGACTCATTAGGCTGAAATAATGGCTCTGACTCAGTGAGTCACAATAAGGACTAATAATGAAATAGTGAGTTACTCTTCGGGAAATTATGTCATTATTTCGACAAATCAGTCATTATTTTGTGAAAATAAGATTTTTCCCACATAATAAATAAAGCAATTGAGAAAATAAGCAACTTTCTGATTTGAAACATTATTTTGGGCTGGTGGGTCAGTGACAAGATGGGAACTGACCCAGTGACAGTTTAGTACCTTTATTTGTGAGAGTTCACTGTTGTGCTAAATACTGAGCTTTATTTTTTGTTTTTTTCATTTGAACTCTATGGATAACATCAGTAACACTTTATCAGAATGCCTTATAAAAGCATTTATAAGGCGTTAAATGGCACCAATAACACTGTAACAGAGAAGGTTCTCAGGAGGAACTTGGATCAATGTTTTGGTCCATAATTCAGCTTTATTGAATGAACCTGCTTATAGTTACATGCATAACGCTTTATAAAATAAGAGCTTATAACTTTATTATGCATCATTACAACATCTCTTCATAAGAACACTGTATACATGAATGTCGTAATGCAGTATAACACAATACACTTTTAAAAAATCTGGTTCTCCTAAGGTTCTTTAGAACCATGGTTCTATTTAGAGCCATGAGTTCTACATAGAAGCATTTGCATGCTTGAATGGTTCTTTGCACTGTGAAATCTTTCTTCAGATCGGTGGAGAATGTGTTGTATATGGTTCTATATAGCACCAAAAAGGGTTCTGCTATTGTTATGATGTCAAGCTTGTTACAATAGAAGAAAATCCTTTTTGGTGCTATACAGAACCACAGACAACACATTCTCCGTCAATCTCAAGAACCATTTCATCATGGAAAGAACCATTTACGCATACAAATGGTTTTTGTATGCATGCAATTTGCTTTGAGTGTTCATGGTTCCATATTCCATTTTTTTAAGAGTGTAGAACTCATGGTTCTAAATAGAACCATCTAAATGAATTTAAAATGCATCATGAATACAAGATTCATAGGAAGTGTTACCAAAAGACAATATACTATATGGCCAAAAGTATGTGGACACCCCTCCTAATTATTGAGTTCAGGTGTTTCAGCCACACCCATTGTTAACAGGTGGATAAGATCAAGAACACAGTCTTGCAGTCTCCATAGACAGATGCTGGCAGTAGAAGGTCTAACTGAAGAGCTCAGTGACTTTAAATATGACACTGTCATAGGATGCCTCCTCAGCCACGAGTCAGTTTGTGAGATTTCCCTGCTAGAGCTGCCCTGGACAACTGTAAGTGTTATTACTGTGAATAGGAAGTGTCTAGGAGTTTCAACAGCTCAGCTACGAAGCATGTAATCTCACAGAGCAAGACTGCTGAGTGCTGAAGAGCATGGTGCAAAAAAAAATAGAGAGAGAGAGAGAGAGAGAGAGAGAGAGAGAGAGAGAGAGAGAGGTGTTCTCACATGCTAGCAGTTCAGATGATGTGTAAATGAGAGCTGTTGATCCCAGAATAACACTGGATTCAGAAAATAGAGGCTCTTCTCAGTTTCCCCATCAGTCGATGTCCTGCTTGTTTTCTTTCTTTTGTCACATTCACTCACTTCCTCTCTTCCTTCAGTTCATTCATTTCATAATTGTTGAAAGAGCAGGTTCTTCCCACTCTCTTTCACTCTTTTCTCACATGAAAGTACAAAACCGGTAATGAAGGAGATGCTGTGAAGGTTTATATCTAAGGTCACTGAGCAGCACGTGAGACCAAACAGTCCAGAAGCTGCACTTTATTACAGCGTTTTCACACCTGAGAGTTCAAACCGAGGCTCACGTCTTTGTTACATTATGTACATTTAATCTGGTTAGTTTTGGTTCCGTACTGCAGTTAGGCCAGAGCACTAAAGAACTCTGCATGACACAACTGCGTGGGCTGCGTCTCCCTGTACTGGACACTGACTGGTTTGTAGAGGAGCATCTGACATTGACATGTGGTCAGTTCGGTGGGCATCCTTTTCGGTTTCAATGGAGAAGAATGAATATCCTCTCTCTCTCTCTCAGACAATAAGGGAGAGGTTTTGTTATTTTTAAGTTGACTTTTGTTTTTTTTCGATGGACCACATTACAGTTAAATATCTGGTCTCCTCTCCGTGAGCTGCCCTGCCTCATTTTTACTTCTCCCCCGGTTCCTTTTCGCCTCCTGTTGTTTAACAGGTGAGGTTATTCCGCCTCAACTTCCTGTAATCGGTCCGAAAGTCTGAACTGTCCAAAAGTGTTTTTACACTGCAAATGAACCGAACCACGAATCGAACTGAGACCACCTTTTGGTCTGGCCACATTTTGGTCCTGTGGTCCAAGGCACCTTTTACACCTGCTTTTTTGGTTGAACAACTCCAAACCTCTCCGTGAGGAATCTGTAGTTATCATCCAATATCTAGTTCAGTATCTAATCAGTTCATTAAATCTTCTCTCTCTTTAATTCATTAAATTAAAGCAGCTGCTGCTGGTGGACTTCAATGAATCCATGTAATAGCTGGAGGAGAAATCTGGGTAACACTTTATTAGGATCGTCCACTTCAGATGCTTTGGAGATACTTAAATTACTTTAGAATTACATTTGACTAAATATCTACTAAATTGACCATAATGTTCTTTAAACCTCAACCCACAACCTAAACCCAACCTTCACCCTGCTCCTAGCCCTAACCCTGGTCCTAATCCTAACCCCAACCCTACCACTGTTTACAATCAACTGAATTTCAACAGATAGTTTGGCAACAATTTGAACATCTGTAGATCATCTATAGGGGACTATAGTGCGTGTCTGAATCTGTGGCTGCTGAATGTCAGTCATTTTTGAAATACCATGTACTCTACCGCACTGTACTGTACTGAACTGCACCGTACTGCTCTGTACTGTACTGCACTGTACTGTACTGCACTACACTGTACTGAACTGTGCTGTACTGCTATGTACTGTACTGTAATGTACTGTACTGAACTGCACTGTACTGAACTGTACTGCACTGTACCGCACTGTACTGTACTGAAATGCACAGTACTGAACTGCACTGCACTGTACTGAACTACAAAATAAAGTGAGACTGAAATCTGGAACCAAACTTTGTTCTTCAAACTGGCTTACAGGATATCAACTACTTTTTTCAAAATTTCAACATTCTTGTTACTTTTTACTGCATTTACATTTGTTGACATTTGTTGAGTTTTTACAAGCACAAACACACTTGTTGCTAAGATAAATAGTTATATACTGTATACACAGACAGAAAAAAGTACTGTGCAGGTACATTTTAATTTATCAAGATACAAACAATGTAAATGTTCTCTCAAAGGTACAACAGTGGTTTTAAGGTCTAATTGTGCACCTTAAATATAATTTTTCTCTGTGGAAAGATACACATTTGCGCATTTTTATAACCTAACATTTTAAAACAGAACAATATAAAAGGCAGACAGAGTGTGGAGTCAACACAACTTAAAAAGATATATGACTGCAATGGATTATTATTACTAAAGGCACTCAAAACAGTGACAGTGATAGTTTAGTTAGTTTATATGTCACTAACGTTGGGACAAAACCTCTTATCTCCAAAAAGTTAACTTTACAGGACAAGAAAAAATGTTCTTAGATTTTAATGGAAGTAAATGGAGAAATTATTTTTTTCCCCCAAATAATTGTGGGTTTATTCTGTTGGGCTATTCATTAAGAAATTTTGACACAACATAAAGGGGAACTGGCTTTTTCAAGTTATGTCAGAAAATGAAAAGCAACAAAAATTGGAGATTTTCTTTGGGGTTCTGTCCCAACAGTGATGATACACACACACACGCACACCCACACACACACACACACACACACACACACACAAACCAAAACTCAGAGACACCCATCCCCCTTTAAAAAGGCCATTAAGTAAACTTATTAATTATTCAGGAGATATCTGTGGTTAAGATAATCCACTTGCATAAGGAAAGAGAAAGTCAAATAAGTGAAAAACAAGGAAGCTACAGAGAAAACTGGACTCCTAACTACCACCTGGAACACCTGGTAGACACCAAAACTGGCTTCAGACAAGCATTATGGCATCTGTCATGTTGGTTTCCGGTAACGGTACCATAACACTCTTACATTACTGAACTCATTCTATCACAGTGACTGACGACAGCATATGGCATGTTTATGGTGTGATTATGTCGGTGTTATGCAGCAGGGTTCAAATAAAGTTATTCAGACCAAGGACTTCAGATTCTTCGACACCCCCTTTTCAGAGGCTTTGACGCCCCCTGCTGTGCGCACTGTCTGCTATCTTTATCCTGAATCCACCCTTAGAATTATATCGATTCATTTATCAAGTTAAAAATTACGTGTTGGATGAAGTTGAGCCGTAATTTTTTTGCTGTCCGATTTGAAATCTGTCACGGAAACCATATACAGAATCCTGCTGGTGTGGGTTTCATCTCTATTACACGATACACAAAACACTACATGAGCGCTAGTGGCACCCCTTTGTGGGGAATCTGATTTATTGTGGAGTGAATCTTTTAATCTTTTACAGCCTGAACGTGTAACGACAGTCAGACAGGTGAAACTCACATAATTACAGCTTTCAGAGAGACAGAGAGAGAGAGAGACAGAGAGAGAGAAAGAAAAAGAAACGATAGAGAGACAGAAAGCAAGAAGAAGAAGAAAGGATAGAGAGAGAGAGAGAGAGAGAGAGAGAGAGAGAGACAGAGAGAGACAGAGACAGAGCTACAACTGAGTTAAACACGGCTACAACTGAATTAAACACGGCTATGACTGAGCTAAATCTAAACATCTATCAGAGGCCGATAAGTCTGCCGATACTGATTTGATTCTGATATTATTGTACATCCCTAGACTGGAGAAACAAGCTCAGTTCAGCTCAGCACATAAAACCTCCTCTTCACCTCCTGATCTCGCCTATAGAAACCTTAAGATAATGGACAGAGAATGTTGACTGAAACCAAACTCACACTTCTCTGGACCTGAAAATAGGGCACGTTTTTGAAGACAGAGGAACAATACGACACAAAGCAAGGACACTCCACGCTCATCCAGTTTGAAGGACACAGGGTAAACATTTCATCTCGTCCTGAGTAATATGCTAAAAGGGTGACCCATTGATCTGTGGACGGAAGCTCTAATGAATTAAAAGGGCTTTTTGTCTCTTCGCCGGAGACAGACTTTCGTCTTCATGATATAATTAGCAGCAGCAGAGAGATAGAGAGAGACGGAGAAAGAGAAGGGAAGAGGTGGACAGTGACAGAGCGCCTCTGAGTGCTACTAAATCATATGAAATGGCATCGAAGAAGCAAGTGGAAATGTGTAACTGAGCACTCAGAGCGCCTCATTTAAAGACTTCATGCAGGGAAAGAGCTGCACATGAAGGACTGTTGGGCAGAACAAGGCTGACTCTTAGTGGAAAAACAACCATCTGGCTGTAATCTGAAGGAAAAGGTGGTTGGTCACCTCAGAGTGCACACAGTGGGGCTTCTTTAGGTCTCATAAAAAAGCAAAAGGGCTCTGGAGTCAAATACAAAATCATTACAGTACTGTGTAAAACTCAGAGACCACCTAAGTTCATTGGTGACACTTTATTTTGAGTGGTCCTTTTAGATGAAACACTCAGCAGACCCTCAGTAACATGGCAGAAACATATGAGGGTTAGGATTAGGGCCATGGTGAGGGTTAGGATTAGGTTTTAGGTTGAGGTTAGGGTTAGGATTAGGGACAGGGTGAGGGTTAGGATTAGGTTTTGGGTTGAGGTTAGGGTTAGGATAAGGGCCAGGGTGAGGGTTAGGATTAGGTTGTGGGTTGAGGTTAAGTTTAGGGTTAGGATTAGGTTCAGGGTTGAGGTTAGGGTTAGGTTTAGGGCCAGGGTGAGGGTTAGGATTAGGTTGTGGGTTGAGGTTAAGTTTAGGGTTAGGATTAGGTTCAGGGTTAATGTTAGGTTTTGGGTTGAGGTTAATGTTAGGATTAGGATAAGGGCCAGGGTGAGGGTTAGGTTTTGGGTTGAGGTCAGGGTCAGGTTTAGGGCCAGGATGAGGATTAGGATTAGGTTTCGGGTTGAGGTTAAGTTTAGTGTTATGATTAGGTTCAGGGTTAGGATTAGGTTTTTGGGTTGAGGTTAAATTTAGGGTTAAGATTAGGGCCAGGGTGAGTGTTAGGATTAGGGTTAGGTTAAGGTTAGGATTAGGATTAGGTTCAGGGTGAGGGTTAGGTTTCAGGTTGAGGTTAAGGTTAGGATTAGGATTAGGGCCAGGGTTAGGTTTTGGTAAGATTAGGTTTTGCGTAATGGAAGTAACATATTAACATCTAATTAATGTAGATGTTAATGACATTTACATCAGTGTATTCAGATGCTTCACTACTGCTACTTCACTCTGTTGATGTGTTACTGATAATCTGTTAAGAGTTTATTAGTCATCTACAGAGGACCACTCCAAATAAAGTGTTATCATTAAATTTCCAATCAAAATCCATCCATCCATCCATCATCTAAACCGCTTATCCTTCTGGGTCGCGGTGGGGTGCTGGAGCCTATCCCAGCTGTCATTGGGCGGAAGGCAGGATACACCCTGGACAGGTCGCCAGTCTATCGCAGGGCACCAATCAAAATGCACTTCTTTATTTTTCAGGAGATGTTTCTGAGAAAATTAAATAAAAGCTAATCTACTGGCCTGAGGACAGAGAAAGTCAAAGGAAAATAAGTGAAAAAACACAAGTTCTCAAACTGGAATTCAAAAAATGGTTAAAAGCCATAGAAAAAATGTGACTCCTAACAACCACCTGGAAGAGCTGGTGGACACCAAAACTGCCCCCATCAGATAAACAGCACTTAAAGCTTTCATCTCTGAGATTTTAAGTATTTTTAAGTGTTTATTTAACCTTTTCCAAACTTCTCCTCAAGGAGGCCCAGTATAATATGTATACAAGATGGTGCTTCAAGGGTTCTTTAGTAAAGAAAGTGGTTCTATATAGAACCATGAACACTCAAAGAACCTTTTTGCATGATTAAATGGTTCTTTCCATCATGAAAGGGTTCTTCAGACTGATGGAGAGTGTGTTGCATGTGGTTCTATAAAGCACCAAAAAGGGTTCTTTTATTGTAACAAGCCTGATATAATAACAATAGAAGAATCCTTTCTGGTGCTATATAGAATGCTTTCCAAAAAAGTTTCTATATAGAACCATCTGTAGCACATTCTCCATCAATCTGAAGAACACTTTCATGATACATATCCATGTGCTGGCTGGGGGCATCCAGGATAAATCTGGAACCACGCTTTAGCTCAAAACATGCTCTCTACACCCTTACAATGGTTCTTCAAGGGTTCCTTAGTAAAGACAATGGTTCTGTACAGAACCATGAACACTCCAAGAACCATTAGCATGATTAAATGTTTCTTTGCATGGAAAATCGTTCTTCAGACTGATGGCGAATGTGTTATACACAGTTCTATATAGAACCTTTTTGATAGTGGTTCTACATAGCAGCAAAGGGTTCTTCTATTGTTACGATGTCAAGCTTGCAACAATAGAAGAACGCTTTTTGGTGCTACATGTAACCATTTTCAAAAAGGTTCTATATAGAATCACATACAGCATATTCTCCATCAATCTGAAGAACCATTTCATCATGCTAAGAACTGTTTAAGCATGCAAATGGTTATTCGAGTGATCTTGGTTCTATGGCTTTCTGTTGGTTCTATGGCTTTTCTATGTATTAAAATTAAGATATCTGTAAGCAAATGAACTCTTCAGTTGTTTGTTTGCCCTCAGGCCGACAAAATTGGTGCACAGAAGCGCAGATAGCCGGGGCCAGTCTACAGTGAGAGGTGAGTGTGGCATGCGCTCCGTCCCCGGGCCACGCCGATAACGGCCGCGAGAGCTGGCAGAAAGGCAGGACCCGAACTCCGAGCGAGCACGAAGCCCCGAGGATGGTGGGGGGAGAACCGGAGTGAATGGGGGATGGAGCGCAAAGCCCAAGCTTCGCTGAGGGATGCGAGTGGCGGCAGGGAGGAGGACGTCAGCTGTGAGAGAGGGGACAGGGACCACGATGAAGGCCACAAGAGGCACGAAAGCTAGAAGCGAGTCCCGAGCGAGAACCTAGCGTGGGTTTTGTTTCTGTTTGTGGTTATTTGGTGTGTGAATAAAGAAATGGCTGCTGCAAACCTGAACCCTCCCTCCAACGTCCTTCTTGTGCCCAGGGTAGCACAGGGTGTGCTACAGTGAGATTCTGAGAGCTGTGGTGATTTTAGCCTGAATTTCACATCAGACAGTCTGTGCAATTCTGTGTCACGGAGACTTAAACTTTCTGAAAGACAACAAAACTCTTCTGCAGTGAAAGTCTCACACCTCAAATCACAGCATCAGCTGTGCCAGCATCTGTTAGCAACAACACTCACTTCTTCAAATACTGAAATTAGGACTTGTCGACTAGTTAAAAGTAATAGCCGTGCAACCTCTAAAATATACATATATTTACTTGTCACAAAAATGGAATAATACTATGTATGTGAATAGAGTAAATATAAATATATAAAGCTTAATTTGGACCGACATACAGGGACAATGTCACTGACAATACAAACAAGAACTACATACAGCACACTGCTATGAATGGACTGACAGCATGTGAGAATGAAAGCAGCAGATGAGAGAGAGAGAGAGAGAGAGAGAGAGAGAGAGAGAGAGAGAGACCTGTAATTGTAAGGAAACACAAAGAAGTCGCAAACAAAGGGGTCTCCTTGGAGAGCTTAACAAAGGCGAGCGGAGCGTGGGCTGCTTTAGATGACTTACCCAGAATGCCGTTCCGTCCCAGAGCTGTTGGGAACCCCTTATGCAACAGCCGCGAGGAGCCGAGATCAACAGGGCAACCAAACAGCAGCGCTGCCCTCACGGTCTGCTGCTACCCACAGTACAACCAGCACTATATATATATATATATATATATATATATATATATATATATATATATATATATATATATACATATATATGTGTATATATGATGGATAGCGCTACAATATAGCCAGCCAGACTGACTTTCTACACACTTTTGTCATTGAAATGAGGCAAACAGAGAGATTCAGAGTGGTTTGGTGTGAAATGGTTCAGATGTCTTTACAGTGGTGGTGATAGGAACCAGGGGTCGCCATGACTACAACACAGATATAGACATTTTATTTACTATCCAGAACCACCAGTGAACCTACACGAGTCTTCTGAGTTTATATGGAATGTTGATGATGGAAAATAGTGGAAAATCTGAAATAATCAGTTTTCTTTGGGGACTATTTTGCCTCACAGTGCCCTGCATGTATCCCTCCACCATGAATGGAGTTTAAGTTCTCAAAACTATCATAAAACAGTGTCTCAGTCATCAGGCAGTGAATTCATAACCATTTCATGTAGGAACTTTCTGTGAGGGAGCTTTTAGAGGTGGACGTCTGGTTCCTATCACCACCACTGTGAACAGTTCTGACTGTAGAATGGAGCGTTTCACACCAAACCACTCTGAATGAGTTGGTTTACATCCTAATTAATTATGTAGTAATTTCCCAAAATCGGTGGAATTCTCCTTCAAGTATATGTGAATGGGAAATCAGCTCATACTCTACTGTGAATCACACTGGTGCAAGGTGACGTTACAGAAAATCAAAGACGTTTTCATAGAGTATTACAGGAAAAAAGGAATGTAACAGTGATGTGATGAACTCTGATAAATATGAAGAAGCACTTATCAAGGTAAAAAGGTCAAATTTTAATCTGAGGGTAATTTTAAAGGTGCTGCAGTTGATTTTAGCAAATTAATCCTGTATGAGACTCTTCACAGTATGAGACGGAGGACTACGTAACAGTGGTGGCTGAATAGGTAGGTAGGTAGGTAGGTAGGTAGGTAGGTAGTAGATAGATAGATAGATAGATAGATAGATAGATAGATAGATAACTTTTGGGTGTCACATATACCATCTCATTTACTCCGCCTGCTCAGTCTATTCAGCAGTTTAGCTACAGGGAGGTTTATGTAATAAGTGGCCCTCAGGAGACGGAACCTGTGAATACGGGCTCTTTAAAGATAAGAGGTCTTCAGGAATAGAGCCTCATTGACGACGCAGACAGATATGCCCCATCACACAGTGACGTATTTGAGGGGAGAGCCTTATGTAACTGGAGAAGAGGGAAACACATCAGGAATAGCAGCTTACAGTACAGTGAAGGGTGTGTGCTAAAGGATGATGTGTGTGTTGTTTGGAATAAGACAGTAAAACTACAGACGTGTGGAATTACAGTCACTCACAACCCTACATCACAATTTTTGACCAAAATTATTTACATTACATCATCGAAATACCTTAATGCATCTGAATACTCAAAGAGCTTGTGTGACTGGTCAGAATGGTAACACTGCTCAGGAAAAGAATGGGAAGAATGGAATAAGAAGCACAGAAATATGTACATACATATTCACATGTGTTTTTTATATATATATATATATATATATATATATATATATATATATATATATATATATATATATATATATAAATGGGAAACCATTAGATAAGACCTAATAAATTCTAGGGAGTTTTTCCTTGCCACTGTTGCCACTGGCGACACTCATGGGGGCTCAGACCCGGATTTCTTTCTGTAATGCTGATTTTTCAGTAAAGCTGCTTTGTGACAATCCCTGTTGTAAAAAGCGCTATATAAATAAACTTTGCTTGCTATGACATAAAAACATACATATCTGTAATATCCAGTTAATTTAAATGTAATACAATCTTTTTTTGGGTAAACTCTGTAAGAACTGTAGTAATACTCTTATTTTATTGAGTTTTGGTTGAAAACAATTTCTTGAAATTCTGGCCTGTCAACATAAAATTAATTAATTTCTCTGTGGTATTTTGGTAGATACAGCCAAGCGAGCTCTCCCATTAGTTAGGACTTCAGGAGCTGGACTGAAGGCCTTACATCTTAGATTAATTAACATAATTAGGAAGTGACAGAGAAATTAACCAATCACGCTTTACAATGAGTGGGAGAGAAGAAAAAGTCACTTTATTCGTTTCTGGAGGTTCTAGATACGTCACTGTGAATACAAGTCGTAGTCTAAGCAGGTTGCGGTTAGTTGTTAGGAATGTTAAACAGTGGTGGCAGCTCTAAGCCAGAACTCTTTACTTAAAGAGTCACTGTAAAACTGATATGAAACAGATGAAATGACTTTTACAAGCTTCAAATGTCGGTGTTTAATCTTGAAAAAAATTGTAATGAGAATTGTCGTTAGCTCAGTGTAGGGTTTCATAATTGCTGGGCTGTAGACCACAAGTGAAGTGGGCTGTGAAGCGCCCTCTAGTGGTCCGTGGATCTGTACTCAGAGGGAGGCAGTATTTCGTAGTGAGTCAGTAACGGCGCTTTAACATAAAAACATAAGTTAAAAAATGACGAACTTAGTATGCCACTGAAAAAATTATATCTTCGCAAGTAAAAACATCCTAAATGTAGACAATATATCTAATATTTCTAATATTGTTAATATTATAACATTATTTAACTTTTTAAAACACTCACTACTTTTAAGTAATTTTATCTTCTGAAATAGTGCTTAATTAATAATTGCTTCATTCAAAAGTAATGCTTAAATAAGTGAACTTATTTGACAGTGGAATAAGACACTTTCTTACTTGTCTGACTCATGTAGACCCAGAGTTTCCTCATTATCTGATTACTCAAGAGCATGAAAACACACTGAACCAGTTACTGACACAATCTGAGTTTTCTGCAGTTATCAGATTATTAAGTGTAAACATGCTGAACCAGTTACTGACACAGAGTTTCTGCAGTTATCAGATTATTAAGTGTAAACACGCTGAACCAGTTACTGACACGATCTGATTTTCTGCAGTTATCAGATTATTAAGTGTCAACACGCTGAACCGGTTACTGACACAATCTGATTTTCTGCAGTTATCGGATTATTAAGTGTCAACACGCTGAACCGGTTACTGACACAATCTGATTTTCTGCGGTTATCGGATTATTAAGTGTCAAACACGCTGAACCGGTTACTGACACGATCTGATTTTCTGCGGTCATCGGATTATTAAGTGTAAACACGCTGAACCGGTTACTGACACGATCTGATTTTCTGCGGTCATCGGATTATTAAGTGTCAACACGCTGAACCGGTTACTGACACAATCTGATTTTCTGCGGTCATCGGATTATTAAGTGTCAACACGCTGAACCGGTTACTGACACGATCTGATTTTCTGCAGTTATCGGATTATTAAGTGTAAACACGCTGAACCGGTTACTGACACGATCTGATTTTCTGCGGTCATCGGATTATTAAGTGTAAACACGCTGAACCGGTTACTGACACGATCTGATTTTCTGCGGTCATCGGATTATTAAGTGTAAACACGCTGAACCGGTTACTGACACGATCTGATTTTCTGCGGTCATCGGATTATTAAGTGTCAAACACGCTGAACCGGTTACTGACACGATCTGATTTTCTGCGGTCATCGGATTATTAAGTGTAAACACGCTGAACCGGTTACTGACACGATCTGATTTTCTGCGGTCATCGGATTATTAAGTGTAAACACGCTGAACCGGTTACTGACACGATCTGATTTTCTGCGGTCATCGGATTATTAAGTGTAAACACGCTGAACCGGTTACTGACACGATCTGATTTTCTGCGGTCATCGGATTATTAAGTGTAAACACGCTGAACCGGTTACTGACACGATCTGATTTTCTGCGGTCATCGGACTATTAAGTGTAAACACGCTGAACCGGTTACTGACACGATCTGATTTTCTGCGGTCATCGGACTATTAAGTGTCAAACACGCTGAACCGGTTACTGACACGATCTGATTTTCTGCGGTCATCGGACTATTAAGTGTCAACACGCTGAACCGGTTACTGACACGATCTGATTTTCTGCGGTCATCGGACTATTAAGTGTCAACACGCTGAACCGGTTACTGACACGATCTGATTTTCTGCGGTCATCGGACTATTAAGTGTCAACACGCTGAACCGGTTACTGACACGATCTGATTTTCTGCGGTCATCGGACTATTAAGTGTCAACACGCTGAACCGGTTACTGACACGATCTGATTTTCTGCGGTCATCGGACTATTAAGTGTCAACACGCTGAACCGGTTACTGACACGATCTGATTTTCTGCGGTCATCGGACTATTAAGTGTCAACACGCTGAACCGGTTACTGACACGATCTGATTTTCTGCGGTCATCGGACTATTAAGTGTCAACACGCTGAACCGGTTACTGACACGATCTGATTTTCTGCGGTCATCGGACTATTAAGTGTCAACACGCTGAACCGGTTACTGACACGATCTGATTTTCTGCGGTCATCGGACTATTAAGTGTCAACACGCTGAACCGGTTACTGACACGATCTGATTTTCTGCGGTCATCGGACTATTAAGTGTCAACACGCTGAACCGGTTACTGACACAATCTGATTTTCTGCGGTCATCGGACTATTAAGTGTCAACACGCTGAACCGGTTACTGACACAATCTGATTTTCTGCGGTCATCGGACTATTAAGTGTCAACACGCTGAACCGGTTACTGACACAATCAGAGTTTCTGCAGTTATCGGATTATTACATGTAAACACAGGAATACGCTGATTAAATGTCATCACAACACAGCTGCAGGTGTGCGATGCAGACAGTTAGCTAGCCAGAGGTGGAGAGGTTTCTCAGGGTGTTTCACACTTGGTTTGATGCTGACCTACCAAAGCTTTCCTTTAGTTTGGCACATCTCTCCTGTACTTGAGTTTGTACTAAACAGAACTATGGACCAGCAAAAATCGCAGGTCTCAGTTCGGTTCCATGTGAACCCTGGATCAGTACACACCAAGGAACATCAGCATCAGAGCATGTTTTTCTGGTCCTGCAGAGCTGTGCTGTCTGCACTATCTGCCTGTTTTAATGTCTGTCTCTTCACAGATGCTCATATCCTTCCTGCAGTGTGGATCGCTGCTAAAACAGGACAGAAGCCTTAAATAATACTGAACATATATGTTTGATTTTGGCACATGGAGCGTATGTTTGGACAAGCACCAGTGACCTGAATGGTCTAAGTCACATTGACAAAACCATTTGGAAATTGTTAGAAAATGAAACAGTGTCTCAGTCATCAGGCAGTGAATTCATAATCATTTCATGAAGTAACTTTCTGTGAGGGAGCTTTTAGAGGTGGACGTCTGGTTCCTATCACCACCACTGTGAACAGTTCTGACTCTAGAACAGCAAACCACTCTGAGCAACTCTGTTTACATCTGAACCATTTGATTGTGAATGGATCATTCTACTGAATTGGTTCAGAGTTAAAAATACATTCGGGACTTTTAACTGATCTTGGACTTGAGTGACTGAGTGACTCTAAACCTTAATTATGTTTATTTCATTAAAACTAATGATTGAACATTCCATTTTGTCACTACCAAAACAGTCATAACTACCCAAACTGTGCCAGATATTTCAGTAGTGACTGTTTCAGTGACAATTTTAGCTCATTCTGAGCTCAGAAACTCAGCCAGTACAGACCAGCAAGCACAGCTCTGAACAGCTGTTCACACAGAAAATCATCATATTTTACATTAAAACACTAAAAAGTGCTGAACTGCAGAAAATATGACGATTCTTAATGTTCCACACTGATTTTGCATATGGGATCTAACTGCTCATCATGTGGCCATGAGGTACAGGGAGGCAGCCTCACTTCCTACTCTAAAATACAGGGGCGTGGCTAAAATAAGGCTCCGCTTTGGTCCACTGACCAAAACCCTTTGTTTCATTAGTGACTTTTTTATATAGTATAAAGTTTTTTTTTTATGTTAAAATGGAATTCATAATACAGCTCACTTTAAAAGAAATAAAAAGACATCAAAAAAAAATTAAAAATTGAAAAAAATAAATTTTATTTTCAGAAGTGTGAATTTAGGGGTTTGGGTTTGGGACAGACACCTCCCAATACATAAGTACCCTATAAATGATGATTTTGCATATATTTAGCTTATTACTGTCTCTATTAATGCCTTGTGTTTTAAAAGATTACAACATAATCCTTGTTAAAATCTATGATCTAAATCTTTGAATAGCCTTTTACTGTGCATTAGAGGTAATTCATCAGAACAGCCCATATATGGCTTTTTCAACCCCACAATCCAGACAGCAACATTTCATAATGAGTAATAAACATGCAAAGCATACTAAGCCAGTCAGACACTGATTAATGTGGAAATGTTCCCTTTTTCAACACATTTCCCACCTGCTGAGCATCAGGTGAGCATGTTTAATGACATTTAATCGCTCGCTCTACACCACAGCCACACTGTGATCAACTCACACACAGCCAGTCTGTCTCCAGTATGCTTCCAGTGGCAGCAGACAAGTGTTGCAGGCATATGCATGTGTCACAATAACAGGTGCAAAAACAAGGCAAACATTGATAAATGCATCATTTAAACAGCTGTTGAGGGATAACGCCATGACTTACCAAGTGGGGACCGACAGCACGCGCGAACAGGCAAATGCGAGTGATGCCCTTTATCTTTTATCCTGTTACCATGGTCACCAGGAGACACCAGCTTCACGGTTTTCCAGTTCACTCTCCCTCTCCTTCAGTCAGAGGGTTCGAGGGGCTTTAAATGAAGGACCGTACCAATATGATCTAGTAGAGGGGGAGGGGAGGAGGGGAGGACTCCTCTCCCTCCCACTAAGAAGCAGAGGTGAGATTCTTATTGGAATGTTCTGTTCCACCTTAAATGGTGCAGCAGTTACATTCTGGCGCCTCAGGCTCTGTAATGCTATTAATAGTGATGGGTGACGTAACTGGTTTACTCAAAGTGTTTCCTGACACTCTTCACATATAAACCTCGATTTTTATTATTTATACATCTTTCTACTCTTCCTTTCTTTATATACAGACTATTGATATTTTTTATCTTTCCCATTTTTCTGTCCTTGCAGACCTCTGAAGTAATATACATTACATAAATTAGCACTGATTTATGTGTATTGCATTTATTATTGTGTCATTCTGGTGTATCATAGCTGCCTGTTTAAGCTAGTGCTGTTATTTTTTATTATCAGTTATGCTTCTGTACTCTACGCACTACAATTTCTGATTATCTTGTCAGTATGACAAACAGCATAATATATGATTCTTTGATTATTTTTTTGTTTTTACATACATTCTACAGCTAGGTTTTAAAATAAAATATAGCATAAAATAAAACAGTAGTTCGACTATATAGAAGATGAATGGCATAATGCGGCATAGGCTATGTATCAAAAAGTTTCTGAAAATGTTCGAAAGTGTTTGTGATGCACTCAAATGCATTAGAAAAGTAAAAAATAACTGAAATAGTAAGAGAATTAAAACAAAACTATAAAGAAAAGTGTACACACACATTAGCAACCACCTGGGATACCGGAGCAACAGTTTACCAAACACGTCTGCGATGGCCCAGTGAGCAAAAAAAGAATAAAGTCTATTTAAATTTTTCAGGTAAATAAACTTTAGGCAAAAAACAGTGGTAGATGTCTCCCTGTGAGAAATCTTTAGCACCATTAAAATGTGAATAGATGGCATATTCTGTAAATTGCTGGCCAGAATAGTGTACTGTGATTACCGAAAGCTAAAGCTAAATCATTACATTTTAAAAAGGTCTCAGAGAAAAAAAAAACCTTAAGCATCTCATAACCTTGAGGTTTATTCTACTTTTACACCCAATTCAAAATCAGAATCACTGAGTGATAAAATAATTTACAGTGAAATGGTAAAAGAATTAAAATGAGACATTTTGCCTTTAAAACTAAACATAAATGTACACACACATTAGCAACCACCTGGGATACCAGAGCAACAGTCCACCAAACAGCTTTACAACCACTTGTGGTAACTTAGCAATGGCCTAGTAACACCTTAGCAAACACCTGGGACACCATAGCAATGGCTAACAAAAAAATGAAGCAAAAAAAGAATAAAATGTATTTTACTTGTTCAAGTTTGTGAGGCATATTCTTTAAATTGCTGGTGAGATCGGTGTACTATGATTACCGAAAACTGAAATTAAATCATTACACTTTAAAAATAAAAGCAAAACTTTAAACAGAACACTAAAGATTTCATAACCTTGGGGTTTACTCTACTTTTACACCCAATTCAAAATCAATCAAAAGAGTCAATTAGTGAAGAAATAATTTTGAAGGTATAAGGAATTTGTCTTGCTGGAATTAACGCAGACATAAATGGACAATAAAGAATACAAACGGTAAATAAATAATACAAATAAAATCAAAGACATCGCCACAGGGGCCAACTCCGCAACATATCAAACAGAGAATGTAAGCTGAATGTGCAGGGCCACAGCTGTGTACAAAAGTGTGAATGTTTAAAAGTTTCAATTCCATGTTTTGTTCATTTTCTAAGTAAAAATAAGTTAGTGCACCCTCTACAGGGAACCAACTGAAATACAGCTTTTTTTATTTTGCAAACTTTGGTGCGCAAGTTCCATTTATTTGCTTTAACAGAAACAGAAAAAAATAAAACATAACATATGAAGTGTGCCATAACTTCTGCACAGGTAACAATATATTTTTATTATTTTACTATATGATAAATTCAGTAAATCTTTCTAGACTTTTCTTCACTTGTTTTTTGTAATTTTATCTTGTAATTTTGTCTCATTCCATTGGCAGAATTTTTTTTTTTAGTTTTTAGCACAATTTCTTGAAAAAATTAAAATATCTGCATTACTTCTGAAAACAAGTAAAATTATCTGGCAATTGAAAAAGACACTTTTACAAGATAAAATGGCTTAAACAATGTCTAGAAATAGTATATATAATATAATGTCTCATTATATTCTTACATCAACCGCATAATGATAAATATCAGATATATCTGATAGAGCAAGTGGAGAAACATAGCGACTGCCCACAAGTGGGTGAGTGCATGTGCAGTGTACACAGTACAGGCCTGAATGCTGGACCCCTACAGTGAGGGGGTCTGGGGTTCTGTTTTGCTGGCCTTTTGTATCTTCAAAGAGAACAAAACAACACAGAGTTATTCTGATCATGTCTGTCCTAATGGGGGTAGTCTCAGTGCCCCCTTTCACAGACCACTAGGGGTCACTGTGTGGTTTGATGAGTATAAAAACGATGTAAACCCTATGCTTTGGGCCTCACAGTCACCAGATCTCGACCCAGTTGAACACCTGTGGAATCCTCTATTGTTACGATGTCAAGCTTGTATACAATAGAAGAACCCTTTTGGATGCTACATAGAACCCTTTTCAAACAGGTTCTATATAGAACTATCTACAGCACATTCTCCATCAGTCTGAAGAATGATTTAACGATGCAAAGAGCACTTAAATCATGCAAAGTTGGTTTTTGAGTGTCCAAGGTTCTACATAGAAACATTTTCTTTACCTAAGAACCCTTGGAGAACCATCTTTTTAAGACTGTAGTAAAAGTCATTGAGTTTCAAATAAAATAAGATCATTTAGAGAACATTTCTGACCCATAAGACAACACAAGAACTAATTTTATACGTACAAATTTAGTCCAGTCTGCCAGTCTTTAAATAAAAAAGGAAGATTTATTGTTTATTGATGAGATTTTCTGACTTATTAAGAGTTCAGCTTCTGCAGAGTCTTGGGCCCAATCCCATTTCTTCTTTTTACCCCTACTCCTTGTTTTCGAGTGTCACCTTAACCCCTTGGAACTGAGTTACAGTGTAGTGGCTGAAATCTTCCCTCTGAAATGGGACCCTCAAATAAAGAGCATCACTTCATTAACAGCTACCAGCGCTGCTCTGTAGGCGGCCCTGCCAGTCTGCAGTGACAGCAGAGGAGGGTAAAGTTCAGCTCCTCACTGCTGGGCTTTAGTTACATTTAGGGATCATATGATCTTCAAAGAGGGGGGCAATTATTTATTATCACCCACCCCTAATTCCTCAGTGATATGAAGCTGAAGTCAGATATTCACCAGATTCTTGTTTAAATTTTCCCGTTCCACCTTAAATGGTGCAGCAGTTCACACAACTATCTCTCACCGCAGAACCACAAGTCCAAAGGGGTGGAGCCGGACCTGCTCCAACTCAGCCCACGTCTTCTTTTCATTGGTCTAAAATCATCACATTTCTATTGGTCTTTAAACTAGTATGTGTCGTTTACGTTTTCCGCCTACGACTTATTTCATTGGTCTACCCTGTTGCGTTTTTCTCCGTGGGGAACCCGCAGGTGTTGCTGGTGCCTTTGTTTATTTTCTCGATGTTGCTCCGCCCTGAAAGCCGCAACACGGCCTTTATAACCGCTCACGATTCACGATGTTCACACTCATTTGTCAAAACTCAAAAAGCTTTTTTCACATTCCGGTACAAAGTCCGTTCTGTAGACCAACATCTCAAGCATACTTATGATAGACGGGTTCTAAAAAACAATGAACGTTTTTAAACACTAGGATGCACATATGACAGCTCAAAATAACCCACATAACTGTGTTTATCAATTAAATCCTGGAATTTCATAATAAAAAATATTTATAATGACTTTTTTTACATTTAAAAGGATTTGGTATTACTGCCACACATTTCCATAAGCCTAATAAAAATGACTCAGTATACCTAAATAAAATCAGATTAAATGTCATAAACCCTGATAAGCCACTGTATTAGCTCATTGTACCTTATTTCTACACTCATTGTCCATTTTATCAGCTCCACTCTAGTTCAGACCAATTAAAACACAACGTGGGAGGAGTTGGATCAGATCCAGCCACATCCCCTGGACATTTCGTTCTGCAGTGATGACAACCCGCAGTTACATTCTGGAGCTTCAGGCGTCAAAACTACTGGACTATTTAAGGTGGAACGGGAAAGTTAATTAGCTAGCTACCGAGACATTAGCATGGTATTAGTGATTTTGTGTGCTTGTTATGAAGAAAACGACCTTAATACACTGAAACGACATTAAACTAAGAAAATACAGTGATTATCGTGATTTTTTAACAGAGAAAATTCTCTCATTTGTGGGTTTATTTGGTCTCTTGTGCTCCGTCGGGCCAGTTTTTCTTTTTTTCTCATATCACTCTGTTTGGAGTCTCTGAAAAACCTCTGTTGGGAGGGTCATGTAGCCCCAACACTTCCCCCTCCCCCTCTATCTCAACAAGAATCAGGACACCCTACCCCTAGACGTGAACACGCAAATCAGAGGGCTAAGGGCTCAGTGTTAGGGGCGAGGGGTGAAATGGGACTGGGCCTTGGTGTTTGAGTCTGGATGATCAGTCTGTCCAGCTGTAGCTTTAATAAGCCAACCAAAACATCTAGTACTAGTTTATTCCCATGAATCACTTTCCTCTTAATGATACAAACACAAAGGAAAGCCATTACTGAGAGGAGACCTCGGCCTGTACAGCAGGTCAGCTTGTGTAAGAACTCAAATTAAAATGGCTTTTGAACGTCTACAAAAGCCGACATGCTGAAGTCGTGCATCTCCTTCAAACTCACTCATTAATGAATCACACGGGTTCTCAGGAAGTGATGATTCACCAGGAACGTCAGGTGGAAGTCACGTTACACAGCGGATTACATAAGCACCACAGACTGGACTTCATGTACACACTTAAAGAAGATGGTTCTTCAAGGGTTCTGTAGTAAAGGCCATAGTTCTGTCCTATATAGAGCCATTTCATGCTTAAATGGTTCTTTGCATGGTGAATTGGTTCCTCAGACTGACGGAGACCAAAAAGGGTTCTTCTACTGTTACAATGTCAAGCTTGTATACAATACACTCTTAGCAAAAAGGGTTCTATATAGTACCCAAAATGGTTATTTGGCTTGTAAAAATAGTGGAACCCTTTTTAGTGCTATATAGAACCCTTTTCAGAAGAACCATCTGCAACACATTATCCATCAAACTGAGAAACCCTTTCACGATGCAAAGAACCCTTTAATCATGCAATGGGTTCTTTGAGTGTTCCTGGTTCTATATAGAACCATTTTCTTCACTGAAGGACCCTTGAAGAACCATCTTTTTTAAGAGTGTGGATGAACCCCTTTTGGTGCTACATAGAACCATTTTCATAAAGGTTCTATGTAGAGCCATAGAACATAGGATTTATGGCTCTAAACAGAACCATTCCCTTGATTAAAGGACCCTTGAAGAACCATCTTTTTTAAGAGTGTACATGAACCTTTTTGGTGCTACGTTGAACCATTTTCATAAATGTTCTATGTAGAGCAATAGAACATAGAACTTATGGCTCTAAACAGAACCATTCCTTTGATTAAAGAACCCTGAAGAACCATCTATTTTAAGAGTGTGGTTTTACAGTAAAGCTGGTGATGCTGTATGTTTTGCTGTATAATCAATATATTACTACAATCATAATAAGGTGTTTGATACAGTATAATCTGTAAATATTCTCCCAGAATTCATGGTGGAGGGATACATGCAGGGCGCTGTGAGGCAAAATAGTCCCCAAAGAAAACTTATTATTCCAGATTTTCCACTATTTTCCATCATCAACATTCCATATAAACTCAGAAGACTCGTGTAGGTTCACTGGTGGTTCTGGATAGTAAATAAAATGTCTATATCTGTGTTGTAGTCATGGCGACCCCTGGTTCCTATCTCCACCACTGTAAAGACATCTGAACCATTTCACACCAAACCACTCTGAATCTCTCTGTTTACACCTCACACACTGGATTCTTCAGAGCCACCGTGTTGTTTGAATGCATCACTGAGTATCTCTGACTGTAATTAGTGCTGCTGGATGATCTGGAGAAACTCTCTTGAGCTGATTTTGACCTTGAAGACACAACTTAGAACATCTGTCTGATTTCTGCTGTGATGTTCTCCAGTCGAGAGCGGAGCACGTCTGCCAGGACCCCTCCAGTCTCCCTCCCAGCCACGGCTCAGAGATATATCTCTCATGCTCTCTCTGCAGTGACCTTCATGTCTGTTCACACTGGAGAAATGATTTGGTGTTATCAAGAAGTAAATAACCTGGCTGCTTTTAAATATTAATAACAATAGTAACACCAAGTTTATTGCAAAATGGTGTCTCGTCAAGTGAAATTATCTTATAATGATATCGATATATCTAATATTCCTCATGTTGAGGTTGTTTTAAGCCTATTATAAGATTATTTAACTTATTCCTAGACCTACCTTATTCCTTTACCTGTTTTAAGTGACTTTAGTTAACTTTAAGATATGACTTCAGTATGTTTTAGCTATTGTTTCACTATTTTTATTTATAATATTTATTTTTTTATTGCCAAGTTATTATTCTACTCCTTTATGTATTTCATCGATTATGTTTTTTATTTATTTTAACTTCTCCTTACTCATTTGATCTGTTATTTATCAAGTTACTATATTGTTGCAATTTTAATGGTTTATTGATTTTTTTTTTTTTAATTTACTATCATTGTTATTACTTTTCAGCCTTTGATTTGTTTATACAATCCAATTTTTCAATCCCTGATTTCTGTATTGGCTCAATTATATTGTAAACGAGGATCTCCCTCAATGTACCCCGAGTTTAAATAAAGGTTGATTAATTAATTTAAGAGACCTTTTATTAATCCCACAACGGGGAAATTTCACCTCCACATTTTGACCCATCTGTGCAGTGAAACACCACATACATACTAGTAAACACGCACTAGGGGGCAGTGAGCACACTTGCCCCGAGCGGTGGGCAGCCCTATCCACGGCGCCTGGGAAGCAGTTGGGGGTTAAATGCTCAAGGGCACTTCAGTCACGTACTGTCGGCTCTGGGGATCAAACCGGAGGTTAGGGAACCACATTGCTGGTTCCCTAACCTCCAGCCCACGACTGCCCAGGGAGTCAAATTATTTCACTCTGGTAATAATTCTTGCTTCAAGCACATATCTAACAACAAGCAAAATTATCTGACAACATAGTGAGATAATTTGACTTACTAAAATCACTAAAACAAGCCAAAATGTCTATAAATAAAGTATTAAGTGAAATAATCTTATAATAAGCTTACAACAATCTCAAAATGGGAAATACCAGACATATCGACTACATTTAAGAAAATTTCACTTGACAAGACCATGACCTTTTTTTGCAGAACCATCTTTAAACCAGTGGCAGCTCAGAGTGTTTCATAGACAGTTTAAGTAAGAGAAGAACTTTCAATTAAAATTAAATAAACAAAATTAAACACATGAAAGTAGCAATAACAGATCCAACATAAAGTGAAAGGTTTGTGCGCATTCTTTATGTTGGCTAATAATACTTCAAAATTTAAAGTAGTTGCCAAACACTTAATTGATTTTTTAAGCTTGATAACTTGCTTATTATGTGCTGGGCCGATAATGGACTGTCCACAATGAACTAAGTAATTCCAGAAGTGGCCCCTTTAGATGGTCAACACTGCATAGGACTTTAGCTCAGATGGGAACCAGTCATGACTGGCATGCATTCAATCAGTTTGTCTCTATAATATTATCATTATTTGATTGTTTCTATATAGCACCAAAAAGGGTCCTTCCATTGTTGTCAAGCTTGTAAACAGTAACAGAACTGTTTTGGTGCTACATAGAACCCTTTTCAAAAAGCTTCTATATAGAACCATATTGAACACATTCTCCATTGACCTGAAGAACCATTTCACCACACAGAGAATTCTTTAAGAAGGAAATGGTCTTATGTATTACTCATGGTTCTAAACTGAAACATTCCTTTTACTAAAGAACCATTGAAACACAATATAACAGTGACAGAACCATTTTTAAAGAAACACATTGAATAAAACACAATCAAAGATCCATTCAGGCATTCATATGGTTCTTTGAGTGTTCACAGTAATGTAGAACATTCAGTTTACTAAAGTACACTTAAAGTAAACTTTGAAAAAAGATTCTTTACGGGTTCATCTTTTTTAAGAGTGTACTTCAAGGGTTCTTTTGCAATGTCAGTGGTTTTATATAGAACTGGGATGGTTCTTTAAAGCTCCAAAAGGGTTCTGCCAGTGTTACAAGTCGTAAAACCTTCTTTTGGTACCATATAGAACCTTTTTTTTTGCTACGAGTGTATCTCTAAGATTTCAGAGGGCACGCCTTGCACAGCAGCTTGGGTGCAGTTCAATCTGATTGGTTCATTTTCAAAGCGCTGAGGCCGGCCAACCAATCAGCGTTGAGCTGTTGAGTTTCGGCTCATCGAGAGTCTGGCGCTGAGGGCGCTTCCGTGTTGTGCCCCAGTAGTTCGGCGCAGTCTGAGGAGTTTGTTGTGGTCGTGTTTGTGTGAAAATGGGGGCTTGTATGGCTTTGTGCTCTCTGGCGAGCTGCGTGAGTAGCTTTTTAAAGACTGTGTAACATTTCTGTGTATGTTTATTCGACATAGTGAGTTATCTCGGTCTGTTATCTCTGCCGGAGCGGAGTCCGCTGTCCAGTTAACCTGGCTAACTAAGTTAGCTAACTCTGGTTTTTCCGGTTTTGGGTCATACGATTATATGATGTTTATGATCAGAGTGTAACTCAGATATGTTACTAAACTGAAATAACTCAAAGCTCAACAGCTTTAATGTTTCGACAGCGCTGTGTCAAAAACAGAGTCACTGATTTAGTTTATACGACGCAGCGGCAGGTTTTTACCACGGCGTTTTAGGACCACTTAATAAAAATAAAAATAGTAAAGTCGTAATATTTTGAGAATAAAGTCGTGATATTTTAAGAATAAAGTCGTGATATTTTGAGAATAAAGTCGTAATATTTTGAGAAATAAGTCGTGATATTTTGAGAAAAAAGTCGTGATATTTTGAGAAAAAAGTCGTGATATTTTGAGAATAAAGTCGTAATATTTTGAGAATAAAGTCGTAATATTTTGAGAATAAAGTCGGGATATTTTGAGAAAAAAGTCGTGATATTTTGAGAAAAAAAGTCGTGATATTTTGAGAATAAGGTCATAATATTTTGAGAATAAAGTGGTGATATTTTGAGAAAAAAGTCGTAATTTTTGAGAATACAGTCGTGATATTTTGAGAAAAAAAGTCGTGATATTTTGAGAATAAAGTCGTAATATTTGGAGGATAAAGTGGGCTAACTGTAGGGGGGGCTAACTGTTGGGGGCTGCCATAACGCGTTGGGGTCTCGGTTGCTGTACTGTAGGGGGGCTGCCATAACGCGTTGGGGTCATCATTCTCACTGTCTGTGAAACTTCATGCCCTCTTTGAATGGGGGGAGATGTAGCCCCCGATAGCCGTGTAGACGACCCTGCCTGAGATTCTCCTTCAACAACACAGACAGACAGTTTCCTCCGAGTCCGTCTGGCTCTTTATTCTAGATAAACACAGTTTCCTGCTCAGCCGTTTCAGCCGGTTCTTATACTAATAACAGGCTGGTGCTGATGTGCAGGAGAGACAGGGAGACTGAGTGTTTCTTTATGGGTGAATCGATATGAAAGTAGAACTCCACAAACTCACCACCCCTCATTTAACACCAGGAGGCGCTGCCTTCACTTCGCAAAGACTTTGGCCACAATATTGACCTTTCCTGGTATTAATGCCACTTTAATGTCGGAATTCTACGACTCTTTTCTCGAAATATTACGACTTTTTTCTCAAAGTCTACTATTTTTATTTTTATTAACCGTGGCCCTAAAATGCCTTCATAGGTTTTTCATTTATGGCAGTTTCTGTCAAAAACAAATCTGTCTCTCAGTTCAGGCAAGAGATGTTTGTGACTCTCAAATACATTTAATCTCTTAAACAGCTCTGGCTATGCCTAGTACATCTGCCAAGCTACATGTTCTACGTAGAGCTGGACAATATGACAATATTTATCGTTATTGTGATAATCTCTTTCATATGGGGGCCCACAGAAGAAGACGAGACCTAAACATAATGTAAAGCTCAAACTTCATACCACAGTTTTTTTTTTTAAACATCGCGCCACTTTAGCTGAAAATATGAACAAACATCATCTAGAAGATGAAGAATATTCAAATCCTTTATTTCACGTTTGGTTTCAGCGCCGCTCCAGCTGTGCTTTGCTGCGTCTTGCGACATCTTCCGTCTGATCTCGTGCATGTGCGGAGTGAGAAATCCGATAGAAATCAGAGTGAGAGTTTACATGCACTGAGAAATCTGATTACTGAACTAAAATCCAGCGTCTTAATCGGATTTCTAGATCTGAGTATGGTGTTTACATGACCATTTGAATAATCGGATAACTGCAGAAATCTGATTATGATCGGATTATTGAGTGCATGTTCTGTATCTATTATTTAACCTAGTTATTATGGTATATTAAGCCTATTATCTGTTATTTACCCTAATTATTATGCTATACTATGCCTTTTATCTATTATGTAGCGCAATTATTCTAATATATTAAGCCTTTACTCTGTTATTTACCTTAGTTATTATGCTATATTATGCCTTTATCTATTATCTAGCCTAGATATTCTGCTATATTGTGTTGTTTATGTATTATATAACTTAGTCATTATGCTGTTCATTTGTCATGTAGCCTAATTACTGTGCTATATTGTACTATTTCAGTATTACAAGACTTAACAATTAAGCTGCATTGTGCTATTAATCTGCTATATAGTGAAATTCATCTGTTAAATAGACTAGCCACTATATTTATCTGTTATAAATTCTAGCCATTGTATTTATCTATATATATGTCTATGTCGCTGCTTTTGGAGAAAACCTTGTATCTCAGAAATGAGAACTTTACAGGAGAAACATACTTTACTTTTAATGTAAGTCAAAGGAATTTTCAAATTATGTCAGAAACTGAAATAAGGACAAAAAATAGATAGACAAGGTTTTGTCCTGACAGCAGTGATATACATACACTTTATGTAGCCTAACGACTATGTTAAATTGTGCTATTCCTCTGTTGTAACTGGCCTGTTAATGTCTGTCTGTCCTGTAGGCGTCGTGTCTGTGTGGCTCGGCTCCGTGCCTTCTGTCAGGATGCTGCCCTTCCACTTACAACTCCACCGTAACCCGTCTGGCTTTTTCTTTCTTTATGCTGCTCGGCACCCTGGTGTCCATCATCATGATTATGCCTGGTATGGAGGCTCAGCTGGAAAAGGTACACACTTAAGAATAATAATAATAATAACCATAATAATAATAATAGTAAGAGCTTCTGTATGCAGTGCCTTTCAGACATACAATTAGAGTTCAAAGTGCCTCACAGTACATTAAATAAAACAGTAGGACTGCATGGTATGGACATAAAATGCAAAATAAAACCAGTTAAATACTAAAAGCTGCTTGTGTTGCTCCAATGTATGGCTGTTAGCATTTTCCGAGAAGCTTTTTCTACACAGGCCTATAAAAGTGAATACAATTATATATGTTTGTCTTTTACATTCAGACAAAAACCACAACTTTCAGGGCACAAACACTGTCACTGTGGTGAGACAATGTAGTGAGATCATTTTACTTGATGAAGTCACATAAACAAGTAGAAAAAAGAAAAAAAAAACACATTCGTTTCCTGCCAGAGATGTGAGAAAAGCGGCTATAGCTGAGCTATTATGGTATATTAACCCTTTTATCTATTATTTACCCTAGTTAATGTGGTATATTAAGCCTGTTATCTATTATTTACTTTTAATTATTATGCTATATTATGCCTTTTGTCTGTTATCTAGCCTAGATATTCTGCTATATTGTGTCTTTTATCTATTATATAGCTTAGTCATTATGCTGTTCATCTGTCATGTAGGCCTATAAAAGCAAACACAATTATATATGTTTATCTTTCACATTCAGACAAAAACTGCAACTTTCAGGGCACAAACACTGTCACTGTGTGAGATAATATAGTGAGATCATTTTACTTGATGAAGTCACTAAAAACAAGTAGAAAAAAGAAAAAAAATACATTTGGTTTCCTGCCGGAGATGCGAGAAAAGCTTAAAGCAGAGCTTTAAGTAAGTCTGTGTTTTCATTTATATTATATTTTTAGCCTCTACTAGTACATCAGCACACACTGACATGTTTACAGCCGAGATGTTAAACGGACATAAAATGTTGTGGCTCTCAAGGTGGTTTGATTTTTGTTGAAAGGCCAGAATGGCTCTTCTTAACGTTTGGCTTGCGACCCCGTTGTAGACGAAACCGCGCCGCTGAGTGCTGCCTGCAGACGCTCCCTTCGTTAATCAGTGTAGTGTTTATACAAAGCGGGCGTATTGTTGGACGTGTGCCGCAGATCTTGAGTGCTCCCTGCAGTGCTGTGCAGTGTTGGCACTGATTTTTACTTTGTGAGGGTTTCCATTTTTACTCTTTGTTTCAGTCTGTTGGACAAAACAGAATTAAAATAACTGTTAAGCTTGGCGAAAGAGAACTAATCAGCTCACAGAGCCAATCTAACTTAACTTCACAAGCCTGGAACAGCGTGCTGAACTTAGACACAGCAGACAGTTAAGATTATTATAGGCACCAACTACAAGCTGCAGAACGGAACTGAGGATGAGTGAAGGGGTAAAATTGATATGAGGAAAGGCTGCAGAAGAGAAAACAACTAAACACTGCTTTCATACAAGAAACAGAAGAAGCTGGGTCATTCTGCAGAAACGTCCACTTTCTGTCTCTCCATAGGAGTCACTGGTGTTACTGATCCTCATTGGTGTTACACATAATAAAGGAACACCAGAGACATTTTAATGAACAATGCATTTTACTAAATAACTGCTACAGAGCATCAAACAACATGTTGTCAATCAGGGAATATCCACTAAAATATGGAATTTAATCCATTTGTATTCTATTTTTTCACAATTACGTCAGAATAAAGTCGGTCACACCAGTGACTTCAGCTAAAAGCTCCATATGAAATCATGAGCTGAACGAGAAAATCTCTGATAACTGAAAGACACAGTGGACTCACCATGAGCTTTTCTTCCTAGATCCTCAGAAAACAGGTAAAAGAAAGTCGAGTGATGTCATCAGTGTGACTTTTATTTCAAAATAAGAGATTTTTGTTATGCGGTAACACCAGTGACACGACTCCTGGGGACCACAACTTTCATGATATATTTTATAATATTTATTTGCCATTTGTTTTCTTCGTCATTTAAATCATATATTCCATAGTCGTGTATAGATTATTGCAGTTAAAATTGCAGAAAAATGTGTTTTTACCTCAAAATATGGCCTCAGCCTTCACACATGACTGTGGGGACGAGCTCTTCTGAGGTGCTTGGAAACCAATATTGCTAAATTGAGGCTCAAGAAGCTGTAATTGTTAAAATAACTAATTGTTTTATTTAAAAAATATAAATAGATTGTAACTCTAACATGTTTATCAAGTGTAATATATCTGTAAACGCTAGGGACACAAAAATGGACGTTTCTGTAGGATGACCTCACTACAAGAGTGCACGGTAGTGTTTACACAATGAAGAATACTTTTCAGTAGCAACCCTGCACAGTTAACCTCAACTTTGAACAGCTTTTAAAAATAGCTATAGTGATAATAATAATAATAATAATAATAATAATAATAATGAAAATAATTAGGGAGAATGAGAGATTATTGATGTAAGACATTAACGAGGGTTTTAACTCATCTGCTCCTGTTTAACTCTGTTTCTGCTCTACAGATTCCTGGGTTTTGTGAAAAGGGCACATCCATACCTGGTTTCCATGGAAAGGTGAACTGCAGTATAATCGTGGGCTATAAGTCCGTGTACAGGATGTGTTTCGCCATGGCCTGCTTCTTCTTCCTCTTCTCCGTGATCATGATCCGAGTGCGCAGCAGCAAGGACCCGCGAGCCGCCATTCAGAACGGGTACGCTGCTCAAACGGACTCATTGTCCATTTTATCAGCTCCACTTACTATATAGGTGCACTTTGTAGTTCTACAGTTACAGACTTTGTTAGCCCCCTTTTACCCTGTTCTTCAGTGGTCAGGACCCCCATGGACCCTCACAGAGCAGGTACTATTTGGGTGGTGGATCATTCTCAGCACTGCAGTAACACTGACATGGTGGTGGTGTGTTAGTGTGTGTTGTGCTGGTCTGAGTGGATCAGACACAGCAGTACTGCTGGAGTTTTTAAACACCTCAGTGTCACTGCTGGACTGAGAATAGTCCACCAACCAAAAATATCCAGCCAACAGCGTCCTGTGGGCAGCGTCCTGTGACCACTGATGAAGGACTAGAGGATGACCAACACAAACTGTGCAGCAGCAGATGAGCTATCGTCTCTGACTTTACATCTACAAGGTGGACTGACAAGGTAGGAGTGTCTAATAGAGTGGACAGTGAGTGGACACAGTGTTTAAAAACTCCAGCAGCACTGCTGTGTCTGATCCACTCGCACCAGCACAACACACACTAACACACCACCACCACGTCAGTGTCACTGCAGTGCTGAGAATGATCCACCACCCAAATAGTACCTGCTCTGTGAGGGTCCATGGGGGTCCTGACCACTGAAGAACAGGGTAAAAGGGGGCTAACAAAGTCTGTAACTGTAGAACTATAAAAGTGCACCTATATAGTAAGTGGAGCTGATAAAATGGACAATGAGTGTAGAAACAAGGACATATTTCTGGTCATAATGTTATGCCTGATTGGTGTGTATGTGTGTACACAGTGCTCTGTCTGACTCTAGTAGGTTCCAGTATAGTTTGAGTAACACTGCTGCCCTCTGGTGGCTCAGCACTGGGAATTGTGCTTTCTTTACACTGCAAAAAATAGTATCATGGTGAGGGAAATTATCTTAAATCTAATTCTAAAAGAATATTAAAAGAGTATTTACCTAATTTCTAGACATTTATACAATTTTTTTAATTATCTCACTGTTTTGGCAGACAGTTGGATTTACTAAAATCACCTAAAATAAGTAAAGTGTGTCTAACAGTACACTCTTAAAAAGATGGTTCTCCAAGGGTCCAAATTGTTTTGTATAGAACCATCACCACTTTGTATGCTTAAAGGGTTCTTTGCATCCTGAAAGTGTTTTTCAGATTGATGGAGAACGTGCTGTTGATGGTTCTAAATAGAATTTTCTTCAAAAAGGGTTCTATATAGCACCCAAAAAGGTTCTTCTGTTGTTAACATGTCATGCTTGTTGCAATAGCAGAAGCAGTTTTTCTATTTAGAACCATCTTCAGCACATTCTCCATTAATCTGAGGAACCCTATCAGGGTGAAAAGAACACTTTAATCATGCAGACGGCACTTTGAGTGTTCATGGTTCTATTTAGACACATTTTCTCTACTGAAGAACCCTTAAAGAACCATCTTTTTTATATGTGCGTGATCTTATAATATATTCTACAATAATCTTAATATTCTAACAATCTAAAAATGAGAAGTATTAGATTAATCGACTACATTTAATATCATTTCACTCACCAAGATGCCAGCTTTTGCAGTGTTTAGGGAAATTCATGAAGCTGTTCAATTAGAATTACTAAAGATAATAATAATCAGCATTTTGGGAAGTTTTTTTTACCCTGACTGTGTATATGTGTCCTTCAGATTCTGGTTCTTCAAGTTCCTGATACTGGTTGGAATAACTGTAGGAGCTTTCTTCATTCCTGATGGGACGTTTAACACAGGTATATATTTTTTCCTTTTTAGAAAATAGCATTTTCAGTTTGTTTTTTCCACAGAAAGTGACATTTTGGAAACTGAATCTATAATTTATAAGGATATTATGAGATTAGAAAGATAAACTTATTTATTGACATCTTTTCTTGCTTTGAGTAATTGTTTATTTTGAAACTGTCTTATTTTCTTGGCAGATACTTATTGTTACTTAGCAAAATAAGCATGATTATCTGCCAGCAGAACAATGTAATTATATTAGACCCCTGGTTCCCATCGCGGTCTGCAGAGCCTCCCAGATAGTCCACGTTTTTCCTCCAACCCTACCTGTTGCACATTGGGCTGTGGCAAAAATGTGGATTGTCTGGGGGGCTCCGAAGACTGAGTTGGGAGAATTACTGCCCTTAAAGGCCCCCCATCATAGAAACCCAAATCTTTTTGTTTTAAACAATAAAAAACTTTGATGTAGTTTGTAAACATTGTTAAAGTTTCAAACCATTCACTCCCCACTCCTTACAATCCACCTGTGGAAACTACACTGCAAAAACAGCTCATTTTGAATTCATTGTTTTTGTGATGTCATGAAAACCAGCAGAATTACACATTCAGCCTGCAGGAGTTTAGCTCCGCCCACTCAGCCCACAGTAGTTTAGCCCGCCCACTCCCACTGAAGTTATAAGGAGTGCTTCTGCCTGCTTTTTGAATGATGAAGCCAATCAGAACAGAGCTCATTTACGGGTATCTGTTAAAAATGTGGGGCAGCACGGTGGCGCAGTGGGTAGCGCTGTTGCCTCACAGCAAGAATGGCTGGGTTCGATTCCCAGCCGGGCGACCAGGGTCATTTCTGTGTGGAGTTTGCATGTTCTCCCTGTGTCTGCGTGGGTTTCCTCTGGGTGCTCCGGTTTCCTCCCACGGTCCAAAAACATGCAGTCAGGCCAATTGGACATGCTGAATTGCCCCTAGTGTGTGTGATTGTGTATGTCTGTCTGTCTGCCCTGCGATGGACTGGCGGCCTGTCCAGGGTGTATCCTGCCTTCCGCCCAATGACAGCTGGGATAGGCTCCAGCACCCCACCGTGACCCAGAAGGATAAGCGGTTTAGATGATGGATGGATGGAAAACGGAAAAGTAACAGTCTCTCCAGGGCTATCAGCTAAGAACACAGCCCTCTGCTCTGCTCTGGAAAACCCACCACTCCCCCCACATTCAGGCCCTTCAACATAAAAGTCCTTGTAAAAAAACCTGAACTACTTACAGCGCGACGTGCGGACACAGAGCGTTCTGTCAGCACACTCTTGTATAATATTTGTACTTTTTAATCTCACTGTTAAAATGTCTAAATATAAACCGTCTCAGCTCGGGCGCCTGACATCATCACTCACAGCAGTGAACATCACCCTAGCTCAGTGCTAGACAGCATGTATTCGCCGTGCCGCCGCCGTACTGGACCCTTACTTGGGCCGCGATGTTGCCCTTCATACCTTTCGTGAAGCGCTGGGTAACCTGAGCATGCTCTGTGCTGTTACCCCCCAAGCCCACTGCTAAGAGGGCTAGAGAGCCTGGCAGACAGAGTGAAGCTGCGCTGTGTAAGCAGCCAGCCTGGAGATTCGGACGAAGCCACGGATGCGCTTTCAACACCGGCGTCGGACACAGATTTTTCAGAACCACTTTCTCAAGCCTCTCCAACCCAACCACCCCCCCACCCCTGCTGGGTAAAGCTTCGAATATTCACTGTTGATTACTGCCCGAAACTCCGGAGCCCAAAAAATGGTAGCCCTAAAATAAAGTTAAATAAAAATGACTGAGCCTCGTTCTCCAGCATCTTCCTATGTTTGTTCTTGAGAAAGTTCGTAAGAAAAAGTCAACGTCAGATTCATGATGTGTTCTTAAAGCGCAGAACTGTTCTCACCTTTGTGTGTGTAGATTTTGTTCTTACCTAAGAACAAATCCAAAATAAGAGAACGTTGGTGAGTCAGTGACCCAATGTATTGATATTTTTTTATAGTAATTTTTAACAGGTATTTTGTGTTTTTGTACTGGTTAATTTTTGTCTGTGTCAACTTATCACACCTCAGAATAAACTGAACATTGTGTGAAAACTATTGTGATATTATATTTTTGCCATATCTCCCACCCCTAGTAACAATTACATGTTAGTCATATCGCCCAGCTCTGATGATAATACTGTATCAGTCATATCACAGCCATGGTTTCTCTGTACAGTTCTAATGTTGTGGCACCTTAATTCTGTAACCGTTTCAGTGTGGTACTACTTCGGTGTGGTGGGCTCCTTTATCTTCATCGTGATCCAGTTGATCCTCCTGGTGGACTTCGCTCATACCTGGAACCAGAGATGGGTGGAGAACGCTGAGGATGGGAGCAGGTGCTGGTATGCAGGTACGATCAGAGTCCTGAACTGTGGCTAAACCCTCGTTACGCTGTGAGTGGTGAAGTTCTTCCAGTGTCACGTCTGACCTGTTTATCACGAGGTAAAAAAGAGTTTTCAACAGAACTTAACAGATAGAGGTTCTTCATCTTCCACGCTACTAGAAGATAGCATGCCTTGAAGGGAAATCCCACCAGTCTATCAAAATTTTTGCATAATTGAATGGTTGAGATGTTAACTCTAAATGAGTCATTCAGGGTGGTTTAGTGCAAAATGGTTGATTGTAGAGTCTCAGATTTGACGACTTGACGGCACTTAACAATAATAATAATAGCAACAAAGATGGCCCACAAGATTCTGAAACACGTATGCAAAAGTTTAGGCGCCCTTGGCCAAGTTCCATGTTGTTGTTAATTTTCAGAGTGTGAATAAATTAGCACACCCACTACAGAGAACACACTTCTGCTCAAATCTGATTTTTTGCTCAAATCCGATCTCTCTGACAGGATGGTTCACACTCGTTTAGGTAAGTGACTCAAATCTGTCATTAATGTGACGAACCGGCGTCCTGAAATGACCCTCATGAGCTCATCCTACTCAGTAACGTCACGTGAATGAATCACGTTCATCATCAGCACAAACTAACGAGCAGAACGAGCTTCGCTGAGAAGATAATTAACTCTGATCAGCTCTCAGCTTCATTATTAGAGCGAGACGAAGGAGAAAAAGGTGAGATGAGCTGCTTTTCCACCGTTTACAGGCTTTAACTTCGGTTTGGCGCTGCTGCCATGGTAACGCTGAATGATGGTGCAGTGCAGTGGAAAAAAAGCACATGAATTCTGATCTGAGCGTCACATCAAGGTCACACGGACACGAATCGGATACGTATCTGATCTAGGACCACATATGAAAGTGACTCAGGTCAGATTTCAAAAGATCAGATTTGTGTCCACACAGCCCTGAAAACATCAGATCTGAGTCACATTAGGGCAAAAGATCAGATTTGTGCCACCTCAACCTGGTAATGTGAACGCAGCCTCTGTTTTCTGAAGACGATACCAGAGCTGGTTTCCGGGGCGCCACTTTCTGTTTCTCCCATTATACCAAAAATATGACTTAGAACGCCCCAGGGTGCCAGAAGGAGTCCTCAGTGAGTAAGAGAGAGCTAAATGGCTAAAAATGAAACATGTTTCATGTCATTTATGTGGAAGCTTCTTTTACATTTTGGAAGGTAGAAGAATGTATTCCAAAATAATCTACCTCTTTCTGTTTTTAACAGCAGAAAGGCTCATAGCTAATGGCCTAAAACTAAAACTAATAGTGTTTGTCTGCAGCCCTGCTGTCCTTCACTGTTCTGCACTATGTGTGTGCCTTCGCTGCGATGGTGCTGTTCTATGTGTTCTACACTCAGCCGGACGACTGCACTGAACACAAAGTCTTCATCAGCCTCAACTTCATCTTCTGCATCATCGTGTCTGTGGTCTCCATTCTCCCTAAAGTTCAGGTAGTGTGCTCTGTCTCTGTCTCACAAGCACCAGGATTGTTATTTACTCAGCACAGCTTAAAGGAATATCAGGTTTACGAAGTACAAGCAAATGCATTGAATATACTGTATAGATGTGGCAGATATAGGTTAGTGGTTTGGTGTGAAATGGTTCAGATGTCTTTACAGTGGTGGTGATAGGACCCAGGGGTCGCCATGACTACAACACAGATATAGACATTTTATTTACTATCCAGAACCACCAGTGAACCTACACGAGTCTTCTGAGTTTATATGAAATGTTGATGATGGAAAATAGTGGAAAATCTGAAATAATAAGTTTTCTTTGGGGACTATTTCGCCTCATAACACCCTACATATTATGTATCCCTCCACCATAAATGGAGTTTAAAATATATTTTAGGCCAAAATCTTAGCAAAAATAAATGTTTTACATCCAGAATCTTCTAAAACATCTTAGACACCAGGCAGCATTTTCATAATCATTTCATGTACACTGAGTGCTTTAAAAAATGGTTCTTTAAGGGTCCTTAAGTAAAGCCAACAAGTGTATATATAGAACTGGGAACACTTAAAGAATCATTTGAGTGCATAAATTGTTCCTCTCTAAGATGGAAAACCTGTTTTATATGGTTTCTTAAAGAGCAATTTAAAAAAAACAATTCAATAAAGCACCAAAAATGGTTCTGCTAGTGTTACAAGCCGTAGAACCTTTTCTTTGTGCCATATAGAAGCACTTTTGCTAATTGCATACTAGTGAAAAAAGTGTTTTTCATGATCTTAAAGATGTTCTTAACTACATGCTTATGCATAAATCCTTGAAAAGCTGGTGACAAAACATATAAGTCGTGCAGGTCATGCATATTATTTATTTATTTATTTAGTATTTATTTACTTCCAACTTTCACATTTCATTTTTTTTAATATGCTCACTGCATAAATCCGTAAGTGTTATTTCATTGTTTGATGTATTTACATTTATTATAATATGGATAAAATAGTAAAATATTTGTAGGTGTTCAGAATGACACTATAACAACTTTCTGTGAGGGAATTTCAGAGGCATTAATCTCTTCAGACGTCTGGTTCCCATCACCACCACTGTAAACAATTCTGACTTCACACCAAACCACTCTCTGAATGATTTTGTTTGCAACCTAACCATTTAATTTTGCAGTAATTTTGGAAAATTCCTGGAATTCCCCTTTAAGTATAGTTTAGTATAGTATAGTTGGGGATTAAATGACTTTCAGTTGTGATTATCCAGCATTACAATAGGCTTAGTCTTCATCCAGGTGATCTAATTGGGTTATTATGTTGTCTGTGATACTTTATTTATACGTTTTCTGAAGAAAACATTATTGATCTTCCATTTTGTATGTCTTTGTGTATGTATATGCTCCAGGAAGCCCAACCAAGCTCTGGTCTGCTTCAGTCGTCTCTCATCTCGCTGTACACCATGTACCTCACCTGGTCCGCCATGACCAACAACCCCAGTAAGTCACGCTCAGACAACTGGAGCGCATCTCCATAGCCACTTTAATCTGCCTAATGTGCTGTTGTTATGTGGTTGTAATGCTGTTTAGCTTCGTTCCTTTTTGTTCATTTTGGGTGTAGGGCTGTCGCTATTGATTATACATGTAATATATAATCAGTGGCTGTATTACAGAAACCTCCTATCTTTTTGTCCTAAGTTGAGATCTGACAGGTCAAGATAAGATTTTTCACAAATTTGTATTACAGAAGCAAATCTGATCTTAATTTAGGAATTTTATCTTATCTTACGGCATCTTATCTCCAGTTAGGACAATTAACCTACTCAATCAAAGTCAATCAACTGTCATGTCCGTTTCCTAGCAACCTACCATACACACACAGCTGAAACAAAAACATGTAATCAAAATAGTGTTATAATATAGATTAAGCTGCTGTTACTGATGTAAAAAGGTCAAACAAAACTAAAGTGTGATAAACTGTAAGCTGTGAATACTGTGAGAGCGCCCCCTGCTGTTTATCAGAGCGTCGCCGCTCCCCAGTTTCAGTCTCCATTTCCCAAACGCTTTAGCCGAGCGCGCTAACGTTACTCCTCCTAATAAACAGACACACGTTCAGCTCCGCCTCCTCATTATTCACCACCATCACTGTAATATTTCATCATCAACATTAACACACGAAGGTGATCAGAGGGGCGGTGGAGATCGAGTCTGCAGCGTCTGAGATCTTTAAAACGCAGAGTTAGAAAAGAAAATCATCTCACAGTGAAAGCAGCGTTTTACAGTAGAAATAAATGGAGCTCATTATGCTGGTAGTGAACTATGCTGCTGACTCAGCTGCCTAAAAACCATAGAAACGGACCTTAAACAGAAGTGAGGACCCTGTTGGGGTTCATCCTAAAGTTAGGACAGGATTTAGGAGGTTTAGTCTAGTTAGGATGTTTGTGTGATGCTGTTTTCTTATCTGGAGTTCATGATGAGATTATGAAGTTAGGAACTGTTATTCTGGAACAGCTACTGTCCGAAATTCAGTCGTCATGGAGACTAAACAGATCAGATTTCAGAGATAAGATATTTCAGGAAAATATTTAGACAATTAAATGAGTAATCCTTTTAAAAAATCCAAAAATATGGTCTTAACTGAACAGTAACAACCCATGCAGAGCCTTTCAAAGATGAACTAGGAAGGCTTTTGAAAATATAAGCACTTTTTGGCAAAAAAAACAAACAAACACGTAAATATCTGAATAAAAGTGTCTGTCAGACTCTCTCTTAATATGTGAGAAGATTTGAACAGCATTGCCATCATGCAAAAAGCCAGCGAATCACTGCAGACTCAGCTAAGGACAGTTTTAAATGATAATTAAGTAATTGAGTTTGACTGTTTAAGTGTGACAGATTCTGATTGGCTGTCACAAAACTCCACTGAAGGTCTAAAGTGCCATTCTGTGTATGAAGCACAATTTGTTTTGCACTAAGAGTACAAAAATGAAAGGAAATAACTTTCTTTGCTCTCAAAATAGAAGCGAGTTCTCTCTGAGAGCATCCGTTACTAAGCAGACAGAAATGGTTGCTATGGTCAGAGCTGCCTCAGATGCACTGAAACTAGATGGGGAATAATAAGCCTCTCATTTAGATGTAGTTTGCAGAGTTGTTGTTCAGCACAGTGGAAGAAACAGGCATGAAGACGCTCTGTACTTACAGTGAGCTGGCGGCTGATTGCGTCCACCTACCTTGTAGCTACGTTCATTGGCCATTTTATCAGAAACGCCTACCGTATAGGTGCAGGTTGTAGATTTACTATTACAGACTGCAGCTCATCTGCTCCAGCACAGGTTATCATCCCCCCTCTACCCCACTCATCAGTGGAAATGGGCCACCACAGGTCCACCACTGAGTAGATATTATTTGGGTGGTGGACGACAGCACTGACACTGACGAGGTGGTGACGAGGGGTGGGCAATATGACCGTGTTTTATCGCTATCTTGATAAATTACATCACAGAATGCTTTTCTCAGCATTTCATAGACATAATCAATATTTGAACTGACCGGCTATATATTTCATTGTAAAGAGAGCCTAAAGTAGTCCTGTTCAACTGGATTTAACGCAGTGCTGTGGATGATTCATTAGTTCAAATTTAATAACTCATCATTTTGACATATTATCTCAGGCACCGAGATTTTGAAATACCAAGTCATTTTTTTGAGATTTTAAGTCAAAATTTCTAGAAAATGAATCATTTTAGAGATATACAGTCATATTTTTCTTTTTTTTTGTTTCTGGCAGCAGTAGGTGGAAAATGGTGACTTATCTTGAAATAATGAATTTTTAAAATATTGATTTTTATGTCTCTAAAATGACTCATTTATCTAGAAATGTTACCAAATATCTCAAAACTTATTATCCTGAAATATTGAGAGAGTATGTCAAAATGAGTTATTAGACATCAAGGAAGTAAGTAATTATTTTTGGAAACTAATTATAATGGGATACTGGGGGCTCCCGAGTGGCGCAACCGTGTAAGCGTTGGCCCCATCATCAGGAGATCGCGAGTTCGATCCCTGGTGATGCTACAGCCGTCCGTAGCCGGGAGTCCGAGAGAGCACAATTGGCCTCGCTCTCTCTGGGTGGGTAGGATGGCCCCTCCTTCTCCCCCCATCACTCAGCACGATGCTAGTCGGCGCAGGCGTCTGTTAGCTGACGTAACAGATCTGGCGGTTGGCGCTTTCCTCCGAGCGCGTTCGGCTGTCCAGTGACGTTGCGTGAGCGGCAGCTCGAAAAGAAGCGGTGGCTGGCTTCACAGGTCTCGGAGGAAGCCTGTGTTAGCCTTCACCCTCCTAGCGTTGATAGCATCATGTGACTGGGGGAGTCCTAACTAGCGGGTGGAATTGGAAACGACTAAATTGGGGAGAACATCGTGTAAAAATTAAAAATAAATAAATAAATAAATAAATAAATAATGGGATACTAAGTCATTGTTTTGAGATACTTGGTCAATATTTTGAGATTTTAAGTCAATATTTCTAGAAAATTAGAGATGTAAAATTAAAGTTTTCTCCTTTCTTGTTTCTGGCACCAGTAGGTCACTTACTAACTCAAAATAATGACTTATTTTCTCAAAATGTTGATTTTTGGACAGAACTTTCCTCGGCCTGATTGGCGAGTGTTCAGATGTCACAGCGGCGGTTTCTGATGCTCCTGTACCGCCAGAATTTAGACTTTTTCATCACTTTCTCTTAAAACACAGCCTGGACTGAAAAGCCCCTCCCGACCTCCCACCCACAGCATTTGATTGACAGGAACCCTCGCTGGCAGTGAAAGTGCAATTGCAAACAGCATTGCAGATCATTTTAAATTTTGGCAGGGCTGAAGTGCAGCAACGGGGAAATGCAATCGCAAATAGGCAGCCGTTCCTCTTTTAATATGTCTGAGTCATTAAGACATTGAAAACAGAACATCAGAAGCACTAAACAGCCGTTATACACAGAAACGCAAACGCACATACACACATCAGTTTGCTGCCATACCATACAGCTGTGCAATATTTAAAATACAAATTACTACTAAGTTTTCGATAGACTATTCAGGCCTTTAGATTTTTGGCAGTGGTTAACTGGGCTATTAATTAAACCAGGGGCTGCAACCCGAATGTTAAAAAGAGCCATTTTGTCCTTTGAACAAAAATCTATCCACCTTGGGAGCCACAAGATTTTATGTTCCTTTTATTGAAGTAACATTTTACCATCTTGGCTGTAAATATGACTCAATGTGTGCTGATGTACTAGTATAGGCTAAAGATATAAACGAAAACGCAGACAAAGCTCTGCTTTAAGCTTTAGCTTAGCTATAGCCGCTTTTCTCGCATCTCCGGCAGGAAACTATTCGGCAAAAGTAGAACATTTTCTTGTTCAACTTTTTACGAGGCTGAAGTCGCTTCTCATTCTCCAGCTTCTTGTTCGAATATTCCCGTTCCACCTTAAATGGTGCCTGGGGCGCCAGAATGTAACTGCTGAACCATTTAAGGTGGACTGGGAAAATTTGAATGAGAAGCGACTTCAGCCTTGTGACTTTTTAGTGTTTGACCGTTTCTCGCTGCAGATTAAACGTATCAGGAAACCAGCTGGAGTGATTATAAACACTAATAAGTCCGTTCATCCCTAAATTATCGATGTTCATCTTAAATCTCTCTCTTTGCCGTTTCGTTAGCTACTAGCTAGGTGAGACTGTTGTCTGTGTTGCTATGGTGACCAGCAGTCTGTGCTGATCTTCAGGGTTAAAGGGTGAATCAGCAGTTCTACATTAACTCCAGAGTTTAAGACCATTTATTGTTAAACTGTGTTGAACGATCAGCAGAGCTTTATTTTACTGTAAAGGAGGATTATTTTATTTTTACCTACTAATCTGATTCAGCTGTGAAGCCAACAGGGCAGTAAAAGAGCCACAAGGGGCTCCAGAGCTGCATGTTGCCGACCCTTGAATTGAACAGTAGTTCAGTGTAGCATAGTTAAAATTAAATTAAATGCAATAGAATGTTGGGGATATTAGAGGTAAAAACATCAACAACAATAATAAGAAGAATAATGAGAATAATATTTATTTCATGGAAATCCATGGCATGAGCTGCCAGGCCCTCAGTGAGTTGGCATAGCCTTACCCACCGGCTGTATGTGGTATTTTTACTCCTAGCCTTAAGCAGGAATCACTAATAAACATAGCTTTATGTACTTTATTACACTCAGCTGAGTTGTTCAGAAAAAAAAGTAGGAGCTGGAAACAGATTTGATATTTTCATTTTTAGTGTAATGTGTAGACATGATCAATCTTGCTGTGATCATTTTAAATAATTTGTCCAAAATCAAATTGTGTTAAGTTGTTCCCTGTTAAGTCAGGAGCCTCTTCGTCCTTCTGTTCCCATAAAAAACAAACGTCATATTTATGGATCTCATTGCTTTAGTGAGAAATTGTAAATTATGTCGTTCCATTGGTAAACGCTCTGTTGGCTGTGGAGTGCAGTTTTATCTGGTTTATTTATTTCTCTATGTGCGGAAGATTGATGTTTATATTTGTCTTCATCCTCCGTCCTCTTTGTTTTCAGACCGTAAGTGTAACCCCAGCCTGCTGCAGCTGGTCACTAACAACCCCACCACTGCCCCCACCCCCACCATCGCCCCCGGGCAGGTACAGTGGTGGGACGCTCAGGGCATCGTGGGGCTCGTCATCTTCCTCTTCTGCACTCTGTATGCCAGGTGAGCTCCATCTAGACCTGTGGTGTCGAGCTGTGTGCCTTGAAGAGCTGTAGCACCGCAGGATTTAAAGGGCCTGTATCCTACATTCTCATTAAGTCTGCTTAACAGGTTTGAGTGGATTTAGAGACTCAGTGCAGTATTTCATTTCTACATGATGGCTTTCCAACCTTTCTTTATGCTTTAGAATTAAGTGGGTGGGGCTAAACTGCTGCAGGGTGAATGGGCGGGGCTAAACTGCTGTATGCTGAATGGGTGGAGCTAAATTGCTGTAAGCTGAATGGGTGGGGCTAAACCGCTGTAGGCTGAATGGGCGGGGCTAAATTGCTGTAGGCTGAATGGTGGGGCTAAACTGTTGTAGGCTGAATGGGCGGGGCTAAACTGCTGCAGGCTGAATGGGTGGGGCTAAATTGCTATAGGTTGAATGGGTGGAGCTAAATTACTATAGGTTGAATGGGTGGGGCTAAACTGCTGCAGGCTTAGTGGGCGGGGCTAAATTGCTGTAGGCTGAATGGGTGGGGCTAAATTACTATAGGTTGAATGGGTGGGAGCTAAACTGCTGCAGGCTTAGTGGGCGGGGCTAAATTGCTGTAGGCTGATTGGGTGGGGCTAAACTGCTATAGGTTGAATGGGTCGCTCTAAACTACTTTAGGCTGAATCAGTGACCATTTGTTTATTGTTATGATGTCACAACCATGATGAATTCAAAACGGGCTGTTTTTGCAGCTTGGTTTACATTTAAAGAGTAACTATGACGTTGTGTGCATGTTGTAAATCAAATTCTTTTTTTGTTATTACTTATTTTGTTACATTACTGTTGTTACTTTAGTTACACTTCATTACTTTTGTAACAGTGTTTACAGTAGTCAGTTAAACTCTAACTCTAATAACTCTAATATATTCTCTAACATCTCTTTTGGTCCATGAAGTGTTTGATAGTTATCTGATGGATGCTGTGGCTCTTCAGGACTGCAGCAGGTTCTCTTCCAGTTCTGAGTCGTTCCTGTCCTCTCTCTCTGTGTCTGGCAGCATCCGCTCGTCCAATAACTCTCAGGTGAATAGACTGATGCAGACGGAGGAGAGCCAGGGCCTGGCAGCGGACGTGGAGACGCCGGCGGACGAGGACGGAGTGAGACGTGCTATGGATAACGAGGAGGACGGAGTGACCTACAGCTACTCTTTCTTCCACTTCTGTCTCATCTTGGCGTCTCTCTACATTATGATGACTCTCACTAACTGGTATCAGTGAGTATCTCGTCCAGGGCTGGACATCTTGACTAGAATCATTTAGAATTCTTAGAATAGCTCCTTAGAATAATAGATAAATAAATAAACAATTTAATTAAAATTCCTTAAAAAATAGTAATTAAGATATAATGGTAGTAAATAAAACATGAAAGTTTGGCTGAAAAAGCTGTCAAACTGTAAAACAGTAAGTTAAAAAATAAAAGTTTTAATATTTAATGAGAAATACTTATAAAACAGTGTCCAATGTTACAAGAAAATATATAGCTTTTAAAAAAGAATGTGACTATTTTGCTGGTGTACTGTGTCTGTTCCAATTAATCACACCAAAATATGAAATATGATTCAAATTGAGAAAATTTGCTTACACATTGTGTTACCCCACTATAATGACAATAATAACAATAGTAGAGTGCTTTTCATACAAGTAGAAGCTTAAAATGCATACATATATGTGTATATATATATATATATGTATATATATATATGTGTGTGTGTGTGTGTGTATATAATTATATATATATATATATATATATATATATATATAATTATATATATATATATATATATATATATATATATATATATAGTTGCTGTCCAAAGAGAAACATATATCTTAAAAATAAAGAAAACTTTACAGCATTTCTGTTGGTCCATCAGTGACATTATTTTCACAATTTTTAAAAATGTTTTTTTCAACATAAAGAATAACTGCTGTGCTCACATAATGTAGAAAATAAAAATTGACACAAAAGGAGATACATGATTGTCTTTGGACAGCATTTATTATTATTTTTTTCCCCGAACAAAAGCATTTTTGATGCTTAAGTAAACCTATGTTTGTAAGTTATCAGTGGCTTGTTAGATAGATAGACAGACAGACAGATAGACAGGCAGACAGACAGATAGACAGACCTATGAACGTTGAAACCAGCACAATATGTACAGTCTTATACAGTTTAAGATTATCCTTCTGGGACGTCAATAAATAAGTACCGTTTTTAGTTAAGTAAATCTAAAATATTTTTATTGTGCAAAATTGTAAAAACAAAACTGATCAATATGTAGATAAACCTGTCAGTGTGTTTCTAACTCCCAGCCCCACAGGCCGGTAAAAGTAACGCTGTGTGTTTCACACTTTAATTTCTACAAAACTAAAAGCTTCTAATTTTTAATTCCACCTTAAATAGAGCAGCAGTTACTTTCTGGAACCTGTACAGGCGCCTGCACCATTTAAGGTGGAGCGGAAAATTCTAATAAGTAGCCAAATTCCGCTTCATCATTTGTCCTATGTGTTTGACCCGTACACGACCCCCACCACTCACTAGCCGGCGCTTCTAGAGACACGGAAAATATTACAGTTGTTCATCTTCAGTACCAGCTGCTCCACAGCTAGTTTCGCACAAACAAGACCCTGAAACTGCGTCATCATCTTATGACCGTGTCAGGTGGCTCCTTATAATATAACCCCCAAAATAAATAAATAATTTAATTAAAATTCCTTAAAAATAGTAATTAAGATATAATGGTGGTACATACAACATGAAATTGTAGTTTTAAAAAAAGCTATCATAACTGTAAAACAAAAAGTCAAAAAATAAAAGTTTTATTTTAATATTGAGTCTTTCAGAAGTAAAGGTGAGGAGGGGTTCACCACTCTGTGAAAGACTGCACCATCAAATAGTGCAACAATTCAAGAAAAACGTTTCTCAACATAAAACAGCAAAGAACTTCTGCTTTTCATCATCTACGGTACTTAATATCATTAAAAGACTCAGAGAATCTGGAGAAATCTCTGTATGTAAGGGACAAGGCCAAAACCAGTATTTGCTTGCTGTAATCTTTGAGCCCAAGGCCTTGATTATTTCAGCAGGACAATGTAAAACCACATTCTGCATGTATTACAGCAGCATTGCTCTGTATTAAAAGAGTCCGGGTGCTAAACTGACCTGCCTGCAGTCCAGACCTGTCACCACTGATAACAACTTATCAGTCCCAACTTTTTTGGAACGTGTTGTTTGCATCAAATTCAAAATGGCCAAATATTTTTCAAAAAACAATTACATTTCTTAGTTTCAACATTTGATATGTTGTCTTTGTAGTATTTTCCTTTAAAAACATAGTTTACATGATTTGCATATTGTTGTATCCCTTTTTTTATTTACATTCTGCACAGCGTCCCAACTTGTTTGGAAATGGGTTTGTACTTATAAAATAATGTTCAATGTAACAAGAAAATATATAGCTTTTTTATGTGACACTGTTTTGCTGATGTACTATGTCTGTTCCAATTAATCACACCAAAAAATGAAATATCATGATTCAAATAGAGAAAATTTGCTTACATATTGTGTTAAACGCATGCAATATTATATATTTACCCCACTATAATAACAATAGATTTATATGTAGAGTACTTTTAATACAAGCAGAAGCTTAAAGTGCTTTACAAACTAGTGATAATGTTCAGTAATAAATGAAAATAAGATTAAATAAATGAAGATTAAATGTACTAATAGAAAGAAGCTAAAACAATAAGGTTAAATTTCAATTCAAAGCTAAATTAAAGACATACTAGTCGTAAACACCTCTCTCTCTCTCTCTCTCTCTCTCTCTCTCTCTCTCTCTCTCTCTCTCTCTCTCTCAAAGGCCTAACTCAGACTACCAGGCCATGCAGAGCACTATGCCGGCGGTGTGGGTGAAGATCAGCTCCAGCTGGCTGGCCTTAGCGCTGTATCTCTGGACCCTCGTGGCTCCTCTGATCCTCCCTGACCGAGACTTCAGCTAAACGCCAAAAACCACTGCAGGTTTCAGCCCACCTGACCTCTCATCTGAGCATGTATCTTCTGAGAGATGGTTTGAGGGGAGAAATTCAAACTAAAACCAAACCCACAACCCAGAACACCCCTTTACTTTCAGCCCAGAGGTCAATCGGTTATCAGACCATCAGCAGTGTAAAGGTGGTTACACACTAAACTCGATGCAAATCAAAACACAACCCTGTGAGAAATTCAGATGATTTTTTTTTCTTCACAGAATGTGCAGACGGGGACACTGGGTGGGCTAATCTCTGATTAATCTCAAATCATGTTCATTTAGTATGCGTGTGAAAGGACTCGCTTACAGAGTTCAGCTCATTAGAAATTTAAATTTGAATTGAAAAATCTGAATTTGAATGCTTTTATTTTGAATCTGTATCACACACTCTTAAAAAAGAGGGTTCTTTAGTAAAGAAAATGGGTCTATAAAGATCCATGAACACTCAAAGAGCCCTTTGTATGATTAAAGGGTTTCCTGCATCATGAAATGGTTCTGCTGTTGTGACAATGTCTAGCTTGAAGAGCTTAAAGCTATAAGAACCCTTTTTGGTGCTATATTTGCTTTAGATGGTTCTATATTGAACCTTTTTGAAATTGATTCTGTATAGCACCCAGAAGGGTCCTTCTATTGTTATGATGTATAGCTTGAAACAAGAGAAGAACCCTTTTTAGAATTCTTTTCAAAAAGGTTCTATATTCAAGCATCTATAGCACATTTATGCACACCCTTTATGAACCCTTTAATCATGCAGAGGTTTCTTTGAGTGTTCATTATTCTATAAAGAACCATTTGCTTTACTAAAGAACCCTCAAAGAACCATCTTTAAGTGTGCACCGTTCTGAAATTGAATTTTTTATGGATTGATGTAAAATTTAACACCTGAAACTCAATTTCTGAGAAGAACAATACATTTTTATATTAATTTGCATTTTCAGATAAATGACATTTTCAGTGAAAGCAGCTTTACCAGCAAAAACAATTGATGTACAATTGAATGAATTTCAGACACAGATTCAAAATGATTACCTTCAAATTCAGATTTTTGCTTTCAAGCCCAAATTTCTAATGGCTTTAACCTGCCTCAGTAAATAGTTTCACACAATGGAAGACCTTTATAGGAACAGTTTCATTAAAGTTGCTAAATTAATAATAGTAATTAAGATAATGGTAGTGAATAAAAAAAGGAAAACTGTAGTTTAAAAAGTTAAAATAACTAAAATAAAGTTTAAAAAATTTTAATGAAATTTTAAATAAAAGTTTCATTTTAATATTTCACCAGAAATACTTACAAAGTCCAATGTTACAAAAATATGTAACTGTTTTTTAATGTGGCAGTTTTGCTGGTGTACTGTGTCTATTACAGTTTTCCACCTCGATAAGTGTGACACACATACCAAATAATATCTTCTGAGATTAATAACGCTCCTTAACTTTTTATATTTTGCTTGATTTTTACCATTTTGTGGGCGGAGCCTAGACAGGACAAGTGAGCTGTGCGCTTTGGAGGAATTAGAGAAACATCTGAACTAAAAATCTACACTCCAATATCTGCCCAGAGTCCATTTGCTCTCTGGGAAGCTGCCTTTACTCCAAAAAAAACAAGTAAACAATCAAAATAAATCAAGATGTACACTAGATTTATATGTATATGACACTCTATGTTTATATAATTCTGACATCTACAAGTGATTACATGCAAAATCAAGGAAAAGAGCTTTATGGCGCCATATATAATCTTCTGTTTATTATGTAATGTTTGCACTACGTTCAGTCACGCTGAAGTCACTGTTACTCATGCTGGGTGTTGGTACAGCCTTCTTTTAGTCTCTTATCGAACTTGATTCACATGTAGTCTGTTAAACCTGGACCAAAGAGAAGCAGGTGCCTTTACTTTTTCTCATTGAAGGAGAGCTGTTTGTTTTATACTGATGTCGCTTTTGTACTTTGCACATTTTCTCTTTCAGATGATATGAAAGCTTATCAATAAAGAATGTTACATGTACTAATGCTTTTCTCCATGTTTAAGCATTGTAGTATTTAAATATTGTATAATGATATTGTATGTTCAGTAACACAGCATGTACTAAGCTAACAGTAGGTTAAACCAAGGCCCAGTCCCATTTCTCAGTTTTACCCCCACCCCTTGTTTTCGAGTGTTGCCGAAGTTACAGGGTAGTGGTTGAGATCTTCCCTCTGAAATGGGACCCTCAAATAAAAAGAGCATCACTTCATTAACAGCTACCAGCGCTGCTCTGTAGGCGACCCTGCCAGTCTGCAGTGACAGCAGAGGAGGGTAAAGTTCAGCTCCTCACTGCTGGGCTTTAGTTACATTTAGGGCATCATATGACTTCAAAGATGGGGGCAATTATTTATTATCACCCACCCCTAATTCCTCAGTGATATGAAGCTGAAGTCAGATATTCACCAGATTCTTGTTCAAATTTTCCCGTTCCACCTTAAATAGAGTTGCAGTTACATTCTGGCGCTTCAGGCGTCAGAACTGCTGGACTATTTAAGGTGGAATGGTAAATTTAGCTAGCTAGCCACCGAGACAGCATGCTAATAGTATCAGCACTACTAGAGATTTTTTATGCTTGTTATGAAGAAAAGGACCAAAATACACTGAAACGACATTAAACTAAGATAATATGATGGTTATTGTAATTTTTAACAGAAAAATTCTCACATTTGTGGGTCTCTTTGGTCTCTTGTTCAGCCATCTTGCCGGTTTTTCTTTTTTTCTCATAACTCTCTGTTTGGAGTGTCTAAAAAACCTCCATTTGGAGAGTCATGCAGCCCCAACACTTCGCCCTACCCCTCTATCTCAACAAGAATCGGGACACCCTACCCCTAGTCGTGAACTCGCTAAACGGAGGGGTAGGGCTGAGTGGCAGGGGCGAGGGGTGAAATGGGATTGGGCCCTAAGTTGCAAAACATAGGCCTTCATTTTTAATTATTAAATATCAACACCCTTAAAATCTCAGGCTTATTCTATACTAAGGCTCATTATTTAGTACCTACAGGGACTTCAAAGCAAACTGGCTGAGCTGTTCTCAGGTTGCAGAAGGGTGTAATAAAGCGTTCGGCCTGCAGGTGGAGGTTTTGTAAATCTTGGTAAGGCACTCAAATATCGTGGTGTTGAAATCAGCAACAGGTGGTTCAGCTCCTACATCCGTCAGCTCCCAGTGAAGCGCCAGTGATGGTTAGGCTGAGAGTAGCGGTGATCAGAGTGCAGACACTAGGGGGCGCTGCAGACAGAGGCTGAAAGAAGGTGTTGAAAGAAGTGTAGTTCATTTTTAATGATTCTCAGTCCGGGTTACAGTAATAGTCGGTGATTAGCTCCTAAACATTCTTTGAGTTGTCACATGACCACTAACTCAGAGTGGCGTGGTCACAGGAGACCCCCACCCCACACACACACACACACACACACTCAGAGGAACACACAGTTGGCAGGAGCTGTTTTGGGGAATGTGATTCTGTGATTTCCCCTCACAAGACTGGCATGAGGTGGGGTGAACACAAGACCCACATTCATACAGAGAGAGAGAGAGAGAGAGAGAGAGAGAGAGAGAGAGAGAGAGAGAGCACTGCTGATCTACACTGCAAAAAAGCCATTCACAAAAACTATAAAAATCATATTGAATGCTTATATCACGCAAAATAATCTGCCAGTTTGTAAACAACATTTACTTAATAAGATTGCTTAAAAGTAAACAGCTACTTCTTAATTTCAGTCTACATATCTGAAAAAATAAGAAAATATGGAAATATAGTATTTTAAACCTCAAAGTATCAAGGATTCAGTTTCCTTTCACAATAATCAGATACAGAGACTCTGTATCAGTCTTATTTCTCTCAGGTCCTCCAGTACGACTGCTGACTTAGTTCAGTTCCACTTCATACTCACATTAAACCATCTGAAGCTGCTCACCGAGCAGTGCATCAGAATTGTTAGGGAACCCAACTTAACCCAGCACTGCAACAGCTTTCAAATACCAACAAACACCCTCGAACACCATAAAATACCATGAAACACCAAAAAATACCATCCAACACCATCACATACGCCAAATACCATAAAACACAATGAAATACCATCCAACACCATCACATACGCCAAACACCATAGAACGCCACCAAATGCCATCCAACACCATCACATACACCAAACACCATAAAACGCCACCAAATGCCATCCAACACCATAAAACACTATCAAATACCATCCAACACCATCACATACACCAAACACTATCCAACACCATTGCATACATGAAACACCATAAAACACCATCCAACACCATCAAATACCATCACATACACCAAACACCATGAAATATCATCCATATCAAACACCATCAAATACTATCGAATACCATCAAACACCATCAAGTAACATCAAATACCATAAAACACCATCACATACATCAAACACCATCACATACACCAAACATCATCAAACACCATCCAACACTATTGCATACATCAAACACCGTCAAATACCAATATCACTGTATCACTCCGCTGAGATGCCGTTGCTAAGCAACGACTTTGCCAGCTGTAGGAGACGCTCAAGACATTTGAACGTTTTTACTTCTTACTTTGCCACAAACAGAAAACGGACACTTTTAAGATCACATTTGACCGACAGCCGATTTGGTCAGACTCTGAAGATGAGACGACACTAAATTCCCAAACTGTCATCACCACTGAGCAGCTTTTCAGTCGGCAGCTGTGACAGAAGAACAGCTGAACAACCTGGAATCAGCCAGAAATTAACCCAACACCATTCGCCAAACGTGTAGTCTGATCTTCAGAGTCTGACCAAATCAGACTGAGCCATAAAACTGACACAATAATAAACAAAAAAGCTGCTCAGTAGTGATGACAGTTTGGGAATTTAGTGTAAGGAGCTGGAGAACGAACTGCCGGCTGTGCAGCGAGTGGGCGGAGCTCGTTACTCTGACGTAGCAACGAGCTGCTCGTTAAGGAGCTATAATTTGGTGAAGGAACTGCGAACATTAAAACATATTAAACGCCGCGTTCACGACCCAGTTTATTAATTTATTACTGTATTTATTTAACTGTTGTATTTAAGCAATAGAACATTCGAGGAGTGTGTTATCGCCAATAACATCACGGCTGTGATGATCTACGGGCGACCAAATCACAGCCGTGATGTTATTCTGCAATAACACACTCCCTCTAGTGTTCTATTGCTTAAATAGAATTAGTATAAATAAATCTTGACTCGACTCGACTCGTCCCGTGTGCGCTGGCCTTAACTATAATGTAATTTATTGTGATAATGATACTACATCATCATATCGCCCATCCCTAACACAAGCTGATCCAGACTTGAGGTCTTAGTGTCTGTGACACCGGCGGTACAGTGTTGGCGTTGTCCTTTTTCACTCTGTGGATTAAATATCGGTCAGTCAGCAGTGGACAGGATTCCCCCGGCCTGCGGAACTCCCCGTTATTTCCCTTACGCATCATCCGGCAGTGGAGAACCTTTCGTTTCCCCTCTCTCTCTCGCTCGCTCTCTCTCTCTCTCTGCCCTGGCCCAGTATTCATCACTCTGATGACTGTCTGTCTGTCGATAGCGGAGACCCCCCTCCCTCACCCCGGCACAGCAGGCAGCGGCGGGCAAATCTAATTCTGTTATATAACCATCGAGTGCGCCACAACACGAGCCACGGAGAGTCAGACTGAGAGAGTGACTTAATGCTTGCATAAGGCTGCCATCACGTCTGTGTTGGGACACTGCAGTAAACAGCTGCGTCCACTGCAGCAGTGACCGCTGAACTCCCACTTACTGATCACACTGAAATAAACGATGCCTTAGTGAATATAATGTTATGTATATATGTTGTTAGAATATTATACGATTATTTACCTCATTTCAGACATTTCTACTTGTTTTAGGTCATTTTATCTTATGAAAGAGTCTTGTTCCACTGGCAGATCATTTTACTTATTTAAGCATTATTTCTCAAAACAAGTAAAATAACCTGCCAGTGGAACAAAGTAAGGAAAGTAAAATGTCTAGAAAACGTTAAATAATCTTACACACTGCAAAAATTGTGTCTCTGCAAGTGAAATCATCTTAAATCTAGTTGATATATCTAATATTCCTCACGATGAGATTATTGTAAACTCATAAAAAGATTATTTAACTTATTTCTAGACATATTTACTTCTTCTGAGTAATTTTATTGAGTAAAATGATCTCACTGAATAGGCAAAAAAGTGCTTATTTTAAAAAATGTGCTTAAAACAAGCAAAAATATCAGCTAATATAGTGAGATCATTTTACTTAAGTAAATTATTACTACTACTAAGTAAACAATGTCTAGAAATGGGTTAAATAACCTTATAATATTTGTACAACCATCTCAAAATGAGAAATATTAGATATTTAGACTAGATTTAAGATGATTTATCTCATTAAGGTATCATTTTTGTGGAGATGTAAGCTAACTACAATCCCATAATGAAAGATATTAGATTTATTAGCTATATTTAAGATATTTTCACTTCTAAAATATTTTTTGCAGTGCATTTTTCTAATTTCTATTTTTTTTCTTTCTAGTCGTCGTATGTTTAACCCCTTTTAACAGCAGTGAAGTGCAGTTTTGGGAATGAGTTTGATTCACAAGTCAAGAAACTGGATTCTCGTCTTTAAAGGTGAACGTTTATAAAAGTGACAGAGGTTTGCGGAGTGGCGGCGTTTTACTCCAGTCCAGTCGACACTTGGTATTGCGCATAGTGACCTTAGGCTTGTGTGCTGCTGCTCAGTCCTGGAAACCCATTTCATGAAGCTCCTGATGAACAGCTTCTTGTGCTGATGTTGCTTCCAGAGGCAGTTTGGAACTCTGTAGTGAAGGATGTGACAGAGGAGAGGAGAAAAATATGTTTCACAAGTAAGAAAAAAAACAGGTTCGGGCCACTGGAGTGTGAATATATGTTGCACCTATTTCTCAATGAAGTGACGCAGCTTTAGAAAAGCTTCTGCAAGCTCAGAAGAGAAATCCTGACACAGACTTATTACCATAAGAGGCCCAAACTTCTCTGAATTTAACAGGTAATTCCACTGAAACGCTCCATTCTAGAGTCAGAACTGTTCACAGTGGTGGTGATAGGAACCAGACGCCCCCCTCTAAAAGCTCCCTCACAGAAAGTTCCTACATGAAATGGTTATGAATTCACTGCCTGATGACTGAGACACTGTTTTATGATAGTTTAGAGAACTTAAACTCCATTCATGGTGGAGGGATACATGCAGGGCGCTGTGAGGCAAAATAGTCCCCAAAGAAAACTTATTATTTCAGATTTTCCACTATTTTCCATCATCAACATTCCATATAAACTCAGAAGACTCGTGTAGGTTCACTGGTGGTTCTGGATAGTAAATAAAATGTCTGTATTTGTGTTGTAGTCATGGCGACCCCTGGTTCCTATCACCACCACTGTAAAGATTTAAAACCATAGTTTTTTCAGTTTTGACATAATTTGAAAATATCTGTTTCTCTTTACATTGTGTGTAAATTTCATGATGAATGGGCCAAAAGAAATGGCCCAACATTAAAATTAAAACATTTGGTTCTATTGACTTTAAAAGTAAAGTATGTTTTTTTCCTTCTCCTGTAAAGTTAACATATTCCATTTTGGAGATACAAGGTTTTGTTCTGACAGCAGTGATATTATACTATTGCTCATGTTCAGATTGGTGTAATATTATTATAAGATAATTAAACCTATATTTTTTAATCATTTTAAGTAATTCTATCAAAAATTATCTCACTGTATTCATAGTTTTGCTTGCTTTAAGAAATATGCTAGAAATAAGCCAAATTATCTGCCAATATATTGAGATAATTATACCAGACAAAATTGTGTAAAACAAACTAAAAATAAAAAAAATCTTATAATAAGCTTACAACAAAGTCAACATGAGGAATATTAGATATATTGATGACATATAGCATAATTCCACTCACTAAGACGTTGTTTTGCAGTGTTGATAAATCAGGGGAATTCCGCTTTAACATTCAGGAATGGGATCACGGGAGTGCAGGTGGAAAAACACCCTGCAGGAGTAGCCGGTCTCAGCGGTGTTTATTATGCCTTTTGGAGGATCAACAATAACGGTTGTCACTCTGGGGAGACGCTGCAGAGCCTTCGCCATAGAAATACTCTAAACTGTTTAGGGCCTAAAAATAGCTGAGCGCTTTTAATTTGGCTGTTACCAAATGCAGCCCAGTGCAACGGCAGGAGGACCTGCTGTCAGGCTGAATAAACACAAGACCCACATTCTCTACACCACACACTCAAAAACCATGGTTCTTCAAGGTTCTTTAGTAAATCCAGTGGTTCCACGCTGCACAAAGTGGTTTATTGGCAAGTAAAATGATCTTAGATCTAGTCGATATGTCTAATATTCCTCATGTTGAAATTGTTGTAAGCTTATTGCAAGATTATTTAACTCAGGGACGTCCAGCCTTATCCACAAAGGGCCAGTGTGGGTGCAGCTTGTTTAAACCTGCTTGTTTAAGTAATTTTATTAATGAAAATTATCTGCAAAATACAGATCAAATAAATTACTCAAAACAAGTAAAAAACATCACGAAATAAGTTAAATAATCTTATTATATTCATACAACCATCTCAAAATGCGGAATATTTGATATTTACACTAGAATTAAGATGATTTCTCTGGTTAAGGCATCATTATTTTTCGCAGTGTATTTGGAACCATGAGTACTACAAAGAACTATTTCATGCTTAAATGGTTCTTTTCATGGTGAAATGGTTCTCCAGATTGATGGAGAATGTGTTGTATATGGCTCTATATAGCACCAAAAAGGGTTCTTCAGAAATAATGGCAATTAACAATATTTCTGAGCCTAAAACTGACCTTACAGTAACTGAATTCACTCATTAGAAGAGCTGTGTTGATCTACACTGCAGATATACATCCTTGCAAATAAAAACCTCTTAAATCTGATGTGTCTCATTTTGAGATGGTTAGAAGGACATTGTGAGATTATTTGACCTGTTTCTGGGCATTTTTGCTTGTTTTATGTCACTTTATCTACAAAATGGTCTTATTCTATTGGCAAGGCAAGTCATTTTTCTTGTTTCAAGAAAAAAGCAGAATCATCTGCCGATGCAAACCCTGCTGAAAAAAACAGCACAGACCAGCATGCATTTCACGATGGTTAAGCTGGTTTATGCTGGTCTGGTGCTGGTTTAAGTGGTCACCCAGCATGGCCATGCTGGTTGACCAGCATACCAACATCCAAAACACCACATATACTGGTTTTGCTGGTGACCAGCCATGCTGGACTCTCCTGCACTGCAAAATGATTTCTTGATGAAGAGAAAAAATATCTAATATTTCTCATTCTGAGGTTTTGGTATGAATATTATGAGATTATTGAACTTATTCCTCTGTTCTTTGCCCTCACTGCACTGGTATTGTACTTATATTATTGCACTGTTAGTATTTGCACAGTCTATTACTGCACTATTCATATTTACACCAAGTTACTGTATGAGTTTGCTCTGCATACTTATCCTTTACATATGCTGTTCTCATAGGTCATACTACCTCATTGTACGCTCTCCACTCACTCTGTATATATATTTATACTTGCATATCTATATATTTTTTACCACTATACTGTCCTTCTGCACTTTATATGTAAATAATACTGAATTTTGCACTTCTGGTTAGATGCTAAATGCATTTAATTGGCTCTGTACCTGCACTCTGATCAATGACAATAAAGTTGAATCTAATCTAACCCAATCTAATCTAATCTAATCTATTCTGCCAGTTTGGGTCATTTTCCTCAATAAAGTTACTCCCTGCTAGAAAAATCAGCATAGATCACCATGGCTGATCACCACCAAAAGCAGCATATCGCTACTCATATCTCCATTTTTGTTTTTCAGTTTTTGATATAATTTAAAAAAGCATGTTGCCGTTTACATCGTGTGTAAATTCCATGATGAATGGAGCAAAAGAAACGGCCCAAAATGACTTGGAAAAAAGTCTTGTTCCATTAAAATTACAATAAAAATAAAGGTTTTTTCCTTCTCCTGTAAAGTTACCATTTTGGAGATACGAGGTTTTGTTCCAACAGCAGTGATATGTTATGTTTTGATGCTGGTATGCTGGTCAACCAGTATGACCATGGGTAACCAGCTAAACTAGTACTAGACCAGCATAAACCAGCTTAACCATCATGAAATGCATGCTGGTCTGTGCTGGTTTTTTCAGCAGGGTTTGCATCGGCAGATGATTCTGCTTTTTTCTTGAAACACGCAAAATGACTTGCCTTGCCAATAGAGTAAGACCATTTTGTAGATGAAGTGACATAAAACAAGCAAAAATGCCCAGAAACAGGTCAAATAATCTCTAACCATCTCAAAATGAGACACATCAAATATATGGACTAAGATTTTAGATGTTTTCATTTGCAAAGATAGACACAGTTTGCAGTGTAGATCTACACAGTTCTTCTGAGTGAATTCAGGTACTTTAAGGTCACTTTAAGGTCAGTTTTAGGCGGGTACTCAAAAATGTTAATGTTAATCGCAATTATTTATGTTTCTATTAATCGCCAGATCAAATTTCTTGATAGGCGGCAGGCCTGTCCTGTTCTTTTGAGCAAAGTACTCCTTCAAAAGGCGGCTGGTGAGTTTAGGTCCTCACTTCTTCTGCAGGTTTGCATCCAAAATGTCTTTTGGTATGCTGGCCAACCAGCACCAGACCAGCATGAACCAGCTTAGACCTGGTCTGTGATGTTTTTTTTAGCAGGAAAAACAAGTAAAAATGTTTACAAATGAGTTAAATAATCTGATGATGAGCTTAGAAAACCTCAACATGAGGAATATTAGACGTATGGACTAGAGTTAAGATCACCTGCCAAGACACTTTTTTGCAGTATTTTTTCTCTAATTTCTCTAGTTCTAAAGGGAATTTTTGTTTTGCTTTCTAATGGGAATTGGCTTTCCAATAGAGACCACTAGTTTCCTGTAGAACACCTTTAGATCACATTAGGAAGCCATCAGATGCATTTAGAATCAGCCGCTGGTCACCTGTTAAACCAATAGGATCCTTTACAGTTTCTCTACATACATTTACTTAGAACAAGTTAAAAGTGTCTAAAAACAACCATATATTCTTAAAATGGTGCCAGAATATGAAATATTACACATATTGACTAGATTTAAGCCCATTTCACTTGCTGAGTTATCATTTTTAGCAGTGTGGTGCTGTTTGCTATGGTGAAAGGATGCTAATCACACATGCTAGCTAGTCCTGGTGCTCTTCTAGCCCGAGATCAGAGGTTTAAACCCGAGCAGATTCACCAGAAGAACCGCTTTCACCTCAGTTCTCCACGAACTTTGGCTGTACATGGAGAATAAACCCTGTTTTGAGAACAAAGGCCTGACTTTACTGCGCTGACTGGAAGCTGGCTAAGCTTAAGGGGTGGGCGCGGGAAGGGGAGGGGGGCGTGGCCTCCTCGGTCTCGTGCGGGCTGGTGTGGCGCTCGGCGCTCGTGTTCGTGGCGCGGGCAGCTGCGCGAGACTGCAGCTCCGCCGCGCGCCCGTGGTGGAAGGACGGCGGGCGCGTGTGGCCTAAATGCACGCAGAGGAGAGGAGAAGAGAAGAGGCGCGCGATCAGGTAACGTTTTTTTTTTCATGCTTGCTCCCTAAGCGCGCGCGCTAAGTAAAGGGCCCGCAGACTGTACTGCTGAGGAAGGGAGCTCGCGCAGCGGTGCATGCACGCACGCACGCACGCACGAGACCCATGCATTGAGCAAGGTGAAAAAGCTGAGTCTGAGAAATGAATGATTTTTTTAGTTGGTAGCGCAGAGTTTAATGGACTGAATGCGCGCGTACGTATTCAGGCATCGCGTGCGTGCACTTGAAAATAACATGTTTGGGCTACAAATGTGTTGATGCATCACGCTTCGCTCACGTGCGACCGACCGTTTGACACATTTTGGATCACGCAAATCCGAAGCGCCCTTATTCGCCACCGGGTTCTGCGCGCGCAGACGAGGCTCTGCCAGCCTCAGCATCCGCTCCTCGGCCGCGGTCTCAGCCTGGGGAGGTGAGGAGGATCCTCCGCGTGCGGTGGAGAAAGAAAGATGGAGGCCAGGCTGTTTCCTCTCCTCTGTTTGGTAAATAAACCGGAGCTCTAACTCGCCGGAGCGCCTCATTGTGGAGTGAACCTCGCGGAATCGGCCCGCCGCTGTTCGGCGCTCAGACCGTCAATAACGTTACATAACCGCGCGCCGAACCGGGCTCAGGGGGGTCGATACGGGGGGCAGAAGATGTGCATGTCATTGGCGCGCGGAGGGCAGCTCGCAGCCCACACAGCCGATGCGCGAGCGGTTTTACTGCTCGCCTTTGTTGCACCGAAGCAGTGACTTCAGCGTTAATGAGCGCGCGCATCTTTCCGTGCATTAAGAGGATGCAAAGGGACATGGAAGCAAAGACAGAGGAGAGGACGGTCTCTCATTCTCGGACACACGGATGCCAAAATTCTGACTCAGCGTTTCTAAAGAATCACTTATTTCCTCGAATTATTGACCTGTCATGTCAAAATAAGGGCTTGTATTCTCGAAATAATGACATATTACGTCAAAGCAATAACTCTCATGACTTACTTAGTCTAAAGAATGACTTTCCATCTCAAAATAATGACTAATTTTTTCGAATGTCTTTATTATGTCAACATTATGACTTGGTTTCTCAAAATATTGACTTATTATGCCAGAAGAATGACTTATTTCCTTGAAATATTGACTTGTTGTGTCAAAATAATGACTTATAATCTCCATATACTGACATACTATGTCAAAATAATGACTCTCATGATGTACCATGCCATGTGATTGACTCAGCATCTTGAAATAATGACTTATTTTCTCAAAAATGATTGACTTGGTATGTAAAATAGTGACTCACTTTCTCATGATTTATCAGGTCAAAACAATGACTTTGCATCTCAAAATGATGACTCATTTTCTCTTTATTATGTCAAAATAATGACTTATTTCCCCAAAATATCCACTTATTGTGCCAAAATAATGACTTATTTCCTTGAACGTCTTTATTATGTCAAAATTATGACTTGGTTCCTCAAAATATTGACTTATTATGCCAGAAGAATAACTTATTTCCTCGAAATATCGACCTATAATCTCCACATACTGATGTACTATGTCAACGTGATGACTCACTATGTACTATGTCATATGATCGACTTAGCATCTCGAAATAATGATTTATTGTCTCAAAAATGATTGACTTGCTATGTCAAATTATGACTCACTTTCTCATGACTTACTAGGCCGAAACAATGACTTTGCATCTCAAAATAATGACTAATTTCCTGAAACTTATTTATTATGTTAAAATAATGATCTATTATTGGCATATGCTAAAATTATGACTCATGTTACTTGATATGTTGATATATTTTGTTCAAATATTGATTCATTTCCTTAAACGTCTTTATTATGTCAAAAAATAACTCAACTCATGACTTACTGTGACAACATAACTTACTTTCTCAAAATATTGATTTATTTTACCAAGATGTTTTATTTCCTCAAAAACATTTACTCATCGATATAATGATCTTTCTTTGAAAATGACTTGAAATTGAACTTCATTTGAATTAAACTTATTATTTCAATTAACAACTCAAAATCTCAAGAAAATAAGTTGTAATTTTGATATATAAACTCTGTCATAATTTTTTTGGGGATTTTTCCAAGCTTTCTCCCCAGTTTAGTCGTATCCAGTTCCACCCACTAGTTAGACTCCCCCAGTCATACGATGCCACCAGTGCTAGGAGGGCAAAGGCAAACACAGGCTTCCTCTGAGATCTGTGAAGCTCCACCGCATCTTTTTGAACTGCTGCTCACGCCATCCTGTCCACCCAGAGAGAGTGAGGCCAATCGCGCTCTCTTGGACTCCGGACCACGGACGGCTGTAGCATCACCAGGGATCAAACTCGCGTTGTTCTGATGATAGAGCCAACGCTTAGACGGTTGCACCACTCGTGATCCTCAACGTCATCTATTTTTAAAACACTAAGTCAAGTAATAAGTAATAAGTCACATATACACCTAACAGGCATAACATTATGACCACCTCCTTGTTTCTACGCTCATTGTCCATTTTATCAGCTCCACTTACTATATAGGTGCACTTTGTAGTTCTACAGTTACAGACTGTAGTCCATCTGTTTCTCTGATACTTTGTTAGCCCCCTTTTACCCTGTTCTTCAGTGGTCAGGACCCCCATGGACCCTCACAGAGCAGGTACTATTTGGGTGGTGGATCATTCTCAGCACTGCAGTAACACTGACGTGGTGGTGGTGTGTTAGTGTGTGTTGCACTGGTACGAGTGGATCAGACACAGCAGTGCTGCTGGAGTTTTTAAACACTGTGTCCACTCACTGTCCACTCTATTAGACACTCCTACCTTGTCAGTCCACCTTGTAGATGTAAAGTCAGAGATGATAGCTCATCTGCTGCTGCACAGTTTGTGTTGGTCATCCTCTAGTCCTTCATCAGTGGTCACAGGACGCTGCCCACAGGACACTGTTGGCTGTATATTTTTGGTTGGTGGACTATTCTCAGTCCAGCAGTGACACTGAGGTGTTTAAAAACTCCAGCAGCACTGCTGTGTCTGATCCACTCGTGTATACAACATACCAGAAACAGTGAAGGAGAAATTGCAAAGGTGACTGTTTGTCCTCTGCCTGCTGTGAATGACCCTCTATATGAACATTAATGCACCATATAACTCTATATAAGTTAATGCGCTGATGTGGACAGTGTGTTCTAATAGACTCTTAACGGTGCTCCTTCTTTCTGCTCATTGTATTAATAAGCTTCAGTCTGTACTGTATATACTGTATGTGCTGCACAGCCGAGCAGCAGAAGCTCATCCTCCAGAATGAAACTGAGACGTCTGGGCCTGGGGGTGGGGGGTGGTGGTGGCGTAGAATTGGGCTGGGGGGCATTTCAGGACTTACTCGACTCTGAAATCTTACCACAGGTTAATAGTGGGGTTGAATCCAGTTGGCACCGCTAGGCTTTGAACCGTATAGCAGGACGTATCAGGTTCAGCTGCATTTGGGAATGATGGTGCTTTGTTTCTTTTGTGCCACAGAATGGATTTGTTTAATCCAAAATTGATGTTCTGCACCTTCAGAATCCGGTTTCCCGTCCCTAATCACTGGGATGAGACATTAGGGTGGCTAGATGATGAATCATATCAGTATCAGCAGTTTTATAGTGGACCTGTTTTGCTCATTTTCAGTTGATAATTTTATTTTCGCTCTACTGGAACAGATTTATAGCTTCAAAGTTCCAAAACCTCATTATTTCTCTCATATTATTCATCTCTATTCATCCTGTCTGAAACGCTCTGTTAGAGCTCCTGTGTCTTTAAGCCCCGCCCCCTGAGGAGCCCAGTGTGCTCTGATTGGTCAAGTTGTGCACTCTGTTCTGATTGGTCAGTCTCCAGAGCGGTTCCACCTCCCCATGTTCCGCCCCCTGTCCTGCAGTCTGCAGACAGACCCTTCTCTCCTGAGCAGCTATAAACACCGCTGTGGCTGTTTCTCCAGCGGTGTCGGTTCTGCCGTATCAGTTTGATCCAGAGTGGATCCTGAAAGTCCGGTCAGCGTCTCTCCACACTCTTCCAGTAGCCGCTGTGCACTGTGTGAGGGGGCAGAGCTCGCCTGTAGGCGGGCAGTAAGGACTGTGGTATGAGATGATGTCATCCTGTAACAAAGGCAATGAGGCGTTTCAGGCAGCTGGGAAAAGTGGGTTCTGTGGGAGAGAGTTTCTCTGTCTGGAGGGAACGCTGAGCTTTGGGACTTTGCGGAACGTTTACATGCACAAAAAGGTACAACACACTAAAGGAAAGAGTAAAACCGGAAAGCAGAAAAGGTCCCCTTTAAAAAATTGGCAGCAGGCAGATGTTTATATTTCAGACAATATGTTTAGGTGATGCTGGGTTACTGCACTAAAATATCAGCATTTTATTCATTTTACTGCATTTATAACCTACAGAAATGTTGTATTTCTCTGTAATGCTTATCCAGGTGGATTATGTATCAGCTTTGGGAAATATGTGCATGAAAAATATCAGATATCAGCTATAATTCCCCTCAAATTCAGTTCATCCCGAATGGCCAATCAGTTACATCAACAGTCAGTTAAATACCAGTAAAGGCAAAATCCAGGAGCAGAAACTGGATTCAAGGCCCAGATTTAAAGACCTCTGTTCTGTACACACTTAAAAAAGATGGTCCTTAAAGGGTTTTTTAGTAAAGGGAACGGTTCTATTTAGAATCATAAGTTCTATATAGAACCATTTCATGCTTCAGTGGTTCTTTGCATGGCGAAATGCTTCTTCAGATTGATGGAGACTGTTGTATATGGTTGTGTATAGAACATTTTTGAACATGGTTCTATAGTGAACCAAAATGGGTTCTGCTATTGCTATGATGTTAAGCTTGTAACAATAGAAGAACCCTTTTTGGTGCTATATAGAACCATGCACAACACATCAAACTGAAGAACCATTTCAACAAGCAAAGAACCATTTAAGCATGCAAATAGTTCTATATGTGACTCATGGTTCTAAATAGAGCCATTCCCTTTTAGTAGACCCATATACAGCACATTCTGCATCAAAGTAAAGAACGATTTCACCATGCAAGGAACCATTTTAGTGTGCACATGGTTTTATTTAGAACTCATGGTTCTACATACGCTGTTAAGTCAGTATTTCTTAATGGCTGCTGGTAATGTACGTATCTATAGGCGCCTTTGCAAAACATTCATAACACTAAACACTAAACTAGCTTTGGCCTTGTGATGTTCAGCTGAACTACAGCCTGAAAGCCTCTGGCCAATCAGAGAGCTCCCTGTGCCACCCACATGGGAGACTCCTGTTTCAGCTGCCCTCAGATCAATCTCACACTGTCACCCAATCCACATTCTGTCACTTAACCACATGTACTATACATTTACACTGGAACCCTTTCATGCAGGACAATGTGAGGCATTCCAGCTTTTATCTGGAGCTAACGTGGCCCACCAGCCCAGTGTTTTGGTGGAACCGTGCTCAGATAGGGGCGCCCTGATGAGCCCTGTCCCAATCCAAGTCCTTTAACGCCTTAAATCCCAGGCTTACTGTGACCCAAGGCTTATTATTCCCTTCACTTTTAAAAAAGATGGTTCTTCAAAGGTTCTTTAGTAAAGAAAATGGTTCTATATAGACCCAAAGAACACTTTGCATGATTAAAGTGTTCTTTACATTGTGAAATGGCTCTTCAGATTGATAGAGAATGTGTTGTAGATGGTTCTGTATAGAACCTTTTTGAAAATGGTTCTGTATAGCACCAAAAAGGGTTCTTCTATTGTTACTATGTCAAGCTTGTAACAATAGAAGAACCTTTTTTGGTGCTATATTTTGGTGCTTTGCTTTACTAAAGAATCCTTGAAGAACCATCTTTTTTAAGAGTGTAGCTTCAAGGACTGAGGTGAGGTGTCCCCGAGTTATTCGTTGGTTACAGAGGTGTCCGATTGAAATTTGGACCTGCAGGTGGATCCTGACCATCTAAGCGGTTGATACTGACTACAGGCCGATACTGAGCCTCATCTGATATCTGAATCTTTGTAGATGATACAGTTTCGCAGCGCGTCCTTTAGGTGTGTTCAGATCAGTAAAACAAATGTTCTGGACGGCTGAAATGCATGTAGCTTTTTTCAGGCTGCTTTTGTGCTGTGAGCATTTTGAAAACCTACTGTGTATTTCAAGTTTGTCTAAGGCTGCTTTTACGCTGCTCCGTCGTGTCGACGCACCGCAATGTATCCCATTCGTGTTCAGTGGAAAGTGCCGGTTCCGCCAGATGTAGCCGTGCAGTGCATGATGAGTCCGGCGCGTCGAGTCTGGGGGATGCGGTACGGCGAAAAGTTGAGCCGAGTTGAACTTTATGCAGATTAATCCGGCCAACGCGATGCATCTGTCCAATCAGAAGATGTATGAAACATTCGTTCCGTATTCAAACGTTCCAGTGGAGCACGGAGGAAAAGAAAATCAGCACATTTATTAATTAAAATTTGACTTAGCAGGACATGATTTAATTGGATGACGCAGGGAATGTCTTTATTAACGCCCACATGCGGCCAGCTGAAGAGGCGGAGTGCGTTCATGTCCGTCGACACGCTGGAACAGTGTAAGTGCAGCGTAAGGCTGGGTGTCACTATGTGACTTTTAAAATCCTAACAGGTTTCTAAAATGGAGACAATCACAAACTTAACGTCAGTTTATCACAGGATTCCTTGTCTTTTTGTCGTGAGGTGCTCAGACTAGACGGCAAGACAAGAGAGAGAATAACACAGAACGAGTTTGGGCTACGAATAAGAACTCAAACTCCCAGAACTCCTCAGATCACACGACACACACTGAGCTGAACTCACTGGACCTGTTTGAGCTTTTATGTGCAGCGAAAGCACAAACTGGGGATGAATGTGTGGTGAGAAACGCTGATACAGAGAGAGCTGGAGAAATATATAAAGAGAGTGACCTGATGACTGGATCAACATTATAAACATGCATGTCTCTTTGCCTTTCTCTCCACTCTTCTAGCTCTCTGATAGACCATTTTCATGTTTCTGTGTTCCTTAATGCGGAAGAGTAAATAGTAGCGTTAAACGGCTTCCGGTCGCGCTGTAAACAATGGCTGACACTGCCTGAAATCATCACTGCATTTCTAATGCATCAATAATTCAGCTAAACAGCCTCACCTGAGTTTCAACTCGATCAAGTTTAAAAATGTTCAGCTTCAGCTGAAAAGCTCCACTCGTCATGTGTCACTTTTAACGAGGCAACCAATCAAAAAAGAGTAAAACTGAGCTGTATAATGAATACAGGCTGTACAGCAGGACAGATTTATTCACATTAGTGATTAAAAATGCTCCAAGACAAACACTGGTGTGTTTAAAATTCTGGAGAGGGTCATCACATTCCATTCTGGTATTACTTTGAGTAATTAAAAACTCTGAAAAGGAAAACTGAAACTCTTCTATTTCAGAAAAATGAAAACAAAACTGAAACTATTATTAATGCATTATTAAAACTACCTGAAACTAAACTGGAAACTGAAAAGAAGATTTGAAAAGAATCTGCTGATATAATCAATTAATATTTTGTATCCCAGTCCTCAAAGCCTGAACTCACCAGTGTTGGGCTCTGCAGGGAGAGGACCCACCTCCCATATTCTCCTGGGATACTTCCTTTAGCGCTGTGTCTGCTTGACAGGTTTCGTCTGTGCAAGGAATCTCCCCAGTGACTCCCAGGAAAGCCAGTGGCCGTATTAGTGTGGAGCTGTTTTGTCAGAGAATCCCCAGTGTACCTCAGTGTACCTCAGTGTACTTGTATTGCTCAAGAATGGCTGAGGTGTTGCCTCATCCAGCCTACTTTCCCACACGGCAGCTTTTTGCTTTATGCTCACTTTACCATTCGGCCTATCTAGAGCTGTGTACAAAATACGGGTACAATGGTTTACTGTCAGTAAATTTCACAGAATGCCCATGTATGAGAGAAATATCTGTGTGTATATACAGTTAGGCCCAGAAATATTTGGACAGTGACACAAGTTTTGGCATTTTAACTGTTTACCAAAACATATTCAAGATACAGTTGTATATTCAACATGGGCTTAAAGTGCAGACTCTCAGCTTCAATTGGAGGGTATTCACATCCTAATTGGAGGAAGGGTTTAGGAATTACAGCTCTTCAATATGTAGCTGCCTCTTTTTCAAGGGATCAAAGGTAATTGGACAGTTATCTCAAAAGCTATTTCATGGGCTGCATGGGCTATTCCCTCGTTAATCCATCATCAATTAAGCAGGTAAAAAGGTCTGGGGTTGATTCCAGGTGTGGCATTTGCATTTGGAAGCTGTTGCTGTGAACCCACAACATGCGGTCAAAGGAGCTCTCAGTGGAAGTGAAACAGACCATCATTAGGCTGAAAAAAAGAGGAAATCAATCAGAGAGATAGCAGAAATGTTAGGAGTGGCCAAATCAACAGTTTGGTACATTCTGGGGAAAAAGAGCGCACTGGAACTCAAAAAGGCCTGGACGTCCACGGAAGACAACAGTGGTGGATGATCGCAGAATCCTTTCCATGGTGAAGAAAAACCTCTTCACAACATCCACCCAAGTGAAGAACACTCTCCAGGAAGTAGGTGTATCAGTATCTAAGTCTACCATAAAGAGAAGACTTCATGAGAGCAGATACAGAGGGTTCACCACAAAGGTCAAACCATTAATCAGCCTCAAAAATAGAAAGGCCAGATTAGACTTTGCCAAAAACATCTAAAGAAGCCAGCCCAGTTCTGGAACAGCATTCTTTGGACAGATGAAACTAAGATCAACCTGTACCAGAATGATGGGAAGAAGAAAGTATGGAGAAGGCTTGGAACGGCTCATGATCCAAAGCAAACATGGTGGAGGCAGTGTGATGGCACGGGCATGCATGACTGGGTCACTAGAGTTTATTGATGATGTGACAGAAGACAGAAGCAGCTGGATGAATTCTGAAGTGTGCAGGGATGTACTTTCTGCTCAGATTCAACCAAACGCAGCAAGGTTGATTGGATGTCGCTTTACAGTACAGATGGACAATGACCCAAAACATACTGCGAAAGCAACCCAGGAGTTTTTTAAGGCAAAGAAGTGGAATATTCTGCAATGGCCGAGTCAATCACCAGATCTCAACCCGATCGAGCATGCACTTCACTAGCCTAAGACAAAACTTAACGCAGAAAGACCCACAAACAAGCAACAACTGAAGACAGCTGCTCTAAAGGCTTGGCAAAGCATCACAAAGGAGGAAACCCAGCGTTTGGTGATGTCCATGGGTTCCAGACTTCAGGCAGTCATTGCCTGCACAGGATTCTAATCAAAGTATTAAAAATGAACATTTTATTTATGATAAAGTTAATTTGTCCAATTACTTTTCAACCCCTTCAATTAAACCGGAAAGTCTACACTTCAATTGCATCTCAGTTGTTTCATTTCAAATCCAATGTGGCCAATCAATCCAATGAGCCCAAATCATGAAGATTGTGTCACTGTCCAAATATTTCTGGGCCTAACTGTACATATATATATATATATATATATATGTGTATATATATATACGTATAGGGAAAACTTTCGCTACAATTTCGCTAAAGGCTTCAGGCGATCCGCGGAAAAGCGCGGCCTTTAGCTGGGCTGGTGGCGACTGTGCAGTAATGACTGAGCTGCGGACAGTTCGAGTAAACGGTCACGCGCTGACCACCCCTTACTATAGTAAGCTTAGCTCAGGGGTCACAACCGAAATGTTAAGAAGAGCCATTTTGTCCTTTCAACAAAAATGAAACCACCTTGGGAGCCACAACACTTTATGTCTGTTTTACCATCTTGGCTGTAAATATGTCTGTATGCTGATGTTCAGGCTAAAAGTATAACAAATACAAACACAGACTAACTTTGCTCTGCTTTGAGCTTTAGCTCAGCTATAACTGCTTTTCTCACATCTCAGTCAGGAAACTTCTTCACGAGTTTCTTGTAAAATATCTCTCAACATTCAGCTTTTTACGAGGCTGAAGTCGCTTCACATTCACCAGCTTCTCGTTCAGATTGTCCCATTCCACCTTAAATGGTGCCTGAGGCGCCAGATTGAACTGCTGCGCCATTTAAGGTGGAACGGGAAAATTCAAACGAGAAGGAGGAAAATGCGAAGCGACTTCAGCTTTGCGAGTTGTCACAGGTTAAACATATCTGAGTGATTATTAATGTAAATAAGTCTGTTCATCTCCAAATTATCGATGTTGGTCTTAAATCTCTCTCTTTGCCTTTTCTCGTTATCTGCATTGCTGTGTGACCAGCGGTCTGCGCTGATCTTCAGTCTTCAGCGGTAAAGGTTGATGAATTAGCAGTTATACATTAGATGGTCTTAAACGCTGGAGTTATTGTGAGAACTGTGTTTGAACTGTGTGTTATAACGATTTTACAGTAAAGGAGAACTATTATGTTATTTTGCCTAAAAATCTAGCTCTGCTGTGGAGCCGCAGCAGCTCTGCAGCAGTGGAGCGATTATCCAGGCCTGATTCTCACCCCAGACAGAAACAGGGTCACTGATGAGAACTTTGAGGCTGAGGTGTTGCTGAAGTTTAATGAAGGACTCTGAATGTCTGTACGTCTTGCTGAAATGTTTAAATTGGAGCAGTTTTATTTCAGCAGCTGACGATGCTGTGCACAAAACTGCTTGGTTTGTATACGTTTATTTTTGTTGATTTTGGTAAAGAAAAAACCTGGAATGATTGCCTTTAGTCTAAGTTTTTGTTGGATATCACGCCTTTGGTTGTGTAAGTTTGATTGTTGGTCACTTAAACTTTGTCCATTTTATCAGCTCCACTTACTATATAGGTGCACTTTGTAGTTCTACAGTTACAGACTGTAGTCCATCTGTTTCTCTGATACTTTGTTAGCCCCCTTTTACCCTGTTCTTCAGTGGTCAGGACCCCCATGGACCCCCACAGAGCAGGTACTATTTGGGTGGTGGATCATTCTCAGCACTGCAGTAACACTGACGTGGTGGTGGTGTGTTAGTGTGTGTTGTGCTGGTCTGAGTGGATCAGACACAGCAGTGCTGCTGGAGTTTTTAAACACTGTGTCCACTCACTGTCCACTCTATCAGACACTCCTACCTTGTCAGACCTTTTGGTTGGTGGACTATTCTCAGTCCAGCAGTGACACTGAGGTGTTTAAAAAACTCCAGCAGCTCTGTATCACTCCACTGAGACACTGTTGCTAAGCAACGACCTTGCCAGCTGTAGGAGACGCTCAAGACATTTGAGCGTTTTTACTTCTTACTTTGCCACAAACAGAAAACGGACACTTTTAAGATCACATTTGACCGACAGCCAATTTGGTCAGACTCTGAAGATGAGACGACACTAAATTCCCAAACTGTCAGTTGGTCTGTGTGGAGCCGGAGAACGAACTGCCGGCTGTGCAGCGAGTGGGCGGAGCTCGTTACTCTGACGCAGCAACAAGCTGCTCGTTAAGGAACTATAATTTGGTGAAGGAACTGCGAACATTAAAACATATTAAACGCCGCGTTCACGGCCCAGTTTATTAATTTATTACTGTATTTATTTAACTGTTGTATTAAAGCAATAGAACACTGGAGGAGTGTGTTATCGCCAATAACATCATGGCTGTGATGATCTACGACACTCTCCTTCGCTGGGATGTTATTTGGTGAACACATGGTTTTGAAATTCAATATGGAAACTATGCCATTCTGATAATGTGTTGTCTGTGTGGAAAAGCTTCCACTCCAAGATTGTCCAATGCTGTGATTAACTCTGCAGGACACTGACCTCTTAGAAACCCTTTATATCTGTGGGCTAGAGCTCTGAAATAAACGCGAGGCATTGCTGTATGCTAGTAAAATATCCCAAAATGTGTTCTTTACTTTCTTTAAATGCGTTAGAGAGTTTCAGGGAGCTGGTCGCTACTTCTGCACAGGACAATTAAAACTGTATCTGTATCTACGACGTTTATTTTGTTTGCTTACGAATAAAAAAATAGAAAATGTGTTAAATTAAAAAGAAAACATAAGCATGATTAAAAGAAAACGAGAGCGAATTAAGAAATCGTGATCAAAAATGTGAAAAAAAAACTTAGCCATGAATTGAAGAAAACAATTCATGTGTGGAACATTAAGAATCGTCATATTTTCTGCAGTTCAGCACTTTTTAGTGTTTTAATGTAAAATATGATGATTTTCTGTGTGAACAGCTGTTCAAAGCTGTGTTTGCTGGTCTGTACTGGCTGAGATTCAGAATGAGCTAAAACTGTCACTGAAACAGTCACTACTGACACATTTGGTAAAGATGTGTTAGTGTTATGATTGTTTTGTAGAGACAAAATGGAATATTTAATCATTAGTCTTAATAAAATACTCATAATTAAGGTTTAGAGTCACTCAAAGCAAAATGATTTAAAGTCCAAGATCAGTCAAAAATCCCAAATGTGGTTCAGCTCTGACTCTGAACCAGTGCAGTAGACTGATCTGTATAATGACCCCAGTGTCCTCCTTGTGATCTAGCCGTGTCAGAATGACCACTGCATTGTTAAAAGCACTGACTAATAATCCCAAATATTACCTTAAACCCAAGCCTGATTCTTAACTAGCTTTCCCGTAACTCTCAGTGAAACTCAACGCTACTCTTTGTTAAGAGTGTTCTGCCAGGATAAGATTTAACTTACAGTGCCTTCTCGCTCTGCGGTTACTTAAGACAATCCATCTGTAATCACCCCTAAAGTCTGCGCCGTTAGTCCCGGGGAATAAAGCCTCGATTGTGAAACTGATAGGCCCGGAGCCCAAACGGCACTCTGAGCGAGCGTCATCAGAGCCAGAATGGAGTTTGATTTCTCTGCACTCGATACGAGCACAATTCAGGAGGAATTAAACCCATTCCACACCGATAAATAAGAGCGTTCTAGCTTTCAGGAGCAGATCTCCTGGTTCCTTTAGTGCGTTTTAGCGCTCTGATATCGTGACACGTCATGGAAGCGGCTTGGCGAATCACAGGCCATGACTCTGCACAAGCTTAGAACTTCTTCCAGATTTCACAGCTGGTGGGTTTCTGATTTCCAGCCTTACGGCCGATGAAGCTAAAGTCCCAGCGGACGACGGTAACTGAACATTGGTAATGATAATAACTGAATATTGTAGGTTGACACATGCCACACACATAAAGCAGCATTGTGAGAATTGGTATTTTTACTGTTGGGCTCCCTCTACAGTTGCGGAGTGTAATTCACTTTCACACCACTGGCGTACAGGCAAATCGCGCTTTTAGCGCCCCCTCATGGACAGCTGCACCTGCTACCTTCGGTCACATTTCAGAGCTACAAAAACAGAAACTATTTCCATTATGAATTATGATTAGAATAAAGCCATACAGCTTCATTCTAATCATAGGTACATTATTTATTCAGCAAATTATTTTTTTCATTCGCATTAATACGCAAAAACGATCCACCTCAAGTGTGCGTACAAACCTTTATGTTGATATTATTCTATATTTGTCATTTCAATCATGTCTTTTTTATTCTGAATGTCAAGATACACACACAGATATCCAGCTGGAATCCGGCTGCATTAAGGAGGTCAAAGTAAGGAGCAAAAGGCACAGAAAGCAATAAAGCATGTTCCTCCACAGAGCGCCATTTGGTTCTGGAGTAGACTGGAGCTGTTCTTCTCCAGTGGTACAGTGCACTGTGCAGGGTCGGTTGGCATACGGGTGATTTATATGCAGTGTGTCAGTCCAATCAGGATGTGTTACATTTTGGCGAAAGTTTTTGAGCTTTTAATGACTGAAATGGACACGTTGCAGTTTTGAAACTGTTCTAAGGTTCTGAGGTTTGCTTGTGTAAAGCTTCTTGCCATTCTAACATCTATTATAACCCCTAGCTTCCATCTCCAGTGACTGAATATTTAGCTCGGTCATTAAAAGCGGTTCAATGTAGAAAAACTTACCATCTTACGGTGGTGGTGATAGGAACAAGGGGTCGCCATGACTACAACACAAATATAGACATTTTATTTACTATCCAGAACCACCAGTGAACCTACACGAGTCTTCTGAGTTTATATGGAATGTTGATGATGGAAAATAGTGGAAAATCTGAAATAATACGTTTTCTTTGGGGACTATTTTGCCTCACAGCGCCCTGCATGTATCCCTCCACCATGAATGGAGTTTAAGTTTTCTAAACTATCATAAAACAGTGTCTCAGTCATCAGGCAGTGAATTCATAACCATTTCATGTAGGAACTTTCTGTGAGGGAGCTTTTAGAGGTGGACGTCTGGTTCCTGTTTACATCATAACCATTTAATTATAAAGAAAATGTTCTTTTAAATTCTTTTTAATTCTCTTCTAAACAGGTCCTATCTATAATAAACAATAATTCTAGGATAATTATGTTCCTTAACTGTGGACCCAACAACAGCCCTAAAACACACCACTGTCTAGTCTGTCTTAAGTGTCCAGCCAAGGGCGATTCTCCTGTCAGGGGCACTATTGATATTCGTGCTTCACTCTTTTTATGGATACTCTGTCAGTAGCGCTGACCCCGAGCTGTCGATCGAGGGACAGCTGACTTTGAAACACCTGAATTCAAGGACAGAGGTGGGAAAAAGTCCAATAATGCAAGCAGCTGACAGCTGAAAGCCAGGAGAACCTTAACATCACATCTGTTGTGGAGTACATTTATCCGTAACGCTCTGCTCAGTGCCATAGTGCGTCTACAGGAGCAGTCTAGAGGAAGTGGCTTCTGATAATGGATCAATATATGAGGAAGGATGTGATCTTCCAGGCTCTTTAATCTGCAGCAGAACCAAACACTACATTTCCAGTCCTTCAATGCACGTGTTCCTCATTGGTAAACCAACACATAGACACAAGTCCTTCAGTTTGTTTGAGAACCTCAGCTGTTCTGGTTCTATCACCACTTGAGAAATGTTTATTTTACAATATAAGATCTCGGGCTGAACTCTCGACAAGGATGGTTCTTCAAGGGTTTTTCACATTTTATTTTACAATTGTATGTCAGAACTATGCAAAAATAGGTGAAATCAGGATCAATACAAATACTTTTTCATGGTAATGAGCTTCTAAAGACCTTTTTTTATGAAATGCACATGCCACAACAATTTTTGTGGATTAAAAAAGACTAAACGTCCAAATACTAAATGGAGAAATGAGTGTATACACTCTTAAAAAGATTCAAAACGATTAGGTGTTAGTGAAGAAAATGGTTCTATATAGAATCACGAGCACTCAGACAACCCTTTGCATGCTTAAATGGTTCTTTGCGTGGTGAAATGGTTCTTCAGATTGGTGGAGAATGTGTTGTATGTGATTCTATATAGAACCTCTTTAAAAATGCTTCTATATAGCACCAAAAAGGGCTCTTCTGTCATGACAAGCTTACATTGTAGCAATAGCAGAACTCTATTTTGGGCTAGCCTGAATAATTCAAATACTCAAGTATTTGTTTGTTACATACACCCTTCAAAAAGATGGTTCTTAAAGCGTTTTTCAGTGAAGAAAGTGGTTCTAGATAGAAGTATGAACACTCAAAGAACATTTGCATGATTGAAAGTTTCAATGCATGGTGAAATGGTTCTTCAGGTTGATGTATATGGTTCTATATTGAACATTTTTGAAAAGGGTTCTTCTATTGTGAAAAGCTTGTATTGAAACTATAGCAGAACCATATTTGGTAGAACCACAGACAACACATTCTCCATCAATCTGAAGAACCATTTCATCATGCAAAGCACCCGTTAATCATGCAGAGGGTTCTTTCGGTTTTCATGGATCTATATAAACCATTTATTTACTAAAGAACCCTTGAAGAACCGTCTTTTTTAAGAGTGTATATTCCATTTAGTATTTGGATCTTTAGTCTTTTCCAATCCACACAAATTGTTGTGTAATGTACATTTCATAAACAAAGGTATTTAGAAGTTCATAACCATGAAAAAGTATTTGTATTGGTCTTGATTTCATCCATTTTTGCTTATGTCACATATAATTGTTTCATATCTTCAAACAAACTTTAGTTTAAGACAAAAATAACCAGAATAAGCACAGAATACAGTTTGTAAACGATCATTTTATTTACTGTAGATAAAACGTTATTCTTTTAGTTACTTCAGTTACTCAGATACTTAATTATCCATTTGTCCATTTAGTTACTTAATCGTCTAATTAACCAAATTTAGTTGATCTTTGGGACCAATTAAACTAGACACACTCAGGCCTGATTACTGCCAGCCCTTCTGAATCTAAGCATTACTTAAGTAGAACCTTTCCAGGAATGTGAAGTAGGCTAAAAGCCCTCAACAAGCAGCACACTTTGCTGCGATCAAAATAAATTCTGAAAGAGAAAAGAAAAAGTTATTGAAATAGTGACAAAGCAATTTCTAAAGCTCTGGGGCTCCAGTGAACCACAGTAACAGCCATCACCTCCAAATAGAGAAAGATTGGAACAGTGGTCAGTCTTCCCAGAACTGGCCGCCTACGAAAATTCCTCAAAGATCACAGGGACGACTCATCCAGCAGCTCACACAAGAGCCTAGACAAACATCTAAGGAACTGGAGGCCTCACTCACCTCAAATAAGGTCAGCATTCATGATTCCATCATTAGAAAGAGACTGGACAGACGTGGTAACCACAGGAAAGTCACAAGATGAAAACCTCTGTTGACCAAGAGGAACATAAAGACTCCTCTCATTTTTGCCTATACTCACCTTAATGTTCCTGAAGCCTTTTGGAAGAATGTTCTGTGGACTGATGAGTCATAAAGGAGAGCTTTCTAGGAGCGTAATGATAACTGGAGTAAAGCTGACACAGCATTCCAGAGTAAGAACATCACATCAGCAGTGAAACATGGTGGTGGTAGTTTGATGGTGTGGAGATGTTTTGCCATAATAAGCCCTTTTCACATTTCTGTGTTTTTTTCTGATGGAAGTACTCATTGCTGGGTTACGCCACTTCTCCAAAAAACAGCAGCAGTAACAACGATGGCCAAGAAAAAGAATATGAGCTTTTTTAGCATGTCCAAGCAAAAACAACCTTCCCACAGTTTTGAGGCTTCTCAGTTCACGATGAGCAGACGAAGGAATAAACAGAGGAGAAAATCCTCTGTGTCAGCGTTTCACCGCTGCTCAGTAACGTTACACTGAAGGCAGTTTGCGTGTTAAAGTCGGTGCTGCAGCCACTTTTAGTGGAACAGTTTTCACCCTCAAAATATGTCAGCATCTGAGAGAGCGAGTGCTTTACTGGAGCTGGTGATTGTGGAAAATGTCTACAGTGGTGCTACAGACCACAATGACATGGCGTGCCCCCCTGCCGATATGTGTGCATGTTTTTTTTGCCAAATGGTTTATTGTTAGGAAGCTCATCTCCAGCTAACAGGCTAATCTAGCTTTTTTGGTTATAGTTATTTTCACCTATCCATCATTTCATCAATCTGTAGACATTAGTTGATGTTATCATTCTATACTAACATTATTTTGAATGAATAACCGACTCTAAATGTAGGTATTGTGATATAAACTGAGTCTGTTCTACAGTTTCTCATTAGGCTGAATGAATAACCGACTCTAAATGTAGGTATTGTGATATAAACTGAGTCTGTTCTACGGTTTCTCATTAGGCTGAATGAATAACCGACTCTAAATGTAGGTATTGTGATATAAACTGAGTCTGTTCTACAGTTTCTCGTTAGGTTGAATGAATAACTGACTCTAAATGTAGGTATTGTGATATAAACTGAGTCTGTTCTACAGTTTGTCGTTAGGCTGAATGAATAACCGACTCTAAATGTAGGTATTGTGATATAAACTGAGTCTGGTCTACAGTTTGTCGTTAGGCTGAATGAATAACCGACTCTAAATGTAGGTATTGTGATATAAACTGAGTCTGTTCTACAGTTTGTCGTTAGGCTGAATGAATAACCGACTCTAAATGTAGGTATTGTGATATAAACTGAGTCTGTTCTACAGTTTGTCGTTAGGCTGAATGAATAACCGACTCTAAATGTAGGTATTGTGATATAAACTGAGTCTGTTCTACAGTTTGTCGTTAGGCTGAATGAATAACCGACTCTAAATGTAGGTATTGTGATATAAACTGAGTCTGTTCTACAGTTTCTCGTTAGGCTGAATGAATAACCGACTCTAAATGTAGGTATTGTGATATAAACTGAGTCTGTTCTACAGTTTGTCGTTAGGCTGAATGAATAACCGGCTCTAAATGTAGGTATTGTGATATAAACTGAGTCTGTTCTACAGTTTGTCGTTAGGCTGAATGAATAACCGGCTCTAAATGTAGGTATTGTGATATAAACTGAGTCTGTTCTACAGTTTGTCGTTAGGCTGAATGAATAACCGACTCTAAATGTAGGTATTGTGATATAAACTGAGTCTGTTCTACAGTTTCTCGTTAGGCTGAATGAATAACCGACTCTAAATGTAGGTATTGTGATATAAACTGAGTCTGTTCTACAGTTTCTCGTTAGGCCGAATGAATAACCGACTCTAAATGTAGGTATTGTGATATAAACTGAGTCTGCTCTACAGTTTCTCATTAGGCCGAATGAATAACCGACTCTAAATGTAGGTATTGTGATATAAACTGAGTCTGTTCTACAGTTTCTCATTAGGCTGAATGGGATTTTTAGCAATGTTGTGTAAAGTTTGTCCAACTGTAGCTATGAAAGAACACATTTGTGGGCGGAGCCTGGACGGCTCTGTTGTTTATGAATGAAAGGGACTTTCCTGTGACATGCTGGAGACAGCCTAAATGTCCAACTGCCCCCTGCGATGTGAACAGATTTCCTCTCCCACTGGTCACAGGTTTCGGACGGCGAGGCCGGATATCGAGTCTGTTTTCTTCGTTAATGAGAGAGAGGAGAGGTGAGAGTGCCCTCTGGCAGGGTTTAGTCTGGTGGCTTTCTGACCTCAGTGTATGTGTATGGATGCGGCAAGCTTTCTCTGCATCTCTCTCTCTCTCTCTCTCTCTCTCTCTCCCTCTGTCCTGTGGAGAGAGCAGCCTGTGAGGCAGAAGGAAGGACAGCAGAAGGGCTCTTTCTGTAGGCACCTGCAGAACACAACACGTTCTGGTCCAGATCTCCTTGCAGTGATGGCATTTGTCCTTCTTTTTGTGTTCAAACAAATCTTCTCCTTTATTAGACAATTTTAAATCTACTAATCGAGACAGATGGCCAAACAGATAATCTCAGCTGTTCGGTGTTCAGTGAGTCACTCTTTACCTTTATTCCAGCTTCCATTCTGTTCAGGAGCCTCACTTTCAGTTCCTCAAAGAATCTGCAGACACGCCTCCAAAGTTCAGTCTTAGAAGCTGGTTGATCATTTTCTGAAGTAATCAAACACATTCAGTGGTGTTGAGGTCTGGACTCTGGGGTGGTCAGTCCATCGTTCAGCTTCTTTGTTTGATGTGTCCGTCTCCTTTTCTCAGTGAGGTTCTTCTTGACAGCTACACATCCTTTCACACCCACAGCGCTGAGTCGTCTTCTCACCAGAGGAGAACCCTCAGGGCCTTGTAGGCTTTCAGAGAAGGCTTAATGATTTATTAGTTCATTTCCATTCAATAGAATAGAATCATGCTTGTTTTAAGCCCTGCCAGTATTACAGCACTGTTCTTGTTTCGTTGTTAAGCCCTGGATGGAACCAAAAGGAATTGTTTTTTTGTGGCTTCAAGGTAGCTACAGTTAAGCAAGCTCTCCTATTGGTTAGGCCTTCAGGAGCTGAAGTGAAGTCCTAACATGTTAGATTAACTAGCAGCGTAAACACAAAGTGAGAGAGGAATCAAACAATCGCGCTTTGATTTACAATGAGTGGGACCGAAAAACGTCACCCTAGTCCTTCTGAAGGTTCTAGATACATCACTGACTGCAAATACGAGTGGCAGCCTGATCAGTAGGTTGTTAGAAATGGTAGAAATGGAAAAACACCCGAGCTCACTACTGAAGGAGTCACCGTGAAACTGCTACAAGGTGAAATATGAACTAATATGTCCATCACTAACTTCAGGTAAAACATGGAATGTCTTTAAAAACCTTCAAACGTCTGTGTTTATTCTAGAGCTGAAAAATGTTCATGGGAATCGCCGTTAGCTTAGCGCTAACATACTACTAGAATCCCATTGGGATGCTAGCAGAAATTAGCATTAACATAGAGATGGGTTTTCCTTGTGTTTTAACATTTATGGCTTGAATTGAAAGCCGAGCTGTAATGGCCCCCCCAGCTCACCACAGTGAAAGGATGGACAGAAACACCTGTGGATGTTTTCAGATCTGATCAGCTTGATTTTCTCCTCTCTCTCAGAGATGAAAGCTTTAAGTGCTGTTTATCTGATGGGGGCAGTTTTGGGGTCGACCAGCTCTTCCAGGTGGTTGTTAGGAGACTCATTTTCTCTGCAGCTTTTAATCAGCTTTTGATCTCCAGTTTTGGCAACTTCATATAATTTAGCTTGACTTTCTTCCTTATGCAAGTGAATTATCTTATATCTTGTGTCTGATTTCCTCAAAGTGCATTATCTTCGTTAATTGTTATCAGATATCATCACTGCAGTACAGTTTTCATTTTGCAATATGCAAATGAGGCCTTTTAAACCAGTCACACTGTTTTTTACCGCATGCAGTGAACATCTCGATCACAACTGATGCATGTTTTGGTGAATCTGGGTTTTCTTCTAATTACTTTGGGTCTAAACAATGCAAGATGATCTTTAATCATGTCACTTTGTTGATTCACCAGTGCATTTTGAATATATTGCAACGGTATCGCAATACCATTGCAGTACTAGTATTTTATCCATGTAGGGCCTCATTCACTGATATGGTTTAAAACCTCTTGAATGTGTGTAGATTCTGTTCTTACCTAAGAACAAATCCCACATAAGAGAATCTTTGTGGGTTTTAAGAAGAAATTTCTTCCCTAAGAACGGTTGGTGAATGAGGCCCATTGTGCAGCCTAAATCGATAGATGAATAGATGAATATGTAAATATTATCCAAGATATTTCAAATAATCATAATGTTTATCAGCCTCTGCCGATCACGCCCGTTTACGCTTCTCTATCTCAGATTTGTGAGTGCTATAGATTTCAGGGCAGGATGTTTCTGGCTCGGTGCCGCGTCCTGCTTGTTGGTTCTGTGTGGGTGAAACTAGAGAGCCTGTGTCTGGTCCCCCTCTGCATTACATCACCCACTATCAGAGCAGCTCAGGCTGCCGTTACAGTCGAGCTGGAAAAGAAGCAGAAAAACATTTCGGTTCTAAAAGCTCTCGCTGGCTCACAAACGCAGGGCCTCTCGTTTTTCCTTCGGGTTTGCTTTAGTGTTTACTGCCAGTCAAAAGTTTGGACACACCTATTGTTAGAAGGTTTTTTCTTTTTATTATTATTTTTCACATTTTATAATAATAAACACAGTCAGAAATACTGACCTACCAAATAGGTATTAGGGCTATTAGGCTCCGCCCTCCCTCATCACAACACATTTGATTGGCTGAAATGCATTAACGAGGGCCGACATCCCACTAATGAACTTTTAACGAGGTGGTATAAAAAGTATTTAAAATAATACAGTGAAATTTACTTAATTTCTAAATTAAAGCTGCTTGTTTTGAAAAATGTTGTTAACAGTTATGATTATTACTATTTTGGACATAAAGTGCCAATTTGAACATTTATTTCTGGTCTTAGAAACAACTTTGAAACTTAGTATAAGCCCTTTGATCAAAATGTCTCTAAGATTATACATTTTGACTCAGTGACCCAATTTATTTCTCACAGGACTAAAATTATTGAAAATTCTTGTAATTAATGATGTAAAGGATTAACAGGGACTGACCAACGGTAAACACTTGTTTGACTAAAAAAATCTGTAATTTAAATTTTATTTTATTTCTAATAAACAGCAGCTCAGGATTTCAAGAGCACTTTTTCGAAGGGAAGATAGATCAACTACAATCTTAAAAAAGATGGTTCTCTAATAAAGACAGTTGGTTCTAACACTCAATGAACCATTTGCATGCTTAAAGGGTTCTTTGCGTGATGAAATCGTTCTTCAGATTGATGGAGAATGTGTTGCACATGGTTCTGTGTAGAATCATATCAAAAATCGAAGTTCTATATAGCACAAAAAAGGGTTCTTCTATTGCTATGATGTCAACCTAGAAACACTAGAAGAACCCTTTTTGGTGCTATATAGAATTTTCGAAAAGCTTCTATGTAGAACCTTATACAGCACATTCTCCTTCAGTCTGAAGAACCATTTCATGCAAAGAACCCTTTAAGCATGCAAGTTGTTATTTTAGTGTTCATGGCTTTATATAGAACTATTGTCTTTACTAAAGAACCCTTGAAGAACCCTCTTTTTTGAGAGTGAATGACACTGAAAGCAAACATCCCCAAGCAGTAAGACAGACGAGTGTTTTGTTCTCTCAGAGAGAACGTGTGAGGAACGTCAGTGTGAGGATATTACACACATGCAGAGAAGAACGTGGTGGTTTCCAGAGCTCCTGAGGTACACTGAGCCAAAGCAGACCCACTCATGGTGCTCTTGTTCATTTTAAGTTGGGCTAGTAATGAGTAGTATATTGAACTGTAGAACTTTCAGCAGCCCATCGTTATATATTCCAGTCATTTCATCAAATTTTAGTTTTTGGACATACAATCATAAACATTATGTGAGCCTCTCAGTTTAAGGTGTGCAGAGAGTTTACAGCTGCTGAAGCTGCTGCAGCGGGTTTGGAAAGTAGTGATGAAGATAACGGAGCATTTAGATATGAAACAGATAGGATCATGTTATATGAAGAGCCTTTCAAAGAGAGATTAAGAAGATATGGAATATAAAATGATCTGAGACGATGTCCATTCTGCTGATGGAACGGCCTGCAGAAAGAGGCTATACTAGATATTTTGGTCATCATGTCTTTGATTTTAGGTTTGTCATTTAACAGTTAATTGACATCTAATGATGGTCACTTATCGCCCATATGGAAAAAAAAATCAAAAATTTATTTATCAAGTATATTTTTGCAAGATATGAAAATGGTCAAAATGTATTTGTTAAATATATATCTTAAAATATTTAAAAATGTATTTAATTGTATTTGTTATTATATTTTTCAGTTGTAAATATTTTTAGTAAAGATTACAGATATAAATACGGAGCCCCACTGGTGACATCCTGTATAAATAATACTTAGTAATGTGTGGGAACAAGATAATTAAGCTGTGGCCACGTCTTAGCAAGGCGTGGGAACGATATCCTAATGCGTGGCCATGGCTTAGTAAGGCATGATCTTGTTTCTACGCCTTACTAAGTCATGGCCACGACTTAATTATCTAATTCCCACACCCTTATTAAGTCGTGGCCACACATTAGGATCTCATTCCCACGTGTTAATAAGGCGTGGCCATGCATTATTGTTATTTATGTAAGATGTCACCAGCGGGGCTCCGTATATAACTAAACATACATGAGATGAATAAAAGGTACAGACAGAATTCTGGATATTTTCACACATTTTCAGGTGGATTTGATAAACATATTTACACACAGTTATTTTTATATGGGGCATTTCTGTGTGTAATATTTCCACATACATTTTAAAATAAATGCATTTGAAATAAGGTCAATATATTCTGAAATATATTTTAGTGTTTGGGATGTATTTCAGCATCGACTGCAGTGTGTTTGAAATATATAAAAATACATGTCTGTTTATTTTTTTCCATATGGAGCTCAAGAGAATTTGCGAATGTGTGAAAGTGCCTGACAGTCAAAGAACGGCCAGCTGCTGTAAATTTGGCTGAAAATGCTGGTTAAAGTCTGAGTATTGCATAGTTTTCAGTTCAGTGCAGTGAGGAGAGCTCAGAGCACTAGATCATGCTTAGCGTTAGCTCAGAGCTAATGTATCTTGCTTAACACTGTTAGCATCGATCCGTCCAACGATTTGGTTACATCACTTGTGCAGGCCTGTGTAGTGAGTGCCTCTCGTGCTCTATTGATAGCGATCAGCTTATAGACTCTGTGTTAACGTACTGTGCGCCTGTGCTTTTTTTACGGTTCCGGGCTGTTCCTGGTAGCTCAGTGTCCATCACGTCAGTCCTGGCCTTTAAATAGAGCTCTTTAAAAGAGTAGCAGATCAATATTTACCCAGTGTTACTGCAGGTGTGGGTCATATTGGTTTCTCAGTGTAAATAGGCAGGTCTGCAGAGGGCAGCTTGGGCCTTCGTTTATGGATGGCACCGGTCCAGTACCCAGCTTTGGTGGTGGGCCAAAACCAGCAGAAAATGCTGGATCAGATATCGGAGGAGAAGGGAACAAACCTGATCTGGTTCTGTAACAAATCCGACCTGAAATAGCACAGAATTACTTGTGCAACATAAAGTAGATCACATAATAACATTACAGTAGACAGCAAATAGACTATGCAGTACTGCACTCTGAAAAAAGATGGATCTTCAAGGGTTCTTTAGTAAAGACAGTGGTTCTATATAGAACCATGGACACTTAAAGAACCATTTGCATGCTTAAAGAGTTCTTTGCATGGTGAAATCGTTCTTCAGATTGACAGAGAATGTTTTGTATATGGGTCCATATAGCACCAAAAAGGGTTCTTCTATTCCAAGCTTGACATCGTAACAATAGCAGAACCCTTTTTGGTGCTATATAGGACCATGAACACTCAAAGAACCTTTTGCATGGTAAAATGGTTCTTCAGATTGATGGAGAATGTGTTGTTTATGTTTCATATAGTACCAAATAGGGTTCTTCTATTGTATACAAGCTTGACAGTGTAACAATAGAAGAACGCTTTATGTTGACAGACAGAACCATGTTCAAAAACGTTTCGTTTAGTGCATTCGTCATGATATTTACACACAATGTAAAGAGTAACAGGCATGTTCAAATCATGTCAAAAACCCCAAAATGACAAAAATGGAGATTTTTGGAGGTTTTGTTCCGACAGCAGCGAAACGTCGGGCCATTAATCCAGTTACACATGTTCAAACCAGAGATCGCCAACTCACGTTTTAATAGATCTGCGGCTGTATTACAGAAAATACCTCTCTTTTTGTCCTGAGTTCAGATCTGACAGGTCAAGATAAGATTTTTCACAAATTCGTTTTACAGAAGCAAATCTGACCTTAATTTAGGAATCTTATCTTATCTTACACTCTCTTATCTCCAGTTAGGAAATCTTAACCAACTCGATCAAAGTCGACAATCGACTGTCACGTCTGTTACCTAGCAACCAACTAATCAAAGTAATCAAGTTAGCCAAACAGCTAACATCCGCTACCGTCACAGATTTTAAAAGAGCAAACAAAACCGAAGCGCTATAAACTTGAAGTAAACAATGTTGTGAGAGCGCCCCCTGCTGTTTATCAGAGCGCCGCCGCTCCTCAGTTTCAGTCTCCATTTCCCAAACGCTTTAGCCGAGCGCGCTAACGTTACTCCTCCTAATAAACAGACACACGTTCAGCTCTGTCTCCTCATTATTCACCACCATCACTGTAATATTTCATCATCAACATTAACACACGAAGGTGATCAGAGGGGCGGTGGAGATCGAGTCTGCAGCGTCTGAGATCTTTAAAACGCAGAGTTAGAAAAGAAAATCATCTCACAGTGAAAGCAGCGTTTTACAGTAGGAATAAATGGAGCTCATTATGCTGGTAGTGAACTATGCTGCTGACTCAGCTGCCTAAAAACCATAGAAACGGACCTTAAACAGAAGTGAGGACCCTGTTGGGGTTCATCCTAAAGTTAGGACAGGATTTAGGAGGTTTAGTCTAGTTAGGATGTTTGTGTGATGCTGTTTTCTTATCTGGAGTTCATGATGAGATTATGAAGTTAGGAGCTGTTATTCTGGAATAGCTACTGTAATGAATTCAGTCCATACTGAAGTCGTCTTGGTGACTGAGCAGATAAGATAAGATTCTAGAGTTTTCTGTAATGTGGCCCCCGACTCTAAACTTCATTAACGTTCTGAAAGCTGGAGAACGTTAGAGAACATGTAAAGCCTGAATAGTGAGTTGAAATAACCTGTCATATAATATCAGTAATGAAAAGTCTGAGAAAGATTACAGATACGCTGAAAAATGTGCTAAAGTGGTGGATGAGTTCCAGACCTGCCACGCTCTGACCATCCAAAACAATGTCCAACAAACCTGGCTGAACATCAGCTCTGCAAACTGCACTCCATGACTAGTAGACCTTAATCCGTCCTCCAAAAGAGGAGATACGCAACAAAACACTGACCTCAATAAATACCAAATCTGACCTACATAAAGTGAACAGACAGTAATGTTTGTCCTGCTGATGTTTTCCTCACTTTATTTTGAGTTTCAGTCAGTAAAGCTGGACGTGGAAGAAAAAATGAAGGTGGAAGGAACAATCCTAAAAAAGATGGTCCTTCAAAGGTTCTTCAGTAAAGAAAAGGTTCTGTATAGAACCAATAACACTTAAAGAACCCTCTGCATAATTAAAGTGCTCTTCAGATTGATGTAAAATGTGCTGTATATGGTTCTACATAGCACCAAAAAGGTTTTATATAGAACCATATACAACAATCAAAAGTAGCATTGAGACACTGTCTGAATACAATTCATATCTGATTAAATTATTACACGCTTAAAAAAGATGGTTCTACAAAGGTTCTTTAGTAAAGAAAATGGTTCTGTTCAGAACCATGAAAGAAGTTTTGCATGGTTAAATGGTTCTTTACACGGTGAAATAGTTCTTCAGATTGATGTAAAGAGTTCTATATAGAATTTTTTTGGTTCTGTAATGGTTCTATATAGCACCAAAAAGGGTTCTGCTATAATTATGAGGCAAAGTTTGTTACAATAGAAGAACCCTTTTGGTGCTATACACTTTCAAAGAGGATGGTTCTTCAAGAGTTCTTTGCATTGTGAAATTGTTCTTGAGATGGTTGGAGAATGTGTTGTATATGGTTCTGTATAGCGCCAAAAGGGGTTCTTTTATTGTTATGAGGTCAAGCTTGCAACAATAGAAGAACCCTTTTAGTGCTATACACTCTTAAAAGTGATGGTTCTTCCAGTGTTCTTTAGTACACAAAATGTTTCTAAATAGAAAACACTCAAAGAACCCTTTGCATGATTAAAGGGTTCTTTTCATCGTGTAAGAGTTCTTCAGATTGATGGAGAATGTGCTGTACATGATTCTATATAGAACCTTTATAAAATTGGTTCTACAAGGCATATAAAAGGGTTCTGCTATTGTTACGACATCACGCTGTATAAAACCATCTACAACACGTTTTCTATCAATCTGAAGAACTATTTCACCATGCAAAGAACCACTTGAGTGTTCATGGTTCTGAATAGAACCATTTTCTTTACTAAAGAACCCTTGAAGAATGTTTTTTAAGCGTGTAATAATTTAATCAGATATGAATTGTATTCAGACAGTGTCTCAATGCTACTTTTGATTGTTGTATATGGTTCTATATAAAACCTTTTTGGTGCTATGTAGAACCATATACAGCACATTTTACATCAATCTGAAGAGCACTTTAATTATGCAGAGGGTTCTTTAAGTGTTATTGGTTCTATACAGAACCTTTTCTTTACTGAAGAACCCTTGAAGAACCATCTTTTTTAAGTGTGTAAGAAACAAACAGGATATGAATTGTATTTTAAGTTTGTTTTGACTGGAAATTAAATAAATGGTCCAAGTTCTAAACTATGAATAATTTGTATTATAGAATTAATTAATTTTGCAATTTTGGTTAAAGTTCAGGCGCAGTCTGTGTCTGAAGAGCCTCTCCAGCCTGAGACGGGTGAATCTGTTCCTTATTCACTGTCTATGAAAATAACGTGCGCTTCCCTCACTAAACTCCGCTGTAAAGCTCCTCCTCCCGCTCCGAGTTCTCTGGTTCTTACTCATTTCCGTGACGGCCTCGTTTGTCGTTCTGAGCTTGATTTTCAGCCTCTAACACAAACACACTAAGAATCTTCTGGTAAGATAATCAGGGTTTTTCCTGTAAGCTCCGGCGAGCGCAGTCAGCTCGTGCTCGGTCATTAAAAGAGAAACGAGATCGTCAGAGTTTTACTGGAAGGAAAGTGACTCACTCGTTATGAAAGCTCGTTAAGGGCCCGGCTCGAGTTTTCTTTAACGACGGGCTCCGCCGCTTTGTCGCTGATGGAATTTCGTCCGGAGCCAGACTTGCGGTCCGCTTGTGGTCACCCCCAACGAGAAGTGTCACAATAACACGCTGGGCCTGACGCGTCTCTGAGAGCCCAAAGATAGAAACTAACGTAATGTTTTGTTACTACTCAGCAAACACGGCCTGTATTATTTACTATCTAAATACAGTGTTGTTTGAGCAGTTAATAACAGGTTTACCAGAAAGCCCTCGCCACAGGGTGCCCTGCCAGTGTCTGTGTGTTTGAGGAGCTGGGGACCCTTCACACCCCCACCCAACGCCCCCACCCCCCTCACCAGGCCCTGAAGGGTGTTTCTCAGAACACAGTTTTATTTGGAGGAGTGGTCAAGCTCATGGTTTTCCTGTCGCAATAGCCGGGGTTCACAGGGGCGTCGGTGCCCCGCATTCAAGCGCGTCTGTTTTTTTGGATTATGTGTGTGTTTGTGCATTTTCAGTCCAAACCAGAGAAAAACAGGACAAACCTACTATTATAAAGTGCTTATTACACAACTTAAATGTTTAGGGTCAGGCTTAAAACTCTTATTACTTAAACATGCTTAGACACATAATACAATTGGGCATTAATATTGCATTAAGACACTTACATACAATATATTTGGGACATGATTAGGTGTTTATATAATACATATGTGTATATGTATGTATATATATATATATGTATATATATAGTACATATGGAACATTTATATAGATACATACATATAATGCAGTTGGGACATTATTATTATATACGGATACATTAATATGATGTATTTGGGACATGATTATTACATATAGGTGTTTATATACATATATGTACTATATGTGTATCTATATGTTTATCTACATATATAGATATGTAGAAAGATAAATAGATATACATATATATGTATATAGAGAGACTTACATATCTATAACATGCATGGGACATGTTATTACATATGTAATGACATATCTTAATGAGGTAATAAATAATGTATGTAATGGCATATAATGTATGTAATACTGTAAGTAATGACATATAATATTAATATGGTAATAAATAATACCATATTACTAAATATAGACACTTACGTATAATACAGCTAGGACATATTATTACATAGAGATAGTAACATATAATACATATGGAACATATTTCTACATATAAATTCTTACATATATGTGTAATACACATGGGGCATATTATTTTACATATAGTCATTTACATATACAGTATATAACACATATGGAACATTATTTTTATACATAGATACATAAATATAATGCAGTTGGGACATTATTATTATATATGTATACATTCATATGATGTATTTGGGATGTTATTATTACATATAGGTATTTACATGTACATAGTACATATGGAATACATTATTATACAAAGGTACTTACACATATATTACATATGGAGCATATTATTATCACATATAGACAAGCACATATACATAATGCATATGGGACATATTATTAATTATTATTAATTAAGTACATTTATGTATTAATATTATTAATACTGTACTTACAAACAAATAAGTGTGTGTGTGTGTGTGTGTGTGTGGTTCAGATGGGGTGAAAGTAACCCCCCCTCCCTAGTCTCTAGATAGGGGGATGGTTATTTTTACCCCCTCAGTTGCCCCTTTGGATACTAACAGGGAAATGAAAGACCCTCTTTTACTGAACCATGTACACAAACATCTTCTCTCTCTCTCTCTCTCTCTCTCTCGCTCTCTCTCTCTCTCTCACCTACTCTTTCATTCACATACAGCCACATATGTTTTCACTGTCATATAAACACGAGGCCTCGAATGATATATCATGACATCATCAGCCTGATAAATGTGTCAGTATCAGTTTTTTCCATGTATTATGTTGTTATGAACATCTCTATATGAGGAAGCCATTCTTCCATTCATATGAAGTGAGAAGCAGGTGAACACAGTCGTGGTTGAAGAAGCGTCATGTAAATGGTCACAAATAAATAATAGGAGACGTGAGTTTGAATCCCAGTGATGTCCAGGAGATCAACACATCATGTGTTAACAGTGTCATGATATACAGGAAGTCCTAATTCATTTTTGGGAGCTGGCTGTGACTAAATTGGGAGAAAAACTAGGTTAAAATGATGAATTATATAGAAAATGGAAATATATTTACAGAAATAATGAACAGTTTTACTGGTAACTTTGCTGCCAGACTTTTTTTTTTTACATTACAGTTTCTGGCATTCTTTTGAAGTTATGCACATAGTTTGGCACCCTGTGCTGCCAGATTTTTGACTGATTTCTAATTTTTGTTTGTTTTTTACAGTAGAGGCCTTAGTCATGGTATTGTAATGCTGGTAAAGATGCTGAAATGTACTCGACCTTCAGTGTGATTTGACTGTGTCTATGTCCTCTGACAGGAACCGTCTCCCTCCAGCACTGAGCGCAGCAGGACGTCCCAGGAGAGCCGCCTGGAGGACACAGGTAAGAGCACCGCGGCTAATGTGTGACTTCTGGGTGGGACGTGAGAGACGGGGACGCTTTAATGTGGACACTGACAAGGACATCTGAAGGGTTTTGAGGAGACTGACTGATGGGGACAGTGTATGCATGCCTGTCTGTTTACTCTGAAGCTGCACCATATGGACAAAAGTCCATACTGTTTGTGTAAAATTACACAAACAGCCCTCCTTATATATATACAGTGGTGTGAAAAAGTGTTTGCCCCCTTCCTGATTTCTTATTCTTTTGCATGTTTGTCACACTTAAATGGTTCAGATCACCAAACAAATTTAAATATTAGACAAAGATAACACAAGTAAACACAAAATGCAGTTTATAAATGAAGGTCTTTATTATTAAGGGAAAAAGAAATCCAAACCTACAGGGCCCCGTGTGAAAAAGTGATTGCCCCTAAACCTAATAACTGGTTGGGCCACCCTTAGCAGCAACAACTGCAATCAAGCAATTGAGATAACTGGCAATGAGTCTTTCACAGCGCTGTGGAGGAATTTTGGCCACTCATCTTTGCAGAACTGTAATTCAGCCACATTGGAGGGTTTCCGACCATGAACCGCCTTTTTAAGGTCATGCCACAGCATCTCAATCAGATTCAGGTCAGGACTTTGACTAGGCCACTCCAAAGTCTTAATTTAGTTTTTCTTAAGCCATTCAGAGGTGGACCTGCTGGTGTGTTTTGGATCATTGTCCTGCTGCAGAACCCAAGTGCTCTTCAGCTTGAGGTCACAAACAGATGGCCGGACATTCTCCTTCAGGATTTTTGGTAGAGAGCAGAATTCATGGTTCCTTATACCACAGCAAGTCTTCCAGGTCCTGAAGCAGCAAAACAGCCCCAGACCATCACACTACCACCACCATGTTTTACTGTTGGTATGATGTTCCTTTTCTGAAATGCTGTGTTACTTCTACCCCAGATGTAATGGAACATACACCTTCCAAAAAGTTCAACTTTTGTCTCGTCAGTCCACAGAGTATTCTCCCAAAAGTCTTGGGGATCATCAAGATGTTTTCTGGCAAAACTGAGCCTTTATGTTCTTTTTGCTCAGCAGTGGTTTTCATCTTGGAACTCTGCCATGCAGGCCATTTTTGGCCAGTCTCTTTCTTATGGTGGAGTCATGAACACTGACCTTAACTGAGGCAAGTGAGGCCTGCAGTTCTTTGGATGTTGTCGTGGGGTCTTTTGTGACCTCTTGGATGAGTCGTCGCTGCGCTCTTGGGGTCATTTTAGTCGGCCGGCCACTCCTGGGAAGGTTCACCGCTGTTCTGTGTTTTCCCCATTTGTGGATAATGACTCTCACTGTGGTTCTCTGGAGTCCCAATGCTTTAGAAATGGCTTTATAACCTTTTCCAGACTGACAGATCTCAATTACTTTGTTTCTCATTTGTTCCTGAATTTCTTTGGATCACAGCATGATGTCCAGCTTTTGAGGATCTTTTGGTCTACTTCACTTTGTCAGGCAGGTCCTATTTAAGTGATTTCTTGATTGAGAACAGGTGTGGCAGTAATCAGGCCTGGGTGTGACTAAGGAAATTGAACTCAGCTTCCCAAAGATGTAATAAACCACAGTTAATTTTTGTTTTTTTTTTTTGGGGGGGGGGCAAACACTTTTTCACACCACTGTAAATATATATATATATACACACACACACCTTTATAATATATAAAGATCCAAAGTCTATAAAGACAAGACACAAACACACATTTATTTATTTATTTATTTATTTATTTATTTCTAAAACAATCCATAACAGATCCAGCAAGGACAGTAAACCACATTTATATTAGAATTATATTTACTTTTTTCTAGAATTACTATTAGAACTTAATTTTTTATGTCTATTAACTGCTATATTTGAGTGTATTGCCTTGATTTTATTTGATTTGTTGCTGTAGTGATAACAATGAAAGTGTGTAAAAATAGTGCATATCCCATTAGAGGTGCACTCATAAGTAGTAGGACGTTTTTCGAAATTCATTCCACTCATTCATATTTGAATGATCTATTCCACCTTAAATGCAACCGCCTAAATGAAACTGTCCCAACATGTAAGGAGGAATTAAATAATTTGAATAAGAAGCCAACTGTGGCTCCATATATCTGTATGTGTGTTTATTTAAGAGTTTTAGCAGCTTTAGTTTGTGTAAAATCTCATGCGTTGGATAGTTCTGAGCTTCAGAGGTGTGCAGGTTGTAGAGATCCACCAATCTAGCTGATCTCTCCTCGTAGTGTTTTCTAGAGATGCATTTACATCTTTTCATCTATTTGATGGTCATTCTGGTCTGTTTTGTTTGGTCTTCATCCACCTGCAGGGTTGTAGCTGGGACAAAAACATAATTAGTTCTGTGATCCAGAGCTAATCATCCAACATCAGTACCTGACCTCTCTAATGCTCTCATGACTGGTGATAAATTTTATTCACATTGTTGTTGATTTTTGGTTTTATAAAGAAATATCAGGTGTTCACTTGAAAGTTCTATCAGTGTCATTTCTGCGGTGAAATGATTATAGTGTGTGTCAGTGCTTTTTAAAGGAGCAGTAAGCATTTAATGTAGGTACTATGGAGAGCTGTCTGCCCCGCCCCCTCCTCCCCAGACTCAAAGCTCACTTGGGTTGCCAGGTTGAGGACCCTGAACCTACATGTATGAGTTCAATAATAAACTTTAACGATGGCAAGCAATGACGAGTGCTACACTGTAAGTTGATCAGCTAATGTATACGCTTGGAATGTTTTTATTGTTCGCCAATTTTAAACCAGCTCATGTCGATTTTCTTTAACTCTGTCAGTGTTAGCTAGATGCATGGCTGGCTATGTATGGTAGCCAAGGCTAAACCTGTTATCCCACTGCTCCGAAAATACACACTCTGGAGTTGAAGTTACTTCCAGGCCCCGATATCATACTGCTCAATTTAACAGGTAACATCTAAATCAAATTCACATTTGTCTGAAATACTCGCTGCCTTCGTTTGAATGCGAGTACTCATATGTTGCAATTGACTTAAAAAGTCTGTCCCAACTAGTAACCATGATAAATTAGTTAAGGTGAGCTAACCAGTGCTCACCTGTTCAGGAGAAAATTAGCCAACTCAGGATTCGTCTTAAGGCTCGTTTATGCTCGACGTTAAATACGGATACGGATATGGACGGAGCTTCTGTCTGTGTTCTGTGTTCATTTCGTCCGTATTTGTGCAGGTTCTCTGAAAGCTTATGGATACGGAAACAGAGCAGTACCACTGGAAGCCATGGGGGGACAGTGTAGCCAATTGTTCACATGAGAATTCTCCGTCGAGACGTCACAAAGTATTGTTTTATAGTTGGTGCGTTATTGCCACCTCCTCCACCACCGCCATGTTGTTAGAAACATTTGACTCTGGACTGCCCTCTAGTGGATGTACTGCTAAACATCCATGCCAGTGTAAAGGACACATGGAAGCACGTGGGCAGTGAAGCACGTGGGCAGAGACGGTTGCATCGTTTGAAATGGACGTGTTCTTTTATGAACGTAAAGGGAGAATAAAAGAGCCTTTAGGTCGACTTCATACCTGAAAAACTGGACCAACGTTCAAACCAAGGTACCTGTTTTTGTCACAATGTACATTTGATCCGGTTAGTTTTGGTTTCACATTGCAGTTTAGCGAGACTGCGTCCTGTCGTCATCACCTGTGTGGGCTGAGTCTCCCTGTACTGGACAGTGATTGGTTTGTAGAGGATCGTCTGACAGCAGCATGTGGTCAGTTCGGCGGGCAGCCTTTTCTGTTTGAATGGAGACAAATGAATATCCTTTCTCTCTCATCCTCTCAGACAATAAGGGAGAGGTTTCACCATGTTTATGCAGTCTATCAAGTTGACTTTTGACTTTTTTATTTGACCAAATCACAGTTAGCTACTTCGTCTCCTCCCCGTGAGAATTTTTACTCTCTCCTGGTTCATTTTTCTTCTTCTGTTGTTTAACGGGTGACGATATCCTGCCGCAACTTCCTATAATCGGTCCCAAATTCTGAACCATCCAAAAAAGTGTTTTCACACTGCAGACGAACTGACCCATGAATCAGTTTGGTCCAGACCAAGACCACCTCTTTTGGTTGGACCAAATTTTGATCCTTTGGTCTGAGGCACCTTTAACACGTGCTATTTTGGTTCAACCCAAACTGAAACATCTGAAGGTCCCGATCAAACAAGGTAGGTGTGAAAGCACCTTTAAAGTCCTTCTGGGCTCTAAGCGTCTCCATCTTTTAAACGCATCGCCAATATTTACTTGTGTTTTACTGCGTCTCTGGTCGTGGAGCTTTTTAGGAGGATGCCGAGGTTGAGTAGAATCTACCGTTATGTCTGTTGATGCAATTTGTTTGCTTGCCTCCATGGCTGCAGCACGCAGTGTTTTCTGGCCAATTTTTTTCATATCTGGCAACCCGGGGTGTAGAAATGGTACTGTGAAAGGGGCAGAGGGTGGGATCACAGGCCAAAACACAAAAAAACTTTCTGCTCCAGAAAGGAAATTTCAAAGGAGAACATACTGGCTGTAGAGCTGCTGTTGGAGAAGCCAGTATTACAACTTAGCCTGTTTCCTTAATGGTCATTTTATGATTTAGTACAGCAAATATAGTACTTATTGATCCATTAAGCATTTCCAGTACACTCTGAATTGATAATAATGTGATCATTTTAGCCACTGATTTCATGAAAGGTAAGTTTCATAATTTCCCAGGCCTCATTTCCGAGTTGTGGCTGTCCTGCTTTACCCCATCTGGAGGAAAAGAGAGAGAGAGAGAGAGAGAGAGAGAGAGAGAGAGAGAGAGAAACACTAATTCCTCTGTTACTGCAGTGCACCCAATCCTTCTGCCCCGTGTTTCTTACCGAACACCACATATTAGTTTCCATTTGTAATGACTAAATTTAACCCTTAGAAGTCTAAAGATCTACGGTGGGGATCAAAAGTCTGAGAGCAGCAGTGAAAATACTCTTATTTTGCATTACTTTCTAATTTAATATGAAACCTTTTGAGTACAAATTACATTTTCAGTTCATAATCTGAGTGAACTGTAGAATCTTAGAAATTTTAAAGGTGCAATAAAGGATTTTAGTCCAGTACACTTTTTGTCAAATGCAGTAAACATCTCCCCACAGTCTGTACCTCTCCGCTCTGTGTGCACGCCAGAATAAATCCAGTGCTGGTACACAGCCCTGACTCTGTAAACAGGAAACAAAGTGATTCAGACCGAATGACACAAAACTATTCCAGCCAGTCAGCAAGAGGGGGCACTCCTGCTCAGGTCCTGCACAGGACAGGGAAAGGGGAGGGGCTATGCGCTGAACTCCATGCATCAGCAAGGAGAGATGGGCAAAAGAGGAGAAAATCTGAAGAACAAAGATTGAGAAAGAAGCTCTTAGGTCAGGTGCAGGCGAAGAGTCAACATCAGTGAGGAGACCTCTGAGAGCTGACGAGGCTGTGTCAGCTCCGTATTTGCCAGCTTCTTGTTTGAATTTTACCGTTCCACCTTAAATGATGCAGCAGTTGCTTTCTAACTGGCTGTGTTTACATGCAAAGATTTTTGCCAATCTGACTGAATACATTCTGATTCCAGATTAAGACTGAGGTGTTTATTCTCACTCTACTCAACAATCTGATGAAAATCTCTGTTTACATGCTCAGTACAAGTGATCAGATCCAAAATGGCATGCATGGCGAATCCCTTTGATTAAACGTTACCATGACAGTGAACATCACGTGAGTCCAGTCAGAGTGAGATGAGCAGCAGTGAGCAGTGCTTGTGTTTTTATTTGCTTTAAAATGATGTCAGACTCAGGAAAACGTCCTTCACATGTCCTTATTAAAGAAGGCCGAGAGGAAGACGTCGTGTTCTGAGACACATAAGCTGGACGTCCGTCCCACCGCCGTCTTTTAAAGACCAGAGCATAAACTTCGTCTCCTCTGCAGACCAGTTTCTGCTCCGCCATGTTGAACGGTATAAAACTCTCACTATGACGCGACGAACATGATCAGAACGGACTTAAACTTTCCGATAGGGAATGTAATCAGATACAGGCATTTACACGGATATTATTCTTCTGTTTAACAGATTATTTACAGGATTACCCACCTCGATCAGTCAGATAGGAACTGTATTCTGAATGGTCTCAATCGGACTAGACTATTCCGATTGAGGTGTTTACATGGACACATTCTATTCTGATTGAGCTATTAGTCAGATTATTAATGGATTATTAGGATGCATGTAAACATGGCTACTGTAACTGCTGCACCATTTAAGGAGGAATGGAAAAATTCAAACAAGAAGCTGGCAAAAAAGCTGAATTCAGCTTCATTGTGAGTTGAAAGTCATGAAAAGGGATGAGGAGGCTGCTCTGTTTCTGGGCAACATTAACTTATTTTTGCTGTATAACAGAACCAAACGGTCAGTACTGTTTTGTCCTGTTTGCTAATGTTTGTGATGGCGACTGGTCAGCTTCACAGCAGCAACTGTAGCGACAAATCCACACTGTAGCGACAGTTTGCTAACCCACAACCCAGCTAACATTACTTGACATGTCGTTGTTCGCTCTAACGATATGTCATGGTTTTTGTCTGTAGGACTTTTGTGAAGGGTTTTATGGCCACAAAGATCAAAAAAACCAGTTTGCTAACCCAGTGTCGTTCGCCTTGGTAATGCACTTCCATGAATTTGGGGGACGGAGCTTCAGAAGGAGCGCTGAAGGAAGGGAGGGAGGTATTTATTCCAGAATTGTTTACTGCGCCTTTTACATGAATTTCAGATTTTCGTTGTCTTGTGTTTGTCCATCTACTGCTTTAACGACGGTGGGACAAGAAAAGAGATAAAAGTACCTGAGCAGTAGATCAAAACCACCTGAGAGTCATCAGATCAATAAATGAATGGTGATTAAAAAAATGATCATTCTAATTCGTTACACCCTTAGTGTCTGTGTGACCCATAAAAGCTGGATTTAAACAAGATGAATGAAACTAATGATTGATACCAAAACAATCATAACTCTACCAAACTGTACCAGATGTTTCAGTAGTGGCTGTTTCAGTAGTGACTGTTTCAGTAGTGACTGTGTCAGTAGTGTCTGTTTCAGTAGTGACTGTCAGTAGTGACTGTGTCAGTAGTGTCTGTTTCAGTAGTGACTGTCAGTAGTGACTGTGTCAGTAGTGTCTGTTTCAGTAGTGACTGTTTCAGTAGTGACTGTGTCAGTAGTGTCTGTTTCAGTAGTGACTGTCAGTAGTGACTGTGTCAGTAGTGTCTGTTTCAGTAGTGACTGTTTCAGTAGTGTCTGTTTCAGTAGTGTCTGTTTCAGTAGTGACTGTCAGTAGTGACTGTGTCAGTAGTGTCTGTTTCAGTAGTGACTGTGTCAGTAGTGACTGTTTCAGTAGTGTCTGTTTCAGTAGTGACTGTTTCAGTAGTGTCTGTTTCAGTAGTGACTGTTTCAGTGACAGTTTTAGCTCATTCTGAGCTCAGAAACTCAGCCAGAACAGACCAGCAAACACAGCTCTGAACAGCTGTTCACACAGAAAATCATCATATTTTACATTAAAATACTAAAAAGTGCTGAACTGCAGAAAATATGACGATTCTTAATGTTCCACACTGATTTTCAGACTTTGGGACTCATTTACTTCAAAACAATGGGATCTAACTGCTCACCATGTGGCCATGAGGGACAGGGATGTAGCCTCACTTCCTGCTCTAAAATGCAGAGGCGTGGCTAAAATAAGACTCCGCCTACAGACTGAAGGTCTTTGTGCTTCGGTAGTGACATTAGTATTAGCTGTTTTTTTTAATTAAATCTAAATCGTTCAACCTCATTTTATAAAGATTGAAATAAAATAAAACATCAACAAAAAAAAAATTAAGTATTATTTTCCCAAGTTTTAATGTAGGAGTTAGGGTGTGGGATACACACCGCCCAATAGAAAGTGGCCTATAAATGATGATTTGGTATATTTTCAGCTTATACTTTCTCTACTAAATAGATCACAACATAATTCTTGTAAATATCCAAGACCAGAGTACTTCATTGTTTAATTAAACAGGTTTTTTTAAATAATTTTAAGTAGAATTGTCCAAATACAAACATACACCGTGCAGACAGCTGGGCTTCAGCCTAAATGTCCACCTACTGGACATCTACTGAACTGCAGTAATAACATTCCTGATATTACAGTTAATTAAGACACTATTTCTCTGCCTGTTTCTATGAGCTGCGCGTTTATAAACTACACCCAGCTTTCGTCATCGCTGGCGATAACCATGCCTTCCGAGGGTTGAAGGCTGCCCTCAGTGTCTCCGCAGCCCTGCACACGTCCGCAGGCTCTTTTGAAAAGCTGCGGATGGAAAAAACGAGGCGAGTGATGTCAGAGCGCCTGGGCTTCTTTCAGCTGGAGTGCGGCTTCGCTGCGTCTGGGGAACCGGGCAGTGAAGTGTGGACGTTCTCCAGAGCCACTCCAACTGGAGCCCCCCTTTTTTTTCCACCTGCGACCTGATTCTTTCCATCCTGCCACTAACCCGCCGTTCATGGCTCTCCATGCTGGCTGTGGCTGAGCTGCAAAGAGACACAGTGCTAGAAATTTGTTGCTGCGACTGAAAAAAAGGGAAACACTTAATAATTCAGAGTTCTATGCGATCTTACAATAATAGTGCTAATCTCTGCTAGCACCTCAATGCAGTTTCCTTTCTTTTGTTAGCATGAAGCTAACGGTGCCACACATTTGTTTTCCCACACCAGGTTTAACACCATTTAAACCAGATCTGCAGCAAACTGACATTTGTAATGTGTAATAAATAAATAAATAAATAAATAACATCATTACTCAGCGCCGCCCTCTAAAGGCGTCATTAACAAACATCAAATAAACAAACGTCGCTCAGCTCCGCCCTCTAAAGGCGTCATAAACAGACATCAAATAAACAAACGTCGCTCAGCGCCGCCCTCTAAAGGCGTCATTAACACACATCAAATAAACAAACGTTGCTCAGTGCCGCCCTCTAAAGGCGTCATTAACACACATCAAATAAACAAACGGCGCTCAACGCCGCCCTCTAAAGGTGTCATTAACACACATCAAATAAACAAACGTCGCTCAGCGCCGCCCTCTAAAGGTGTCATTAACAAACATCAAATAAACAAACGTCGCTCAGCGCCGCCCTCTAAAGGCGTCATTAACAGACATCAAATAAACAAACGTCGCTCAGCGCCGCCCTCTAAAGGCGTCATTAACAAACATCAAATAAACAAACGTCGCTCAGCGCCGCCCTCTAAAGGCGTCATTAACAAACATCAAATAAACAAACGTCGCTCAGCGCCGCCCTCTAAAGGCGTCATTAACAGACATCAAATAAACAAACGTCGCTCAGCGCCGCCCTCTAAAGGCGTCATTAACAAACATCAAATAAACAAACGTCGCTCAGCGCCGCCCTCTAAAGGCGTCATTAACAGACATCAAATAAACAAACGTCGCTCACCGCCGCCCTCTAAAGCCATCATTAACAGACATCAAATAAACAAACGTCGCTCGGCGCCGCCCTCTAAAGGCGTCATTAACAAACATCAAATAAACAAACGTCGCTCAGCGCCGCCCTCTAAAGGCGTCATTAACAAACATCAAATAAACAAACGTCGCTCGGCGCCGCCCTCTAAAGGCGTCATTAACAGACATCAAATAAACAAACGTCACTCAGCGCCGCCCTCTAAAGGCGTCATTAACAAACATCAAATAATCAAACGCCGCTTGCCGCCGCCCTCTAAATGTGTCATCAACAAACATCAAATAAACAAACGCCGCTCAGCGGCGCCCTCTAAAGGCGTCATTAACAGACATCAAATAAACAAACGCTCAGCGCTGCCCTCTAAAGGCATCATTAACACACATCAAATAAACAAACGCCGCTTGCCGCCGCCCTCTAAATGTGTCATCAACAAACATCAAATAAACAAACGTCGCTCGGTGCCGCCCTCTAAAGGCGTCATTAACACACATCAAATAAACAAACGTCGCTCAGCGCCGCCCTCTAAAGGCGTCATTAACACACATCAAATAAACAAACGTCGCTCAGCGGCGCCCTCTAAAGGCGTCATTAACACACATCAAATAAACAAACGTCACTCAGCGGCGCCCTCTAAAGGCGTCATTAACACACATCAAATAAACAAACGCCGCTCAGCGGCGCCCTCTAAAGGCATCATCAACAAACATCAAATAAACAAACGTCGCTCGGTGCCGCCCTCTAAAGGCGTCATGAACAGACATCAAATAAACAAATGTCACTCAGTGCCGCCCTCTAAAGGCGTCATCAACACCCATCAAATAAACAAACGTCGCTCGGCGTCGCCCTCTAAAGGCGTCATCAACACCCATCAAATAAACAAACGTCGCTCGGCGTCGCCCTCTAAAGGCGTCATCAACACACATCAAATAAACAAACGTCGCTCGGCGCCGCCCTCTAAAGGCGTCATTAACAGACATCAAATAAACAAACGTCGCTCAGCGCCGCCCTCTAAAGGCGTCATTAACACACATCAAATAAACAAACGTCGCTCGGCGCCGCCCTCTAAAGGCGTCATTAACACACATCAAATAAACAAACGTCGCTCAGCACGCCCTCTAAAGGCGTCACACGTGCGACCTTTTTAGTTTTGTCTCAGTAGATGCATTTTTGTGTGTTTCATTTGCATAAATTTGCTTTCATGTATGTTGTATGAAACATAAGGCAATCATTTCACTAACTATGACATCATTAAACCAGAGCGAGAGGAAGCAGAGATCCTCCTCATACCCGGCGGTCCACCTGTGAGCTCACTGTACACAGACAGAAACCTCACCTCCCCTCTGCCTCTGCACTAGCTCATTCATACATTTCCTCCCTCTCTCTCTCCCTCTCTTCTTCTCTCTCTCGCACTCTCCCTTTCTCTCCTTCTCTGACTCATTCGCTCTCTCAAAGCCTGACCGATCTGAGACATTAACAGGGCTGGAGAGGAGACCCGCCGTTCTCAGGTAAAGGACATTGATATCATTAGCAGGCTTTTCTCTGAGGAGGCGGCTGCTGGTTGTGAATGGACAGACTGCTGTCGTTTGAAAGAGGTAATTTGTACCGCTCTCCGCTCGCGCTCGTTCTACTGAGTCATGACAGGCTTTGTGCTCGTGGCGGTACAGCGTGTGCTCGCGAAAGGCTGCGATTTCTCAGCCCGTGTGGCGCAGAGCGTACGGGAAAAGGATGAATGGACTGACTGTCCACTCCGTCTCACCCCCATGCGTGCTCTCCTCCACGCTAGCGCTCTGTGAATGAGTCCTGGGGCGGATCGATGCGGCGTTTGTGCGTGATGTGCGTACGTGTCTACTGTTTAATGTCAGCGGAGGGGTTTCACGTCCTGGGAGACGCTGCTGATGGAGCTGTAGCTCTGAGTCGATGCCTCGTTAATGCTGCATCCACCACAGAGCAGCCAGAGAGCAGCGGTCTGCAGTGCAGGACACTCGGTTCTGTTTCATTCTGAGAATGACATCAAGGGAAGCAGAGCTGGAGCAACGCTGTCTGAATACGCTCAGCTCAAAAACGTCTGAACTCAGAACCTCATTCACCTCCTTTTTGCATTTGGAATGTTTTAGAGGTCGTAAAATTTGACAAATGGTGATGTTTCTAATATAAGAAGATGATTCTTTGTAAAAACAACCAATGCAGGTCATAGCAAAGCATAAAAGAGACCCCAAATTTTCAACAAATGTTTACGGTCGTAACTCAAAAGCGTTAATAAAATCTTCCTTTTATGTTATTCACAGCTTTTTATATTTTGATTTTGGTCAGGAACGATGATTCTTTTTTCAAAAGAAATAATATTTACCAAAAACAACAAAAACCTTTTGCTAATAGTGCAGAAAGGAAAGGCAAAATCTTTACCTAACCTAATTTTGCCTTTGGGATATTTTAGAGGTCATGAAATTGGAAAAATGATGTTGTATGTTATATAAGAAGATGATTCTCTGTAAAAACAATCACTGCATGTTATACTGAAGCATAAAGCAAAGACACCCCAGACTTTCAGCAATGTTTACAGTCGTAACTCAAGAACGTAATAAAATCTTCCTCGTGTTATTTTCATCTTCTTGCATTTTGATTTTCATCAAGAAAGATGATTCTTTTTTTCCAAAATTACAATATTTCCCCCAAAAAACAAAAAAACCTTTTGCTAATAGTGTTTCTCTAAACTTCGTATTAGACGTCGTAACTTGAAAAAGGAATGCTCATTTTTCCTCTTACATAATTTGACATTTTGAGGTCATAAAACTGATGTATGTTATAACAAGAATATAATAAGAAGATGATTCTCAGTAAAAAATCATTGTATGTCATATTAAATTATGAATTTAAGGAAAGCAAAGTGGCCTCAGAGCAGGAACCTTTGCTAATGGAGAAATATTTTACTTTATAATATTAACAAACCTTCCTCACACCTCATTTACATAATTTACATTTTGATTATTTTTACAGTCCTGAATTTGTTATTTTTAAAATCATGTTTTGTGGGTTGTACCTGACACTCTTAAAGAACATGGTTCTTTAAGGGTTCATAGTAAAGACTATGAACACTCAAAGAAGCATTGTGCACACTCGAAGTGTTCTCCGCATGGTAAAATGGTTCTTCAGTTTGTTGGAGAATGTTTACTTCTGGGTTCTGTTTACAGGGCGCCAGTGTAAACGGAATAAGTATTATGCTCAAACTTTCCTGGTAATGAACGAAAATGAACCCTTTTCATGGTGAAACGGTTCTTCAGATTGATGAAGAACGTGCTGTAGATGTTTCTGTATAGAACCTCTTTGACAAGCGTTCTGTAAAGCACCAAAAATTGTTCTTCTGTTGGTACCATCCATTGTTGTGTCAAGCCTGTAACAATCGAAGAACCCTTTTTGGTGCTATATGGAACCCTTTTCAAAAAGGTTCTATATAGAACCATGTAAAACACATTTTTCATCAATCTGAATAACTTTAATGGTGCAAAGGGTTCTTTGAGTGTGCATGGTTCTATATAGAACCATTTTTCTTTACTAAAGAATCCATGAAGAACCATTATTTTTAAGAGTGTGGTTCTGTATAGCACCAAAAATGTTCTTCTGTTGTACACAAGCTTGACATTGTAACAATAACAGAACCGTTTTTGGTACTACATAGAACCATGCATAATACATTCTCCATCAGTTTGAGGAACTGTTTCACCATGCAGAGAATGCTTCACGCATACAAATGGTTCTTTGGGTGTTCATGGTTGTATATAGAACCATAGTCTTTATTAAAGAACCGTTGAAGAACCATCTATTTAAAGATACTTGGTAAAAAATTAGACATGGACAATGATTTCATAATTGCATATTGACAAACATTTGCAAAAGCAAATCGTCATCAGAAAGACGATATGTGATGATGTATTATATATGTTTATGTATCGGCATCTGCAGAAATGTGCAAGAAAAATATTGGATATCAACCATAATCCCCATATCGGTGCATCCCTAGTGAAAATCAACGCATTCTATAGTTAAGTAAGACCGGAGCTGGACATATATTTACAGCAGTAACTTAAAAACAGGTGTTGGTAAAAATGTCCTTGAGCCATTTTTGCATCTTTTTACATTTTGAATGTTGTTCAGGTTCTTTTACAAAACAAAGCAGGTGTTTTAACAGAACATGCTGCATAATATTCTGAGATAAATGTCTGTATTTTTTAAAAAGTGACCTGTTCAGCATGAATGAACTCGATCATGGACTCTTTGTGGTCCAACAGTGAGTTTTTACTGTCTAAATGTAACAGAGCCCCAGTTTTTCCTCCCTGTTTGAGTTGAACAGGCTGCTCCACTCGTTTTCCTCCAGGTACGACTGAGATTGTGGAATTATTGATTTTGGTCTGTCCGTCATTTTTTGTCCAGAAAGAAAAGGGACGGTGGGAGTGAGGGATCGTGTGTGTGTGTGTGTGTGGTGAATGGTGGGGGGGGTACGCTCTCTCTGTAGTCAGCGAGGATGCTGGGAGATAAATTTAGCCCTCCAGCTCTGCTTCCATCTGCCGCCGCATGGTTTAGGGCCGTTGCCATAGGAACAACCACTGGGTGCCCATTAGTGAAAGAGAGAGGGAGATTGACGAGATTTCTGAAAAGCATTTAAGCAACATATTTGGGATGCTGAATTGGTTAAGCGAGCCGAAAGTCTTCTCCCGTGCGCTTTTATTAAAGATTGATTAGCATTAATAGCTGCAGCCAGACGTTCACGCTTAGCTAATCGCTCGTCATCTGGATATGTTGCCGTTTTCTGAAAACCTGCCTGGTTCGTAAAGGTATCTGAACACGCACAGGTGCCTCGGCTAATATAGGGCGAGAGCGGGTCGGTTGGCACAGTTTCCGGTCTGTGCCGTGTTTCCCAGGCACGTCAGGACAATCCAAACAGGAGCGAATGGAAAGCTAAACATCTGAAACTTTCAGGGTCACGGGGCTGGTTGGCACAACATTAAAAAGGCTGTAAGGTCAACAAATAGAAATAATCAGATAAACACAAATACAGACATTAAAAGGCAACCATAAAATATTTCTCATTCAATTAAATATTGAAAATGTGTTTTATTTATTTTATTATTGGCTGACCATTTTAACCACCTCAGCTCAGAAGAACCGTCTTTTTTGAGACTGTAGCAAAGCATAAGGAAATTGTTCTTCAGACTGATGGAGAATGTGTTGTATATGGTTCTAAATAGCACCAAAAAGGGTTCTTCTATTATTACAACCTTGACATCATAACATTATTATTGTAACATTATCCAACAATCTGAAGAAGGAGTCTGTGATGCAGAGAACCCTTTAAGCATGCAAATGGTTCTTTGAGTGTTCATGGTTCTATATAGAACTGTTTTTTACCTAAGAACCCTTAAAGAACCATATTTTGTGTGTGTGATCAGTAAAGATTAGTAAATTCAACAGAACCAGCTGCTGTAGAGCCGATCTTTCGTCACCTCTGCCCCTTTGGCCTGTTTGAACACAGACATTTTGCCCGATCTGTGTTGAGCTGGCGACCTGTGGAGATTTTCATACGCTCTCCACCGCCAGGCGTCTTAACACGTTCCGAGTCAGGTGATATTTCTGCTTCCTAATCAAGAACATGTGTGAAGAACAGTCTTACCTTCTGTTCCGCTTCCAACGTTCCACCTGTGCAAATAGACCAGCTCTTACATACACATCCATCTCTCTTTAGCAGCGCAGTTCAAATAGTGTGCAGACATGCATGAACACATACGGCTGCGTGTTTTCTACCCCACAACTGAGCTACCACCAAATTATGAATTTCGATTTTAGGTGAAAAAGTCTTTATGAGGTTTTCGAGAGTGATTTAATAATCAGTGGAAAGCTGTTTAACTGTGTCTGTGAGCCAAACGTGAGGTTTGGAGAGACGCTTGTTTGTGTATTTGTCAAATGTTTCATAACTGTTGGGAATGTTTTTAAAAAACAGGTGCTTGTGCGTATCTATCTGTTCAAAAAATGATTTAAATGTACATACATACATACATCATCTAAACTGCTTATCCTTCTGGGTCGCGGTGGGGTGCTGAAGCCTATCCCAGCTGTCATTGGGCGGATATTTAAATGTAGAATTTACTTAAATTTAAATAATGGTTCATTTTAGAGAGATGTCTTTACAGTGGTGGTGATAGGAACCAGGGGTCGCCATGACTACAACACAAATATAGACATTTACTATCCAGAACCACCATTGAACCTACACGAGTCTTCTGAGTTTATATGGAATGTTGATGATGGAAAATAGTGGAAAATCTGAAATAATAAGTTTTCTTTGGGGACTATTTTACCTCACAGCGCCCTGCATGTATCCCTCCACCATGAACGGATTTTAAGGCCGAAGTCTTCTCAAAACTATCATAAAACAGTGTCTCAGTCATCAGGCAGTGAATTCATAACAAATTCATGTAGTAACTTTCTGTGAGGGAGCCCTGACTCTAGACCGGAGCATTTCACTGGTTTTGTTTACATCTCAACCATTTAATTATGCAGAAATTTTGGTGGAATTCTCTGTTAAGAGCCCTACTCTTATTACTCAGCTGAATTCATTTCGTGTATGTCTCTAATACAGGACACTAAATGTTAGAAGTTTAGTCATCGTTTCCAGTTCTTATGTAATAAATGTCAAATGTAAATAAATCAAAATCATTCCCAGTTTGTACAGGAGGGCTATGAACACTGAGATCCAAATAGCTCTCCATATAACTGGTCTGGAATGCACTGCTGGCAAAGATTTGGACTACCAGCAGGATCTCATATGGTCCCACACCTATCCACCCCCAACAGCAAAGCGTGGGCGCCAGTGCCAGCTGGTTAGTGAGTGGGATGCCTGGTTCCTATGTGTGTTGAAATGAAAATAGTGAGAAATGATTTATTTTTCAAGCATTCTCTCTTGTTTTCCTGTTGAGCACATTAAATGTTTTTGGAAAATGTGGGCCAAAAAAGCTCTTAAACATATATACCCTCAAATAGAACCTCATGTTGTGCAGCTTTTCTCTGTGAAATTTGAACATTATTGGCAACCAAACATGATCAAAAGGTATTCTGCAAGAACCAAAGTCATTCACTCCCATCTCGGAAAAGATTTATACAGTCATAACGGTGCACCAGATGTGTACACATGCTTGTGTTTGCACATTTATATGTGTGTTTGTTAGCAAACCTTGTGTTCAAAGAGAAATCTTGTTTATTTATTTATTTATTTGTGGTATATTACAGAACTTCAGAAGCTCTGCACCCGCTGAACCAAGAACCTGCACCCGCTAACCCCAAGGACCTGAGTATCAAGGAAGAGCTTTATGAGGAAGAGTTTGCTGCTCATAGGAAGGAATTCCACACAAGATAGAAGAGCCAGAATTGGATTATAACTTGGACAGCAGTGGCTGAAAACGTCCTGAAGCAGGTTCTCGTGTCTTGTTTACTCATACATGAAGTAATGTTTACTGAGTGTTCAAGATTTACCCAGGGCCGAAAATTGTGCTATTTTCAATTAACTTGTTAACCTGTTCCATCATTTGACAGTCTTGAAAAAACAAATCCCAGGCGTGTCACACATCCAGAGGTTCTTTCCCTATTTTATGGAGGTCTCACACAGTCCACTGAGCCCTGGGGAGCAATCTGGAGATCCAGAACACCCTCAACATGAGTCTTCTCACAACAGTCCCCAGCCAACATCTTCCTCGCAACAACAGCAAGCAGCCCTTTCCCAGCAGCAGCAGCATGAACCATCTCACGTTAAACAGACGAAGCGACCTCGTCATGAGAGGAAGCGTCTCAGGCTACAGAAGAAGAACGTCCAGGAAATGGAGACTCTTGAAGGGGAGACATCAACATGGGCTCCTAGTACATCTGAAGACAATGTGGGAGTTTCTGGTGAAAAGCCCACTGAGGTCTCAGCCTCATCAGTGCCAGCACAAGCCTGTTCAATGGAGACCCAAGAAAGCACCCTGAAGCAGAAACGTGAGCGTAAACCTCAGAAGCCAGGGAAGTATGTCTGCACCTACTGTGGTCGTGCCTGTGCCAAGCCTAGCGTTCTACAGAAACACATACGTTCCCATACGGGAGAGAGACCCTATCCTTGTGCACCATGTGGTTTTTCCTTCAAGACTAAGAGTAACCTTTACAAGCACCGGAAATCCCACACCCATAGAGTGAAAGCTGGTCTGACCACAGGCAGGGAGGGACCAGGCGGGAGCTGTCATGAGGAGCCAGTTACAGAATCGGATGAAGATACTGGTCACCCGTCTTCATCCTTTACTCTTAAGAATCAAGGGATGGTACCCTCTCAAAGAACCTGCACAGAAGTGTCCCCTGAAGGACAGTCCCAAGGAATGGAGGATTCCCATGCTGTCAAAAAGAGACTGGCTATGAGGCTTAGCAGAGGAAGACGTGCTCCTTTGGGTTCATCTGATGAGGCATCCTCGTCATTCGGGCTAGGCAGCAAGGGTAGCACAGAATCAGGCTACTTTTCTCGCTCTGAAAGCACAGAAGTCTCCCAAGATAGTCCACCTAACACAAGTGCCAAAAGCTATGCCGAGGTCATTCTTGGCAAATTTGGCCGCCTTGGGAATTTGCAGAGAACTGCTCGCCAACAGCATGAACACCCTGCAGGGCAAGAAGGAAGGAGCATTCCTTTCACAGTGCCTAAAAAGCAAGTCATTGACCACATCACCAAACTCATCACCATCAACGAAGCAGTGGTAGACACAAGCAAGATTGATAGTGTCAAGCCCAGAAGGTTTTCTCTCTCCAGGAAGAGCAGCACTGAGTCAAAGGCATCTCTTTCCAAAGAAACACTTCTTCAAAGTGCAAAAGAAATTAGTTCAAAAAGTAGTGGGTCCATCACTCTTGGGGTTCCATGTGAGAAATTCCAGCACCAGTCCATCAATGTCAGTCAGCCAGTCGACCCTTCATCCACTGCCCCTCTTATGCGAAGTCACTCGTTACCATCGGATGCAAGTGCTGCGTCCACTGCTTGTTCACGTAGCCTTCGACTCAGCCAGTCATTTGAAGAACAACAGCCGGCTCATAACAGGCGTCATGGTATGCTAAGACGCCAGCCTGCCATTGAGTTACCCATTGGTGCTGAAATTAATACCGAGGAACAGCCTAGTCCCAGCTCATTATTTCACCCCTCAATCCCTACGGTGCCTGACTGCAAGCAAAAACAACTAGAACCATTTGAGTGTGAAGCGTGTGGTGTTGCTTGTAACAGCTGGGAAAACTATAAAACACACAAGCACCATCACTGCTTGGGCCGTCTGTCTCACCAACTTGAAATTCCCACAGAGGAACATGGAACTCTTTATAAAACCCGACCTGGTGCTTTAGCAATGCGAAAGAGGAGAAAGGAAGATAGTCTTGAACTTGATGATCCTGCCTTACCATCAGTTGCCTTGCCATCCACTTTTGCACCATCACAAGCTTATACTGCAGCAAGTGAAAAGTCCATTACTGAGTCCATTGGGTCATCCCAGGCCAATGAGAAGGAGAGTGCTTTAAAAGGAGTGTCAGTGATACAGCATACTAGTTTATTTGATAAACAGGAACCCACTCTAAGAAGCCAAGGCACATATGAGGCTTCTAGAGACAAACCTCCTTCACATGATGGCCACCACACATCTCACGCGAAAGAACAGATGCCAACAAAGCCAGCATTCCGCAAGCTTGTACGTCAACACAACGTTCAAGTGCCAGAGATCCTGGTCACAGAAGATACAGACATGCCAGTGTCGCCCCGTCCAGACATTTCTGAAATTAAAGAGACTGAAAAAGTAGGAGATTTCCAGTGGCCCCAAAGAAGCCCAACACTGGCCCAACTTCCGATTGAGAAGCTGCCACCGAAAAAGAAACGACTTCGTCTTGCGGAGGCAGCACAGTCATCTGGAGACTCTAGTTTTGAATCACTATCTCTGCCTCACAGTCCAAGTCAGGATAGCTCCTTATCTCACACATCCAGTCATTCCACTTCACTTGAGGAACCTGTCAAAAGTGATATTGAAATGATGTCATCTAGAAGGTCAAGAGCTCTTCACACATTGACAATCCCCACAGGTCCGCACCACCCACACCGAGAGATGCGACGGTCTGCTTCTGAGCAGGCACCCCATATTCCTCAGCAGACAAACCCCATAGCTGAAGCCAGAAGTAAGTCCTTTGATTATAGCTGTCTCTCACCTGATCGGACTCCTGCAGGCTGGAGGGAAAGGCGCAAATGCCTTCTGATAAGGCATTCTGCTGTAAAAGAGCCAGAGGAAGAGGATATACCCCCAAAAGCAACTCTTAGTGTAAGCTCCTCCCCTCCAAGGACAAGCATGTCCCCTAGGCAAAGCCCTGGCACTTCTCAATCTCCTGGGCCTTCTACATCCCAAAATGTCTCTTTAGGCAATACAGTCCATCCCCTATTTGCTCACAAACATGTCACCCAGTGGCAGCTAAATCAGCCCCCTGGAATTTCAGAGAACACCATGGCAACTCAAAAGATCCCACATAATGTGTTGCAGGTAGCCCCTGTGACTAACACTGACCAACTTGCAGTCATGGAAAGTCCACAGTGTCCATCAGGTGCTGCAAGAGCCCATTACTCTTCAGTGTCCACAGGTCTTAAGCTTGAGATTCCCATAGAGGAAAACATTGAGGAGTCAACTGCAAATGCTCGCTTCGTGCACCTTTCCCATTATCATCACTACCAGCATCCCCATCTCGAGATTACTCCAAGCCATGAGCTGTTGAGTCCTCGTGGAATGCAGAGAGTACCAGTTCGTCTTCATTCTGACTTACCACTTCATGTCAAAGCTGTTTACACTACACTGTCACAGAGTAGGTCTCAGGATCCAAGCTGCTCCGATGTAAGATTGAATACCGTAGCATCTAATTTTGATGTAAAAGAGCAACAGTCAGTGCCTGAGGAATCTATGTCCTCAAGTTCGGGAGGGAATAAACGAGTTCTGTCCCCTACAAGCAGTGTGGAGCTCAGCCACGATAGTCAGCAACAGAAAAGGGTGAAGGAAGAGGAGGATGAGAATAATGAACAGAGCAACTCGAATAGTTTGACTGCCAGCAACAAAGAAGAACATCTATTAAGTGCTCAAAGTATCATTTCCCCCATAAGCAACAAAGAAAGTCAGTTTCCTTCTCTTCACACAAACCTAACATCCAGCTGGTGCTATCTAAACTACATTAAGCCCAATCCATCTGCTCAAAACGACAGCCAGAATTCAGTCTATTCTTCTTGGAGCGTAAGCACTCGGAATCCAAATCCTCCAGGCCTAACCAGCAAGGAAGTACTCTCCCTGTTGTACTGCAAGCAAAGGCATTCTCCTTTTACCTACACTATGGCAGCCATGCCTGCTTCCACAGTGGGGAAACCAGAGGTACTGATCCCCGGAAACCCGAGGAGTCTGAGGTAAATGTAAAAACACCTGGATTTGCAATATATGCATGATGCACTCATTATAATGAATTTGGGGGCTTGTTGAAAGAGAACAGGTATGAAATTTTGGCATTTCATAAAAAGGCATAATGTCTTTAACAATAGGGACATCCACTGGTCAGCAAACAAGTCGCACTTCCTTTCTCAGAGTCTTTCAACTCACCTCTGAATCTTTAAAGTTAAAGGAATAATTCAGTTCTGCAAAATGCTGAACGTGAATTCCCTCATCTCTGTCTCCCTGGGCACCCGGAACAGGGTTGGTGAACTTGCCCATGTCTCTCTCGAGTATAGGTACATGCCCCTCAGCCCAGTGACCGCATAGAGGTCCAGCAAGCTGAGCCAACTGCGAAAGAAGAACCACCAAAGGAGGAGGGAGAGGAGGAAGCACGGTCTACCTCCAAATGCAGTGAAATCCCTCGAGTACAGATCTGCGAAGGAGGGTAAGACATACATTTGTTTGTAAGTAATTTAGGAAAGGCAAATGGGTATCTGGGTATTGGTATGGAGCCTATTTCAGCAGAAACTGTATGGTCGGATATGGGAAAGAAAAAATTAATCCAATGCAGTCCTGTAACAAATCTATCCTGAAATAGGACTCACTCGCACTGATGTCACTGATGTTAGCTGTGTAGTTAAACCTGTGTGGTTAGTAGAGTGATGGAGTAGTTTAGTTTCATAGTCTACTTTTTCAATAAAAATATCTGATCAGTGTTGGCCGATACTCAAGGTTTCATCGGGCCTTATTCATCAATATCTACTTAAGTTTGTTCTTAAATGTGTTCTTGAGAAAGGTCCTAAGAGAAAGTCTACGTCAGATTCATGATGTGTTCTTAAAGCACAGAACTGTTCTCACGTTTGTGCTCTTGAGTGTGTGTAGATTCAGTTCTTACTTAAGAGCAAACCCCAAATAAGAAGAAATTAATAAATAATTCAAATAAATTTGAACATCATGTAGGGTAGCAGCTGGATTCTGATATGGGATTTGAAAGATTTAAGTACACACTGTAAAATGATTCAGTGATTTAACTTTAAAAGGTAAGTAACCTGGTTGCCTTGCAATTTTGAATTAACTGAACTTAAAATGTAAAACATTAATAGAGTGTAAAACATGGATTACTGTTCTGTTAATTTACTATTAGAAGTTCAACCTGGTTACTTTTTTAAGCATCAAATCATTTTGTGTCAGTTTAAGGAGAGTCTGGCCACTTCCTGTTCCTTCCTGCCTTACTGCTGTTGAGTACTGATTGGTTAGCATTACTGCTACTGAGCGCTGATTGGTTAGCATTACTGCTACTAAGCGCTGATTGGTTAACATTACTGCTACTGAGCACTGATTGGTTATTATTACTGCTGCTGAGCACTGATTGGTTATTATTACTGCTGCTGAGCACTGATTGGTTATTATTACTGCTACTGAGCACTGATTGGTTTGCATTACTACTACTGAGTGCTGATTGGTTGGCATTACTGCCACTGAGTGCTGATTGGTTGGCATTACTACTACTGAGTGCTGATTGGTTTGCATTACTACTACTGAGTGCTGATTGGTTGGCATTACTGCTACTGAGCACTGATTGGATACAGGAGAGGGCAAAAACGTTCTTTACTTTTAATGTAAGTTAGTGTAAAGAGATTTTATTTCAAGTGATTCTGGAGCGTTTCTATTGGTCCGTTCATTGTGAAACAACGTAAAGAGCAACTGCTGATGCAGAAAAACAAAAATACTTGTAGTTTTTTGGGCGGTGGCAATATATTACTCCTTCTCCATTAATCTGAAATGGAATATACTAGTGTATTCAGTTTTCAGCCATCTCTGCTTTCCAATGTACTCTGCCCACCCCTGACCATGATATACACTCTCATTGGGGTCATTGAGGTGGAACCCTCAAGAGTAGGTTTTTAACACCCTCAAATTAAGGAACAAATTTGTACTATATTTCATTGAAACTATATTTTTTAAGCCGTATTGACTCAACGCACCCCGTCTTCACTCCAGGCTTTTCATTACATTATTTATATTGTTCTGTTTTAAAACATTAGGTTTTGAAAAGGGTGCAAATACGTTCCTTTCCTCTGAGGAAAACTTATTCAAGGTGTACAATTGGGCCTTGAAACCGCTGTAGGACCTTTGAGGACACATTTACATTGTTTGTACCTTGATGAACGAAAAGTGTACCTGCACTTTTATTTCTGACTACACATTTAAAAAAGACTGTACTCTTTACTCTTTAGTAAAGGGAATGGTTCTATTTGGAGCCATGAGTTCTATATAGAACCATTTCATTCTGAAGTGGTTCTTTGCCTGGTGAGACGTTTTTTTCAGATTGATGGAGAATGCATTGTTTATGGTTCCATATTGTTGTATATGGTTCTATATTTCGCTGTTGTCGGTAGAAAACCTCGTATCTCCATTTTTGTCATTTTTCAGTTTTTGACATAGTTTGAAATTGCCTGTTGCTCTTTACATTGTGTGTAAATTTCATGAAGAATGGACTGAAACAAACGGCTCAAAATGACTTGGAAAAAGTCTGGTTCCATTGACTTACATTGGAAGTAAAGTATGTTTTCCCTTTTCCTGTAAAGTTACCATTTTGGAGATACGAGGTTTTCTTCCAACAACAGCGATATGCTTCTATTTGTACACTATATTGTATATATTTTGAAAATGGTTCTATATAGCACCAAAAAAGATTCTTCTGTTGGTTTGACGTCAAGCTTGTAGCAATAGCAGAACCCTTTTTGGTGCTATATGAACCATTTTCAAAAAGAACCATATACAACACTTTCTCCATCAATCTGAAGAACTGTTTCACAATGCAAAGAGCCATTTAAACATGCAAACGGTTCTATATGTGACTCATATATTCCAAATAGAACCACTGCCTTCACTAAAGAAGAAAGACTGCAGCACAGGTTTATAGCATAGTGAAATGTCCGTCCGCTGGTCATCCTCAGAGACCTTCTGTGTACCTGCTGGAGTGCTTTTCCGTATATCATAGTGCCTCACTGTGCTCCTCGCTCCTGTGTGGTAGTTTTCTGTCACCAGTATGTCAGTGCGCTGTACGGTGCTGCTGCAGGAGATCGCTCGGCTGTCAGAGCCAACACAGGCCTTCTGTTACACGGCTCGAGCCAGGAAACTACCTAGCCTGGCGTTCACTTCCTCTCTCCTGCAGACCCCGCAGAGCTCCGCTCATGCCAAACTGCATCAATGATTTTGGTCATTCAGCTCGGGTTGGGGAGAGAGCGCGGCAGCAGCTGTATTTTTAGATGAATGAAAAAATCAGCTCATTTTTGCGTTTCAAAGAACTAATGTGTGATTTCAGAGTAATTCACTGACTGATGAAGCTGCGCTGAATGGTGCAGCTCCTGGCTTTGTCAGGTTTGCTGCCTACACATCCCCTTTCTGGTTGCTCAAGGTTATGCGTTCCATTGTGAAGGTGGTCGTGACTGAGTTTCAGAGACGCAGCGTCGTGCCGGCGCAAGGAGGCAGCCATCTGTGTCGCTCTCGCACGTCGATCGCTTGTGTGAACCGTCCTCCCTCGCGACTCGATCTCACACTCATCACAGGAGAGGATGAGCTCTGAGGTTGACTCATCAATCAGTCGTGCAGCAGTCTGCTCGCCGTGCGCTGGGGGTGATGTTATCCTACGGAGGTCCTACAGCATCTCTTACTTCAAGCAGAGGTGGAGAATTACATAAACAATCATTTTTAACTATTACAGTCAACTAGCTCTACTTTAGAAAACGATAAGCAGAGTGTGTGTATTACACCAACCGCCCATTTCCGATCTTCCTTATGCGGGGCAAACCGTACTGTTAGAGCTAGGCCTTCAATTTGGGCCATAAATGTTACAACTCAGTCCAAACATGAAAAAAAAACAACCGCTAGGATAATGCTAACTTCTGCTGCTGGCGTCCCTATGGGATGTTGTGGGGCAGTCGTGGGCTGGAGGTTAGGGAACCAGCCTTGTGACCGGAAGGTCGCTGGCTCGAACCCCTGATCTGACAGGACATGTCTGAAGTGCTCTTGAGCAAAACACCTAACCCCTAACTGCTCCCTGGGCGCCGTGGATAGGCCTGCCCACCGCTCCGGGCAAGTGTGCTCACTGCCCCCTACTGTGTGTGCTCACTAGTGTGTATGTGGGTGTTTCACTGCATGGATGGGTTAAATGTGAAGGTCTAATTCCGATGTGTGCAAAACACAGTTCATCAACGGTTCTGAATTCTATCTATTCTATGTATGTTAGTGCTGAGCTAGTGGTAATTGGACATCTTCTGGCAGTCGAGTAGACTACCATTCCATATTTGTGACAGACATGTGAGTCTTTGTTTGCCTTTTTATATCAGATTAAAAAATGTCTACCATACCAGTGTTTGGTATCTTTGCACATACAATTGGATTTGAAATTTTTTTTTTCTGTTGCTTTATATAACAAAAAAATGACGAAGACATTAAGATAAATGATAAATGCAACGCCAGCCCCATCCCATTTGGCATATATTTATTTACCCATGCGTAAATGTTATTGTTATATCAACTTTATGCTGTCTCATCTCCATTTCTACTGGTCTTTCACCATTAAACTAAAACTTGCATGGCGTTTCAAGCCAGCACTTTCAATGGAAGTTGAGGGCAAAGCTCAGCGTGACTTTGTTTTTGTGCTGTGACGTCTTGAACCAGCCAAGTGATTTGATCACGCTGTTGTGATCAGCATCTCGCCAGGGTTAGCATGTATTTTTTCTTGTATTAGATTCACGGTGACTCTGTCAGCAGTGATCTCTGGTGCAGAGCTGCCGCCACTGTTTTCTATTTCTAGCATCCCACTGATTAAACTGCCAACCATATTCAATCAGTGACTCAAAGAATTGGTCCTAACGATGTAAATTTAAAACGTGATTGGCTGATTATGCTTATAATCATGATTATTATAGTTAATCTAATGCATCAGGACTTCTCTTCAGCTCCTGAAGTCCTAACCAATAGGAGAGCTCGCTCAGCTATATCTGTCTAGACACCACAGAGAAAAACAGTTCCTGACTGGCTGTTTTTTCCCACTTGGCGTTCAAGAAATGTAACCATTTTGTTTCTGTCCGAAACTTAACAATGAATCTAGAGTGGTGCTGAAATACTTCAATACAAGCACGATTCAACTAAATAACAATGAACTAAAAATTACAGACATGCACAGAAATGATTCCCCTCTGTCCTTGTGTTTGAATTCACTGTTCCCTTTTATACAACTGACATTTTTATGTACCTTTTTTCTTTCATTTATTCTTTTCCCATCCCTCTTTTCTCCCAGACTGCTGTTACTGTTCCACAAACGGATTTAACTATACTTTCACTGTTTATCTCTCTATTCACCCGTGTGTTTCAGCTGAAACTACATTTTAAAGCTAAATGCTGAATCAGTTGACAGTTTCACATTGTTTTACAACCTTATTTTAATTTGTACTCATTTAACTCGTGTGTCCTCATATATAGTTATAGACAGATAAGCTGTAATTACACTCGTCTATAATGGTAGTTTTAGGGTAGAATTAAATTGCTGATTTGACTTTTACTTGAGTTTATTTTTAATTAAGTATTCAGATTTGTTTTTTAATTTCCAAGGCACAAACAATGTAAACATAAAGGTACAACAATGTCCTTAAGGTCTGATGGTGCACTTTAAAAGGGTTGTAATCGTGCAGCAAACGTTTTGTTTGCATAACTTAGAAAAGCAGAAAAACAAAATAAAAAGCCTGGAGTCAGGACAGAGTGTATAGAGTCATTGCATATATATGTATGTGTGTATATATATATATATATATATATATATATATATATATATATATATATATATTTATGCGAATGTGTATATAAATATGCATTGACTCTGTACATTCTGTCTTCACTTATGTTATGTTTATGGAATAATGGTGTTCCTTTAGTCAAGGTACCTGTGAGGGTTCCACCTGAGTGACAGCATTTTTACCCTGAAAGTTACAGTTTTTTGAGAACTCAGTCTCAACCCAGAGGAAACAGTTAGCTGCTTGGCTACATAATCCTAGCTAAACAGGTAGGCCTACTGTGTTATTGTTTTGTTTAACCTAGGCTAGTGCTGTAGATCTTTCAGTTGCCTGTGCCTGCTGGCTGATTGATTGATCTTATTTTAGAACTGGACCTATGAGGCTAACATTGCCAACAAACACTAGAACACTAGAAATCAATAGTCACCCAAATCTTTTGTGTAAACACATCCTCAGAACGTCTCGCAACTTCGCTCAAGCCTCATCCATGTCTTCATTACAGACTTACAGATGTGGTTTAGGATGCAGTATGACTTACTGTAAGCTTACTGTTATCAGCTCCACAGTGAAGTTTTGTTCATGTTTGTATCTCACAGTAAGTCATGCTGTGTCTTAAACCACATCTACAAGTCTGCACCACCTCAGTGAAGACCTGGGTGAGGTTTGAGAGAAGTTTTGGGGATGTATTTACAGAAAAGATTTGGGTGACTATTGACTTCCAGTGTCTGTGAGCAGCGTTGGGGTAAGTGGTGGGTTGTGTGTACATTTGATTATTCACAAATATTTCATTCAGGCCCTGAATAAGATAGTGATTGATTATTTCTGTTCTCAGCCTAGTGATAAGAGCCTCTACATACATACTTACATACATATGTTGGGTATGTTGGCAGCGATTTTGTCCTTTATGAATGTGCAGTAATTGTTTGGGAAGCTGTATTTCGTTTGTACGCCAGTGAGTTTGCCTCGTCTCCTCCTCCTGCTGTACTACCTGGTAAACATTAAAGTGCTTTTCAGGGCTTAAACCACTGTGTAAATAGCTGGAGAACATAAAGCTAAAAATGTGAGTTTGCACACTGTTATCATGTTATTAATAAGAAAGGTGGCCTGCACGTCCCGATTCCTTGTCCAGTGATTGGAGGTGTTTTTTACGGAGCAGCTGGCGTGGGCCCGGGTTTCCCTCCCTCTCAGCTGTTTGTGTTGGCACAGATATGCCGGCCGTGGGCATCGGGCAGCAGCTCCGAACACCCCAGGTTTGAGCTGGGAGGTGGGGGTGGTGGAGGGGTCGGAATGAGGGGGGCCCAGGTTCTTGACATTATAAATGGCTCTCTGTTTGAGGTAAAGTGGAGGCCCCGTTTTGGGACTCTCCGAACACACCCAGGGGTGGACACCCAGCCTGTGTGAGTGCATGTGTGCGTTTAGAAGGAGGGCCTTGGCCAAACATACCGGGTGGTTTTTAAAAGCAGTTTTTAGAGGCAGACTGTGCAGGTGCTATAGATCTGGAGTTAGATCTCCCCTCACACGCCTGAGACCTACAGTGTGTAGCTGTGTGTGTATGCTGGGACTGTCTGGGTGGGTACACTGGCAGGGGTTTTGCAATGTTGTATTGCATTTTGTGGCTCAAGTGATTCAAATGATTTATGGCAAAAACATTGTGGAAGACGTTTTCATTAAATTTAGCACAGTATTTAGCTTTTCTGAGGTTCGCGGAAACGTTTGACACAAAAAAGGCTGAAGAACTACAGTGAAATGTTTGCATACAGCATTTGCAGAAATCAACCATTTAATAAGGAACATGAAGAAAAGTCAAACAATTAGCAAAAATAAATGAATAATTTATGTCATATGGAAGGCTGCCCACATTTGACCTTGATCTGTGTTGTCCAAATCAATGGTAGGCAGCAGGCAACAACATCAAAATCAGGAATAAGTTGAAAAAATAGATACTTCCATCACTTTTTCTCAATATAGTGTCCATAAATCTGCTAATTGATCATTTTTGTTCTCATAGCCTCTTTCTGCAGTGTTCCCTCGTGACCGTTCTGTCAGCAGAGTGGAAATCAGCTTGGATATTTTCAATTAACATAACCAAAAAACATATTTTTCCCTGTAAAGCTGTTGTGAGATTTACATCATGAACCAAAAAAAGAAAAAATGCTCCTTTAAATCCACCAGGAGTTCATCAGTAACATCTTTTTCTTTTTTGGTGTGTAGAACTAGAACTTTCTGAGCTGCCATGCTTTCTGTCACTGTATAAAAGATGCACGAGGCTTCTTTTACTGTTCACTGCGCTGTGTTGTTGTTCTGAGTGATTGACTGAGCTCTTTTAGAGCACAGATTACATCACTGAGTGCTTATTTTTGATTACTCTTATCAAAGCAATGTTAAAGTGCGACCTTACGTGGTAAACTGGCACACCACTGTGACTTTGTGTTAAGCTGCTAGCGAGCAATGAGAGTGAAAGGGGAGGGGTGAGAACCCCCTGCTGTGAAAAACTCTTCACACCTCTCCACAAAGACGGCCGTGCCGAGATAAAAGGGACTAAAGCGTTTTTCTTCATATCAAACAATCCTGCACAACTGACACAATAAACACACACAGCATTTAAACACAATAACAACACAATAATAATCCACATTTACCTGCTTGCTCACCTGTTAAAATGTGTAGTTCGGTTGAGGGACGTCCAAAAAAGGCTGTTATGAAAAGGAGTTAATGAAACTGACAAAAAACTCATAAAATACAAAATTAACTAAATGACTCCTTTTCTGATTTACTCTCATGTTACTGCGGTGACATTTACTTGATATTTCTCTGGTGTTTTCACTGATATTAGAGATCATATTCAGTTGGGATTATGCTGAACACAAAATCCAATAGTTTTAAAATCAGGGGCTGAAGAAATTCTCCACATTTGTCATGTTTGAACTCGTCTATTTGAATATTGATATTTGTAATTGGGGACAAAATATAGCTTCTTTTTATAGTTACAGGTTTACAACAGCAGGAATGAAGCTTCCACAGTGAAGCTGTTTTAGAACACTTAAGACCTGATTTACATTCTAAAAAAGGAAATTATGGTAAATCTAGTTATTATAGATTAAGTTTCCAGTTTATCTGTCATTTGCACAACATGTCAGGACATTCATGCATTGATATGCTTGTGGCGACGCTCAGGCACTCACTCTACAGAAAGAAAACAAAGTAAAAATAAAAATACAAGAAAATACTAAAACTGAAATATATTAAAGACACTGGAGGGACCTATGTAAGAAAAAAACCTCTCTGCTGTGTACAAATATATTCATATTGAACAAGAGATAATCTGTGAAGAATATATACATTTTAAACAATATATACATTTTAAAATATATCCAATATTTCTAATTAATATTGTTGTAAGCTCATTTGTCAGATTATTTAACTAATTTCTAGATATTTTTTCTCGTTTGAAGTAATTTTATTTAGTAAAATTATATCGCTATATTGGCAAAAACTTTGCTTGTTTTAAGAAATATACTACAAATACGCAAACTGATCTGCCAATATATAGATCTTTAAATTGACTGTGGAAGTAAAAACATCTAGAAATAAGTTAAATAATCTTATGATAAGCTCACAACAATCTCGTCTTGAGAGATATTAGATACATCGACTGCATTTAAGATGATTTGACTTGCCTTCATTACAGTCTTCTGAGTGCTGTGCTGTACCGTGTGTTCAGTTACAGGTCGAATGAGGAGTACGTGTACGTGCGGGGACGCGGGAGGGGGCGCTACGTGTGCGAGGAGTGCGGGATCCGCTGTAAGAAGCCCAGCATGCTGCGGAAGCACATCAGGCTGCACACGGACGCTCGGCCCTACGTCTGCCAGCACTGCAACTTCGCCTTCAAAACCAAAGGCAGGCGGATTAATCCACTGTACACAGTCTCAATATTACAAGATCCTATTCTTCCTTTCCACTGGAATGTTTTTCACTAAACACTGTGAAGAGAAGCCGAATGGTGTAAAGAATACAACACGGAAGACTAAACTCACCTCAGGCCTGTCTGGTCAAGTCCTGGATTTTCAAGCATAACCAAGCGTAACTTAAATTTCATAGCTTAGTTAGATTTTTAGGGGGATTCTGCTTATTTAAAATAAATGCATAATTCAGTGTTTGAGATGTAAACAAAGTCATTCATTCATCAATGTTTGTCTTTTCATACTGATTTTAAGCATTTTTAATGCACAATGAGTGAATTCAGTTACTTTGAAGGGGCATTCCACCAGCTTTTCAAAATTCCTCCATAACTCAGTGTGTGAGATGTAAACAGAGAGATTCAGAGCGGTTTGGTGTGAAATGGTTCAGATGTCTTTACAGTGGTGGTGATAGGAACCAGGGGTCGCCATGACTACAACACACATATAGACATTTTATTTACTATCCAGAACCACCAGTGAACCTACACGAGTCTTCTGAGTTTATATGGAATGTTGATGATGGAAAATAGTGGAAAATCTGAAATAATCAGTTTTCTTTGGGGACTATTTTGCCTCACAGCGCCCTGCATGTATCCCTCCACCATGAATGGAGTTTAAGTTCTCTAAACTATCATAAAACAGTGTCTCAGTCATCAGGCAGTGAATTCATAACCATTTCATGTAGTAACTTTCTGTGAGGGAGCTTTTAGAGGTGGACGTCTGGTTCCTATCACCACCACTGTGGACAGTTATGACTCAGAGAGTTTCTCTAGAACAGAGCGTTTCACACCAAACCACTCTGAACGACTCTGTTTACATCTTAACACAGTAACTCTAGGCAGGAATTTTGAAAAATCAATGGGATTCTCCCTTTAAAGCTGGACTCATTAGGTTCCAAATTGTATCTTAAATATTGACGTCTAACAGAGCTGAAATCTTAACTGGGTACAAAACACTAAGAATAATATTTCATCAAAATCAACTGTTGTGGTGTCAATAAATTCTCATAACAGGTTAATTTATGAAGTGGTTTACTTTTTATATCATCTCTAAAATCTCTTTCAGTTTTCAAAAGTTAGTTTTGCAAAATTAGATGATTTTTGTTATATTTCTACATTTTTACCCTACATTTTATTAATACTCTGTAAGTTCAAATGGCTTCACAACTCAAAATCCATTTATAGGCCTTTCTGATCCTCAGAAATGTAGGAATACTACATAAAACCAAAAGCAAAGTGCTCCAATAATTCAACCTCTTGGTGGAATTTATTAATGTCAAACAAGTTGATTTAAAGTGAAGTGTTATTTTTTTTCCTGTAACAGCTTTTTATTATCCTAATTTAATTAAATTTAATCATGTTTTAATCAGGTTTTTAATTTCTGTTCTCTTTTACTTTACTTTTCAAATTCTAATTTGAATTATCTTTGTATTTTCTCATTCGTAGTGTATAAATAAACTTCTACTCAGGTAATGTTTCAGCTCGGTTCAGTCATTCTGTACGCAGTTCAACTCAATATTTGCAGTGTGATTACACTGTGATTTTGAAACATTAAAAATTCATAACAAAAGAGCTGATTGAAGCACAGCTTTGAAATTTTGCATGGATTTATGAGTTAAATTGAAGTTTTGGCTTCATTTTTTACAAGCAAATCAGTGACGTGACTGGACAGGCTGTACTTGAGCTGGAGTAGAATGAATAATAAACTTTTATAAAGGTTTTATAAAAAGGTGTTTATCTTTAATTTGAATTCAAATTATAACACTATTTCTTATTAAAATATAATAATTAGGCTCTCAAAACAGCATCAATTATAGAAGTTATGATCTCAGCCTAAAAAGTGAGCACTGTTATCTCACTCCTGTCTCCAGACAGGAGAAGGTAGATGTAGACGTTTCTGCCCTGTAACTCTAACACTCTGTTCTGCTGTGTGTTCTTTAGGGAACCTCACCAAACACATGAAGTCGAAGGCTCACGGTAAGCGCTGTCCTGAGGGAACCGCTCCGGGCCCTGTGCAGTGTGAACCAGAGACTGAAGAAGGAGGTGAGACCCTGATTATTACCATGCTCATACATTACCTGTCCAAAAATATCCAGACGCTCCTTCTGCTGAGTGAATTCAGCTACTTTAAGGTCAACTATTGCTGACCCAGCTTGTATCTCCATAGAATCTCCATAGAAGAGCATTTACCAACAGAATGGGACTCTCATGAGGTCACCATGTCCAATGCCAAGCATGGGCTAGAGGGGTATAAAGCCCCCCAGCACTGGGCAGTGGAGCAGTGGAACTGTGCTCTCTGGAGTGATGGAGCTCCATCCAGTACCTTTGGGATGAGTTGGAGTGATTCAGAACTGACCATCTAACATCAGTACCTGACCTCACTAATGCTCAATCAAATCCTCACAGCAATGTTCCAACATCTAGTGTACAGCCTTCCCAGAAGAGTAGAGGCTGTTTCTGCAGCACAGACTCACTATTAACACCTTCATTTCAGACTACTGTGCTGTTCTTGGTGTAGATATTAACCGTGTGGGGATCCACAAACTCACCCATGCAATAAATTTGATGTGTCTATATATGTTTCCCAATTTCCACCTATATATCAATACTTTTTAATTAATTTTATTGCAGTTCCACCTCTCAGTCATGGTTATAGTGGACTAGTCCATGCAGTTATGAAGTTTAATGAAGCATTAATGAATGAAGCACTAATTCTTAAAGCATGTAAAAAGTCTAGAAATAAGTTAATAAGCTTGTAATATTCATACCTGAATGATGTCACTTGCCAAGATATTTTTTCCAGTGTTGTCAGTAGCACCACTCGGGAGCCCAGAGCCTTAATTATTTTAAAAATGTGCGTCCAGGGGGCGCTGTTCCTGTTTTGCACAGAACCCCAGAATCACTAAATCTGCTCCTGCCTTAATAATATCAGGTAAACATTTTTCACAAGCAGCATTAGTCCAGGTTGGACTTGTTTTGTAATTTAATGAGTGATGTTTTTTTAATAGATCTGCCTGGTTTTTTACAGAAATGTCTCTCTTTCCCTCACTCACTCTTTAGTTTGATAAGTCTACAGCTGTGTTTGAATAGCTCTGGACTTTGAGGGCTGAATGTGTCCGTGAATAAACGGGTGGATGATGAGAGTGATGTGCACACTATAAAAAATGGTGTCTTGGCAAGTGAAAGTATCTTAAATCTAATCAATATATCTAATATTCCTCATGTTGAGACTGTTATAAACACATTATATGATTATTTAACTTATTTATAGACATTTTTTACTTGTTTTGAGTAATTTCATTAAGTAAAATGATCTCACTATAGAGGCAGATCATTTTGGTTATTTTTAGAAATACGGTCAGGCATAACATTCTGACCACCTCCTTGTTTCTACACTCATTGTCCATTTTATCAGCTCCACTTACTATATAGGTGCACTTTGTAGTTCTACAGTTACAGACTGTAGTCCATCTGTTTCTCTGATACTTTGTTAGCCCACTTTTACCCTGTTCTTCAGTGGTCAGGACCCCCATGGACCCTCACAGAGCAGGTACTATTTGGGTGGTGGATCATTCTCAGCACTGCAGTAACACTGACGTGGTGGTGGTGTGTTAGTGTGTGTTGCGCTGGTCTGAGTGGATCAGACACAGCAGTGCTGCTGGAGTTTTAAACACCTCAGGGTGGACTGACAAGGTAGGAGTGTCTAATAGAGTGGACAGTGAGTGGACACAGTCTTGAAAAACTCCAGCAGCACTGCTGTGTCTGATCCACTCAGACCAGTGCAACACACACTAACACACCACCACCACGTCAGTGTTACTGCAGTGCTGAGAATGACCCACCACCCAAATAGTACCTGCTCTGTGAGGGTCCATGGGGGTCCTGACCACTGAAGAACAGGGTAAAAGGGGGCTAACAAAGTATCAGAGAAACAGATGGACTACAGTCTGTAACTGTAGAACTACAAAGTGCACCTATATAGTAAGTGGAGCTGATAAAATGGACAATGAGTGTAGAAACAAGGAGGTGGTCGTAATGTTATGACTGACCAGTGTATGTGCCAGTGTTGTGAGACCAATTTACTCAATAAACAGGTAAAAACATAAGTTTATAAATCATATAATATTCATACAGCCATCTCAGATATTTCGACTCTTTAGTGAAACGTGTGACATGCCGGTGCTATTTTAGCCTATAAGGTTCGAGGCTGGTTAAGAAATATTCGAGGCTACCGTCTCGGGAGCCCTGACCAGGCGACGTACACGCAATTTCGATTAAAGCTTGAATGAGAAATAAAGCCGATGTCTCTTTTTTCTCTTCCTGCAGGTGGAGAGGAGCGCTCCGTTTTGCCGGAGGTCACAGAGGAGCACCAGTTCTCCGACGCCGAGGACACAGACGAGGAAGAGGATGAGGATAACGAGGAAGGTGACGAGGAGGCGTCTCGCTCCTCTGCCTCCTCTGTGAGCAGATCTCTCTCCAGCGACGATCCAGGTTCCCAAGCCAGTCCTGTTCTTTTGCCTAAGGCGCAAGAACCCAGTGTGAGTCCAGCGAGGCCAAGCAAGCCCATTAGAGCCATTTCTCCAAACCCGTCTCAGTACATAGAGACCCCCGTCGTAGGGGTGCCCTTGTCCCCCCTCTGCAGTTTCACTCCCGGCCTGCATTTATCCCCCGCTCTGCCCCGCTCTCCAGGACGGGACACGTCCCCTCTGCGCTGCCTCTCTCCCAGGCTCAGCCTCTCTCCGGCCCCCTGCCAGTCCTCTCTGTCCCCGTCTAGCCGTCCGGTCTCACCGTTATCGGCAAGACACCTGTCCCCGGTCCGAGCCCTGTCCCCCATACGGCCTGCGTCTCCTAGCGGCACACTGAGCTCCGTCGTCGGGGCCAGTGTGAGCGTCCAACAAAGACCCTACAGACACAGAGATCCAGTCAAGTCCTCGCCCAGCAGGTTCAGCCTCAAGACCAAGCTGGTAAGTCCTACTTCTGCTTTACGTCAAGAACCCTCTATGGTTCCTGTGCTTACACTGCAAAAAACGGTGTCTTGTCAAGTGAAATTATCTTAAATCTAGTAGATATGTCTAATGTGTCCCCTTTTAAGATGATTGTTATCTTATAATAAGATTATCTGGCTTATTTCTAGATATTATTTACTTGTTTTAAGTAATTTTATTAAGTAAAATTATCTCACTGTACTGGCAGATCATTTTGTTCATTTTAGGAAATATGCTAGAAATAAAATTATCTGCCAATATAATGAGATCGTTTTACTTAATAAAATTACTTAAAACCAGTATAAAATGTCTAGAAATAACATAAATAATCTTAAATTGAGTTACCAACAATCTCAGCAAGAAAATATTAGACTATTGTGACGCTGAACAAGCACAGAAAGACGCTCGCGGATCTTAAAAACAACATTTGGTTTAATGAGAGAAACAAGTCAGGGCAAATCCAAAAACAGGCAAAAGTCAAAAACCAGAAAATGCAAAAACACAGGCAACCAGAGCAGAAAGGGCAAATCCAAAAGAGAAACAATCGAGACACAGGCGATGGGTTCAGGACACAGGACATTAAAATAGACTATAACCACTCAGTGACCAGTAGTGTGGCAACACCTCACAAAGAGGAGACCAAACCAGGATCCTTTTAAAGCCTAAGACAAACAGATACAGGTGTGTTGAATCAGTACTCAGGTGACTGAGAATGAGGCAGAGGCCTGTGATTGGTGGAAGGGGTGATGTCATGATGATTGGGATTCTGGGAAATGGAGTCCTGGAGCGTGTTAGGCAAGGGAGGATAACCCGGATATGTGACACCTATATTTAAGGTAATTTTACTTGACAAGATACCATTTTTGCACTGTACAAATCAGTGTGAAGTGCACAGCAAAAAACAGTATCTTGACAAGTCAAATTATCTTAAATATATGTAATATCTCTCATGTTGAGATTGTTGTAAGGCTATTATGAGATTATTTAATTTATTTCTAGGCATTTTTGCTTGTTTTAAGTGATTTTATTTCTAGCTTATTTCTTAACATGAGGAAAATGATCTGTAATTTTACTTAAATTACTGAAAACAAGTAAAAAAAATATCTATAACAAAATGTAATAATCTCATAATAAGCTTACACCAAGCTCAACATGAGAAATAATAGACACATCAACTACATTTAACATATTTTCACTTTCCAAGATATCATTTTTTGCAGTGTAGTGCTGCACATTATTGCATGAAATCATTATCGTCTGATTTATTATTGGGCTGATCTTGCAGAAGAGTGCAATATGCAAATGAGCCCCTTAACCAGGCACTGAATGTTTTATCATTCACTGCAAGCACCCTGACCAATCACAGATCAATGTATTCATCATTAAATGTAAATAATTTTGGCCAAAAATAATGCTGATCAATATTTAATCACATTGTATCATGTGGAAGGTGCAGTTGTATGCAAATGTTTGAAAACTCCTGTTCATACAGACTGTTTTTGTTGCTTTTATAAGTGAAAATAAGTTAAAACATCCCCTAGAGAGCATTTAAATATGGCATTGAATCGTCTCTGTTTACGTTGAATTCAGCAAATTGTGCATTATAATGTGTGGAAGTGTGTCTCTGTAGAGGATATGTGAACTTATTTACACTTAGAAAACCAACAACACGGGTCATTCGACCAGCGGTGCCCAAACAATTCACCTAAATTCAGTGTGTGAGGTGTAATCAGAGAGATTCAGAGTGGTTTGGTGTGAAATGGTTCAGATGTCTTTACAGTGGTGGTGATAGGAACCAGGGGTCGCCATGACTACAACACAAATATACACATTTTATTTACTATCCAGAACCACCAGTGAACCTACACGAGTCTTCTGAGTTTATATGGAATGTTGATGATGGAAAATAGTGGAAAATCTGAAATAGTAAGTTTTCTTTGGGGACTATTTTGCCTCACAGCGCCCTGCATATTATGTATCCCTCCACCATGAATGGAGTTTAAGGCTAAAATTTTCTCAGAACTGTCATAAAACAGTGTCTCAGTCATCAGGCAGTGAATTCATACCCATTTCATGTAGGAACTTTCTGTGAGGGAGCTTTTAGAGGTGGACGTCTGGTTCCTATCACCACCACTGTGAACAGTTCTGACTCTAGAACAGAGCATTTCTCACCAAACCACTCTGAACCTCTGTTTACAGCTTAACCATTTAATTATGAAGAAAATGTTCTTTAAACTCTTTTTGGTTCTCTTCTAAACATACCCTTTCCATAATAAGAGATATAATAGCGCAAACATGGCTGTTTTGTTTTCCCAGTATCGTTCAGCCTGAGTGACATACAGCCATCATTTACCTTTATGTGTTTGTGTTCATGTGAAACAGCTTTTCATAATGCGGTGGTCTTTTTAAAGAGTTTTAAAAGCTAGTTTACTTTGCTCCATACAGGGCAGCCAACAGGTCCTGATAGCTAACAGAGATGTCCACTCTTTCTTTGTCTAAGTTTGTTTTACTCCATATTTAGTAGGACGGGTTTTATTTGCACACAGGAAAGGCCAAAGTAAACATTCAAAAAACAAACAGACTGATACCAAAAAGGACACAGCCTGTTATTTCAGAGGGGAAAAGGGAAGAGAGGCCCATCATAATTAATTGCCAAACCAAAAGATAGCACTTAAAATAGTTTTTTCGAGCCTTAATATACCCCTACATGTTTACGTTCTTCTGTCACCACTCCCAGTTTGGACTGGACCAGGGCTATTCTTGTGTCCACCTCATAAATCCTTCCAGTTATAAATAAGACCCTTGAAATAAAGGCAGCTGTTTTGGGTGCTCGTATAATAGCAGCAGGCGATTTTGCTGACAAATGTCCTTCTGTCTGCCTTCAAGGAGAAGATGTGTAGTCCTCAGAGGAGGGGGTATCAGCCCTCCCCTCCCCGCGGGCTCCTGTCCAGGAACGGGCCGGCCAGAGAAGGCCAACGGGTGCTGAGCCACCTGCCCCTGCACTCCCAGCCTCTGACCCCGAGCTCCGGCGCCAGCCTTATGATCCCCATAGGGGGCATCCAGATGGTCCAGTCCCGCTCCGGCCTCCGGCCAGGCCTCAGCTCGGCCCAGAAGACCCAAAGTATGCTGCGTAAGCAGAGGGAGGTGAAGGGGAGTCCTTCGGATCAGGACCATCAGCGTGAGCTTACGCGTGGAGAGCACGAGGATAAGAAGAGGGACGCTCCTAGCGTTCCCTTGACAACGTGGAAGTGTATCTCTCAGAGGAAGGAGAGGAAGCGTATGGACAGGGCGACCGCCTGCCGCACCAGCCCTCTCACACACTTCCACAAAAGCACTTTGATCAGGCAGAACACGTCGACAGACGGTGTAGCAACGCCCAAGAGCACTTGGAGCGAAAGGGCCTCGTCCTTCTCGAGCACCAGAGAGAACTCGATCAGGGAGAGGAGCCTGATCTCAGTGCCGGGGGCAAACGCAGCCAAGGTGGACAGAATACCCTAACACAGGGCCATTCACTTTCAGCCCTGGAGGGCTGGAGTCCAGCGCAGGGTGGTGCTTTTCCTCCTCAGGCACAACAGATTCTTCTCAATAGTCTTAAGCAGTTATGAGATCACAACTGGGGACGACTATGAGAACTTTGGGGCTAGATGTGGAACGTAGACTTATTAGGGCTGGAACTAGTTGTATACGTCACAGTATAACAAACATTTCTGAAGGTTTCAGTGTATATCACCATATACAGTGGGGTCCAAAAGTCTGAGAACACATTGAAAATCTGTGATTTTTTTATTTAAACTTGGAAATGAACAACAGAACATTTAAAAATTTTGAAAACAACAAAACAAAGAAAAGCTAAGAACAAAAATTCAAGATTCTGCACTATTCTGCATTTCTAGGTCACTATTGAAATGTAAGTGAACGTGTGAACGTTACAGCCTTTAAGAAAGGTCAGATTTGTTTTTAGTCTGATCTTTTCCAGTGAAACTCGTGTTCAGACGACTCTCAAGTGGATTTGATTTGTTTATCGTAGACTTTTACACAAACTTCTGCAATCTGTGTAGCTGGAGCGCCCCTCTACCATTAAAGCCAAAGAGAGACACACCACCTAATACTACGAAATTCTGAACTTCATGTTCAGATTTATAAGATTCTAGGGTTCAGTCAGACTGTTCTGCATTAAGTTAGAGGAAAACAAAAAAGAGAAGAATTTCCACTGGTAGTCTAAGACTTTTGGACCCCACTGTGTGTGTGTGTGTGTGTGTGTATATATATATATATATATATATATATATATATTTGTTGGAAGAAAACCTGGTATCTCCAAAATGAAAAAAAGACCCTTCTTTAGTTTTAATGTGAGTCAGTGACTTTTTTCCATCATGAAATTTACACACAATGTAATAAGCAGCAAAATCTTAAATTCTGTCAAAAATTGAAAAAACGTCAAAAAAAGTTTTGTCCCGGCAGCATGTGATATATAGTGGCTAAACAGTGTGCACACCCGTTTAAGAACCATCTCTAACAACCAAAGAATATTTTTATTGTGCAAAATAGCAAAATAGTGAAAACCAAGCTGTTCATTATATGAATAAACCTGTCCTGCTGTCTAACAGTCGCCCTACGGGCCCAGCAAACACGGTGCTAAGTGTCGTTTCACGCCTTCATTTCTCCGAGGTTAAAGTTGGCTTCTTACTCAGCAGTTTTTTGTTTGATTTTTCTGTTCCACCTTAAATGCAGCAGCAGTTACATCCTGGCACCTGTACAGGCCTGAGTGTAACTCAGGGGTGTCAAACTCAACCACTAAAAGAGCCGTATTAAAAAATCTCAACAAATCTGTGGACCAGCTGTGTTTTTATTTCATTTTTACCTAACATTTTGCCACAATCCCAACTGGCCATTGCTTGTTTAAAATATGACAAAACTACAACCTCAAAAAATAGACACTGAGTACTTCAAGAAAAATTATTTAAAATAAAAATAATTGTTTTATATAAAACAATATGCTTCATTAGCTGCAGAGAACTGCTAAACCTCTTTAAATGCCCCAAATGTACAGTAGGTTTTTTACTGTTGGGGAGGGGGTGGGAGCATACATTACATTGCAGTGCATGCTGGGAACTGTAGTGCAGTTCATGGTGAACTGGGCCAATATTAACGGAAATTTAAAATAATTTAAGGTGGGGCAGGAAATTCTAATGAGAAGCCAACTTTAGCTTCATCATTTGTCTCATAACGTGTGTCCCAACCCGACCGTCTGATGCTGCTGGAATCTGGAAAATATTACAGTCGTTCGCGCTTCAGGACCACGGCTTATTTGGAGACCAGGGTGTCGTCTGATGCGGCTGAGCGAGTCAGGTGGCTCCTGCGGTGCTACGAGAGGAAACGGAAGTGCTGTGGTGTCCAAGGCTAATGCTAACCCCAAAAGACTGGCAGATCCTTTATGTCCACTCCCTCCAAAACAAACCGTTCCATTTAAGAAGTTACATCATTTGAATAAAGGCGGCTCATGTTTACACAGCTTTGATAAATAAGGGCCAATGTGATTTCACTACAATGTGGTTTATTACAATAAAGATTAGTATCCCACCACTGCTCTAGTACCCTCGTTAGTGACGGGTTCCCAGCACCAAAAGTTCGTAAAGTTAAGTTCTTCCCAGATGTGTGATCTCATTAAGAGACCGTCTCTGTCCCCAAGAGGCTACTCTGTCAATTGACCGGTCTAGTTGGTGTGCTTGAGGAGGAAAAGCACCAAACTGAGCTGGACGCCGGCCCCCGCGACCGGAATTGAATGTTTCTGCCCCACATACCCAGACACAGCGACCCCAGCTGGGCACTTGGGGAATCACCCCTCTCTTCAGTGTAATTATGTAGATATGTAGATGCGCCACATATATATGTATGTATATTGTTCTCTACCTGTAATCTATGATCATAATCTATAACCTAATTTATCTATATATACTGTAAAAATGTATGGTTTATATCCATTTCTATATGACATTGTATGGCATTGCAGTTTGTACTGTATGTGTTTGTATTGTTACCGTATGCAATTTCTCACTAGAATACGAGACGTTAACATTTTTGATACACTTTCAGTAGTTCTCAAACAACCAAACCTACAAGGCTGAATTCTGTTTATGTTTGTTTATTTGTTTGTTTTGATAGTAGAGCGGGTTTAGATATGGGACGAGGCGTGTACGGTACTGTATGTGTTCTGTCCCTCATACAGCGCTGTGCAAAAGTCGGTAAAGCTGTTTATCTGGGCGGTAAGCGTTTATTTTTTAAAAGAAAAACAACATAAATGCAAATAAATAAACAATCTGTTGCTATTAGATGTGTATGACATCAGATTTCTGAAGAAGCCCAGTGTTTACAGTTACCTGGCTTGGCTAATCAACCCTTATTAAATTAAAGTCAGATGTGGAATTAAAAGCGACATTCAATGAAAAACGCAACCTTTACTACATCTGTAGTGAACACGCCTGCTCACGTCTCACAGCATGTGCTCTCAGGGTGTGTCTTGGTTTGTCCAACTGAATTTACAAGACCAAATCGTCAGGCAAATTATTTAGTAACTGCGTGAAATAAATGTACATTTTTATTTTACTTATTTATTTTATTTTTTTTGTAAAAGTTCCCCTCAAATTAACAGAACATGTGTTTTATGATCTACACATATTGCTATATGCTTACAATTTACTGCTGAAAGCCAAAAATCTTAGACGCTCTTTGTATTATTTTATAAAAATCATTTTTACAGAGCAGATCACTGAAGAGACGCCATCTGTTTATAGTTTATAGCCCAGATTTGTGGAAAAATGGGTCGACTTTCAGTAGAAGAAAAACTGAGTTCAGCTTCTTTTATTATAAGGGTTTAAAATTACATCACCATCTATTTGACTGGAAAGAAGACAGTTACAGCTCTCATACGACCCCCACCTTTAGAATGTAGCTTATGAAATATGAAGGTTATGAAGAATATGACGAAGTGTGTTTTGGATCCACCGGTGGTTCCAAGGAGTTTAAGATGCTACAGGTGAGGAGAACCCTTTTTGATGCATTTTGAAGGTGGAGGTCAGTTTTGAAAGCCTACAAGTGCTCGTTGGTTTATTCTTCAACAGAAATGTTCCTCTAAGAGTAAAGTTGGCCGACCAGCAGAGCTTAGCTGTAGATCACTAATGCTAGGCTAATGCTAGCTAGCACCACATTATTATTAGCCATTGAAGCAGTGGCTAGCGGTCAGCGCTGGGGTTGCCAATGGTTGTGTAAATGCAGCAGCGAGATGTCAGGAACCAAACCTGAGCACTTTGTTCTACTAACCTTCATATTCCTAACTTTTATAAACAATTCAGTCTCGGTGTCTCAGACTGTATTCATGTTTATTTCTATTCATTCTAATATTACATAACGGCAGAAACACTCGCTGTCCTGATAGACAGTTTTCTCGGCTGCTCTGGACTTTTGCACAGCGCTGTGTGTCGTGTGACTCAGTGACAGAAGAGATTTTTAGTAAAAAACGGGCTGATGAGTTTAGAAGCCCATTTCCACCAGAGAGAGGACAAAAACCTTTTCTATCTGTTTTCGCTCTTTTTCTCAGAATATTTAGTGTCTTAAAATAATGACTTTTATCATGAAATATTGACTTAGTATCTCAAAATAATTACTTTTTTTTTCAATACAATAACTTCATACCTCAAAATGATGACTTATTTTCTTGAAACTTAAACTTGGTATTTCACAGCAATGACTTGTTTTTCAAAATATTAATTTAGTATCTTAAAATAATTTTTTTGTTCTTAAAAAAGTGACTGAATATCTCAAAAAGATTACTTTTTTCTCAGAATATTGACTTAGAATCTTCAAATAAAGAGATTTAGCTTGGAAAATTGACTTACTGTATCAAAAATATGATTTTTTTTTCAAAATGTTGACTTAGTATCTTAAAATAACTATTTGTTTGACTTAATATCTCAAAATAAGGACTTTATGTCTCAAAATGATGACTTATTTTCTTGAAACATAAACTTGGTATCTCAAAACAATGACTTGTTTTTAAAAATATGAATTGAGTATCTTAAAATGACTTTTTATTTTGGAAAATTGACTAAATATATCAAAAATATGATTTTTATCTTGAAACATTGACTTACTATCTTAAAAGAATTACTTTTTTCTGAAAATATTAACTTTGTACCTCAAAATGATGACTTGTTTTTCAAAATATGAATTGAATATCTTAAAAGTGATTTTTTCTTGAAAAATTGACTTGATATTTAAAAAAAGATTTTTTATTTGAAATATTGACTTAGTATCTTAAAATAAAGACTGTTTATTTTGGAAAATTGACTTAATATATCAAAAATGATTTTGTTCTCAAAATGTTGACTTTAGTATCTTACAATAATTATTTCTTTGACTTATCGCAAAATAAGGACTGTGTGTCAAAATAATGACTTGTTTTCTTAAGATCTTGAGATACTGTATCAATGTTACTTACAAAGAAAGTAACTATATGCAAAGTAGTCATTTTAGTATAAAAAGTCATTATTATGAGATACTGAGCCACTTTTTAGACACACTGCTGAGAGAAAGGAGAGAAGAGAGGGAGAAATGAAAACATGGTGATTTTGTTCTCCTCTTTCTGGTAGAAAGGGGCTTCAGTCAATACACTGTATGCATCTGTAAATATCAGAAGGTAATAACAGATTTATGGTCATATTCTGCTACACTCTGTTTCCGTTGTGAGACCTGATTGGAGAGAATGTGCAGGTGACGCGTGTATCAGCTGTGTCTCACTGCTCTGATTGTATTTCACAGAGAGAGAGACTGAGAGAGCGACAGGCTGCTGTGATCAGAGCCGCTGTTCTGTTAGACGGCCTGTGAGAAGCTTATAGCGCCCCTGAATGGCTGGATGAAGCAGCGAAGTATGAAATATCTGCAGTTTAAAGCGACCTCGTGCACTCAGAACCGTTAAATATCGACGCACGCTTCGCGAGATCTGTTCCCCAGATGTGATGTTTTGAGCACATCTGGTGGGACGGTGCTCCGGCACCTCGTATCGAACTATGCTGATGTGTCAGTCTTTGTTTTTGTAATAGCAAAAACCTCTGGGTTTGTTTTTAGGACACTTGGGTTGATAAAGAACGGAATTATGTGTATTTATTTAAATCCAGTCCTTCAGGACCCTCAGCCGCTCCGCACTTTACTCTGGTCCACTTCATTACAGCTGAGCCAGGTAACTGCCAGGGTTCAGACGGGGGCTGAGGTCTTGGGGGTCTGACTAAGAGTGATCTATATAGATTAGTTTTACATCATAACTGATCTGGTTCTCAGTGTAAAATCATCAAGTAGGTCTTAATAACCTGCCTTTTCTCAGTTCATTAATAAAATGGATAATTTTATACTGAAAAATCAGAGTTTATCGTCAACAGACATGTTTGGTATGAGAGCCTGTTCACGACAGGTTTCTTGCAGCAGTGTGTCAAAATTTTGACTTATTATGAAAAGTAATTATTTGTTTGCTCAGAATTATGACTTATAATCTCAAAACAATGATCTATGTTTATGAAATATTGATTTATTATGCCAAAGTAATTATTTTATCAAATTTTTTACTTCTAAAAAAAATAATTACATTTCCAAAATATTGACTTATTGTGTCAAATTAATGACATTTTTATCAGAATTTTGACTTATGATCTCAAAACAATGATGTGTGTTTACAAAATATTGACTCATGTCAAAGTAATGATTTAAGTTCTTAAAGTTCTCACTTATTTTCTCAAAATAATGACTTCTGTTTGCGAAATATTGATTTATTAAATAATTATTTTATCAGATTTTTAACTTGAACAATAATTACCATTCCGAAATATTGACTTATTATGTCAAATTAATGACTTATATTTCACAAGAATTTTGACCTATGCCTAAAGAATGACTTTACTTTCTCGGAATTTTGACTTATAGTCTCAAAACAATGACTTATGTTTGCAATATATTGACTTATTATGACATATAATGACTTTTCTCAGAATTTTCATGACTTATTTTCTGATAAAATTTTGACTTTGATCTGAAAATGATGACTTGTTTAATTTTAATAACTCAAAATCTCAAGATATGTCAAAAGGTCTATTTAAGCCACATTTTTCAGAGATACAAAGTCAGAATCTTTAGAAAATACTTATTTCGAGATATTAAGTTAAATTAATTATTATTAATCTCAAGTTAATGTCATATTTTATAAAAATAGAACATAATACTTTAAAATTTTGACACATATCTGCCAGTGAAAGAAGGAAAAAACACCTTTTTTTCTCTGTATTCCATGATTCCCCTTTTATTTTTTCATAATGGTAATAATTTAAATTCGGATAAATAACTCAGGGCCCTCCCTCGAGTTCAGCTCTGGCTCTCTTATGAGGGGTCCTTTACTGCTCTGCACCCCCCTCAGTTGGAACCCTGGTAGCCGCTGTTCTGTAGTGTTTGATTTCCTGGCTGAGAGCGTGTTTGGAGCTGGAGGAGAATAAAACGGGGTCGGGACTGAAAGACGGAGCGTCTGTCTCTCAGATGAGTCACTTTCACACATCTCAGTTTAATATCTGCTCATGTAGCTCTGTGACTCCGGGTGCATATAAACAGGGGCATTACTGACAAAACTGAAAGATCTGAGACAAGCAATAAAGCATCTCACACAAATCACACCTTTACCAGGAGATTACATACATTTGCTAACTGTCTGAACTGTTCAATATTGGATTAGAACAGAAATGAAATAAAGAGAAATATGAGAATGAAGAAATGCTGAGTGTGGACGTCTGTCTTTCCCCTCACTGACCTCTAGATGTCAGCATTGAGCCGTTTCTGTGAGGTGCAGGACTCGTCACAGCCCACATGACAACCTTCACTCTCACACTCTTGAAAAGGATGGTTCTTCAAGGGTTCTTTAGCAAAGACAGTGGCTCTAAATAGAACCATGGGTTTTATATAGAACCATTAGCATGCTTTGATGGTTCTCTGTGTGGTAAAATCGTTCTTCAGATTAATAGAGAATGCATTGTATTTGGTTCTAAATGGCACCAGAAGGGTTCTTCTATTGCTACAATGTCAAGCGTGTAACAATAAAAGAACCTTTTTTGGTGCTATTTTGACATCAAAAAGGTTCTTTCTTTGTAGAACCATTTGTAGCACATTCATTCACATTTTCCATCAATCTGAATAACCATTTCATGATGCAAATAACCCTTTAATCATTTTCTTTACTAAAGAACCCTGAAGAACCATCTTTTTCAGAGTATACATGTTCTCCACATCACACCTTATGTCTTTTCTCGCCTACATATAAATAAACACTTGCTTATTATGTGCTGGGCCCATAATGGACCGTCCCCAGTGAACTACACTCTTAAAAAACATGGTTCTTTAAGGGTTCTTTAGTAAAGAAAATGGTTCTATATATAACCACAAACATTTAAAGAATCCTTTGCATGCTTAAATGGTTCTCTGCATGGTGAAATGGTTCTTCAGATTGATGGAGAATGTGTTGTATGTGGTCCTATATAGCATCAAAAACGGTTCTTCCATTATTACAACCTTTACATGATAACAATAACAGAACCCCTTTTTTGTGCCATATAGAACCCTTTTCTAAAACGTTCTACATAGAACCATATACAACACACTCTCCATCAATCTGAAGAACCAGTTCACCATGTAAAAGAACCATTTGAGCTCGCAAAGGGTTCTATATAGAACTCGTGGTTCTAAATAGAATCATTCCCTTCAGTAAAGAACCCATGAACCACGGTTTTTAAGAGTGTAGAACAACCCTTTTTGGTGCTATATAGAATCAAATAGAAGACATTCTCCATCGATCTGAAGATCCACTGAATCATGCCAATGGTTCTTTGAGCGTTCAAAGTTCTATATAGAGCCACTGTCTTTACTAAAGAACCGTCTAGTGTAGTTAACGGTCACGTTCTGTACAGTTAATCTACATAACGAGTGAATGTGTGTCTCATAGTAATCCTGCCTGTTCGGTGGTCCTTTTTCGGCAGGGTGCACCTGTTTACAGGTGTGTTCCTCTCCACCTACAGACTGTTTAACCTTCTCTCTTCCACCTGAGCAGTAAGGCCTTCACTCCTCTCTGCTGCTGATTCTCATCTACATCCTTTCATCTCCAGTCGTTTGAACTGCTGTAACTCTCTTCTTGCAGGTATCGGCTCTTCCCCCCTTCACAGGCTTCAGGTGGTCCAAACTGGGGTTCCCAATGGTTGTGTGAAGCATGAACACACACGAGTGACATATTACATGCTGGTTTTAACCCATGTGGTGTCTGGAGATCAGTGAGAAGTCTGGAACCCAGCCTGTGTTCTTCTAACCTTCATAATCATAACTTTTTATGAACGATTAAATCATGGAACATTTGATTGTATTTATGTTTGTTTATTTCTATGTATTCTAATATTATATAACGGCAGAAACACTCTGGCTGTCCTCATAAACGGTTTTCTCAGCTGCTCTGGACTTTTGCTCAGTGTTGTATGTCGAGTTACTGAGTGACAGACGAGTTTATTAGTAACAGAAAACGGGCTAATAAGTTCAGAAGCCCATTTCCACCAGATGGAATAGAAGAATGTAAGGAGTCAGGCCAGTTGCTGGGCGCAGCTTCAAAAACTCCAACTCCCAGAAGCCCTAGCGCTAATCAGTGTTGACCGGTTGCACCTGGGGAATGCTGCATAAAAGCTCGCGCAAACTGCAGCTCAGCGTTACACCTTTGTAGAGGGGTGACGGGTATGGTACTTTAGCCCAGGTGAGAAGAAAGAAATAGATAGATAGATAGATAGATAGATAGATAGATAGATGCACGCTCGCTCGCTCGCTGTCTCACGCAGTAGGTCGCCGGTTTGAGCCCGGAGTCCGCTCTCGCCACACAGTTGCACCAAACCAGAGCCGGTTTATGAGGAGCCTGGCCACCTCCTGTTTCCCCCGTTATGTCAAAAAAAAGACTGCTAAACAGCAGAGGGCGCCCGCAGGCGAGTCCTCAATGAATGGGCGTGAAGGGAGCTCAACAGCTTAGAACAAAAAGTTAAAATAGGTTCTGATCACCTGTATCTGAGTCCATTTTTGTGTCCCCAGCATTTACAGATATATTACACTTGTTAGGATTACTATTTATTTATATATTTTATTTTATTTATTTATGTATTTATTTAATTATATTATATTATATTTTAAAATAAAACTAAGTTATTTTAACAATTACACCTTCTTGAGCCTCAATTTATCAGTATTGGTTTTTAAATCAATCATATAGAATTCCAGTCACCACAGAAGAGCTCGTCCTCACAGTTTTGTGTGAAGGCTGAGGCCATATTTTGAGGTAAAAACATGTTTTTCTGCTATTATAACTGCAATAATCTATACATGACTATGAAATATGATTTAAATGACAAAGAAACAAATGTTTCTTAATATTCTTCACCTTCTAGTGTGTTCATATTTTCAACTACATTGATTTGGTATTTTTAAAAAGCCGCTCATGATCTTTGAGATTTTTGAATAAATTATGTTTGTGTCACGTCTTATTCTCTGAGTTTATTGGCTGGTTGTAAAGCAGAAATTTGATTACTGTCTGACTCCTGTAGACCCGGAGTTTCTCATTATCTGATTACTCAAGAGCATGAAGACACACTGAACCAGTTACAGACACAATCTGATTTTCTGCAGTTATCAGATTATTAAGTGTAAACACGCTGAACCAGTTTGTGACACAGTCTGCTTTTCTGCAGTCATCAGATTATTAAGCGTAAACACCCCGAACCAGTTACTGACGCAGTCTGATTTTCTGCAGTTATCAGATTATTAAGCATAAACACACCGAACCAGTTACTGACACAGTCTGATTTTCTGCAGTTATCCGATTATTAAGTGTACACACGCTCAATAATCCGATCATTATTAGATTTTGGTAGTTGTCTGATTATTCAAGTGGTTATGTAAATGGCACACTCCAATTTTTTAGATTGGATGAAGGCTGCTATTGGATTAAGGGAGCTGTATTTTAGCTTGAAATGGTGGGGAGTACCTTAAAGCGAAAGCAAATAGCCTTGTTTTATGTTTATCTCGGGGCATTCTAGTCTGTTCATGCCCACGAAAAACCTCAGCCTTTTAGTTTCCCTCACTACTGAGCACTTCTTTTAATGAAAGGAGCAACAAGGAATAAAATGGGATGAACCCGATATGTGATTGTTTAGCAGTGCTAAAAAGTAAAAAGGTAAATGATGAATTCATCATCGCTGCTTCGCAAGGAATCCAATTCTTCCTCTTTTGTTTTCTGCACATCAGACTTTCCCCACTACATAAAAAATCATGTCTGTTTTTTTTTCATCCAAATGAATCGTACTTGGTGTGAATAGGTCTTTACTCTGATTTCTTTCGTTTCTCTCAGTCTGAGCATGTGTGAAAACAGCGCTGTCCTGGAAACAGTGAGCAGCGTTAACGCAGCACCCACAAGATACGTTTGATCCTACAAGTCTCTGGAACTGTTCTGGCCGGATGGAACACCATTCATCCAAAGGATGTGTTCTGTCAATGGTGGTGGAGAATGCGGGCTAACACGATGTTCAGCTGGGTTGAGATCTGGTCGCTGTGAAGTTCACAACGTACAACTAATAACTCATGTATTTCTTACGTTAGTGGTTCCCAGGCCTGTCTGGAGGCTTGGTGCGTTGCATATTTTCGTGATTGCCCAAATCAAACAAACCATCGTCTCAGTGCTAAATCCTTCAGAGCTGAGTCACGAGTCAGTCAGAGCAGGAAAATAATTTTTTAATCCAGTATCGATGTGCAAAGTCTGTAGTTTCTACAAGTCAGCTATGTAAATTTTCCAGAGTGAATTACCTTCTAAAATTTGCTGAACCCGAAGTTCCGTCAGCAAGTCCAGTGTTACTGGACTTCTGTGCTGGTCATGGATTGTCCATAACGAACACCAAGGATGTTCATAAGTGTACCTGGTACCAGAGCTCCTTGGGTCAAAGGAGATTATGGGAGCAGGAGTGGGATTATGGGAGCAGCAGTGGAGCAGAGTTTTTCCCATGCGCTTTATGGGATGATATGTATTATAAATGAATGTTACTCTTCTATGTACTGTAATGGAATTTGTTATTGAATACATTTACAGGACAGTGTCCTCAGTAAACATCCATCACTGCTTTCTGGAAGTGTTCTGCTCAGCCCTGCCGTGTTTTCCATCTTCCTAAGGTTAGACGAGGTTATTAATCTACTATTTGAAGCTCTTGACGCTGAGCAAGTTTGAGCGTGTTTTTTTCTGTTATCCTCCTGCATGACCTCCACCTTTCCACTCCTTCCTGAATGCAAAGTACACATTTGAGAGTACACACAGTGAGCGCAGGCGCTCTCAGCACACCCAGACAATGGCAGCATTTTTCCAGTAAGCGCTCTGTGCTGATTAAACACAGCATTGCTACATATTTCTGGACTGTATCGTTAGTGAGTCGCGGAGTCCACAAGGTGAGACACGACAGCCTGCGACAAAAACATTGTGCTCACCGTCTCGCTGAGTCTCGTTAACCTGCCCGTCACCCACGAGGTTTGATTCGTCATCAATATGAATAACACCAGCTGGCAAGCGGTTTAGCAAACAGGTCTATATTTGGAATATCATGCTGTGGAGCTGAGCGTGGCTTTGATTCTGTGATCACAAAATCTGAACAGTGTGAATTACAGCCCATCCGCTGATTTTCTCCTTTAAAATGACACGACTTCAGTTCTGAGCTCTTGTATAATAAGGACTGCAAATTTAAGCATAAAAAGCATTTTGTTTCTTTGTACATATTCTGTGTATATAAACTATTCTCTGCAAAAATGTAAGTATAGGGATTTCAAAATAATGTAAAACCTGCAAAAAATCTGACTTTGGCAATAATTTAGTGCATTTATACACATGTAAGAGCGCTGTCGCCTCACAGCATGAAGGGCCTGGGTTCGATTCCCGGCTGGCTGACCAGGGTCCTTTCTGTGTGGAGTTTGCATGTTCACAGTCCAAAGACATGCAGTCTGGCCAACTGGACATGCTAAATTGCCCCATAGACTCCAGCCTTGAACTTGAACGCACTCCCCTACTGCAGGCAAGGCGCATTCATACAGAACTTTCAATAAAATATCGAGGATAAAATCACAGGCTTATTTCCACTGTAGTGCTCATAAAACATATCAAGAGGACAGACTGTAAAAGTCAGGCAAGAACAGTGAGTGAAAACTGCTATAAAGTAAAACCAACTCACAATATCACATTTATTAGCTGCAGCTGTATATAAAATGTATTTTTACCAATTAAACTGTTAAATCTAAAGGTATGAGAGTTGTTTCCCTTCCTCTAGTTGCATAGTTGTGAAGATCTCTTACCAGGTTAAATAAGTTTGGGACTAATTTATTAAGAATTAAATCTCAACTTAATTTACTCTTTTCACTACTGGACTGTGAAATTTAGTCTTTTGTCCAATTTAATTATGCTTTGTGAGCCATTGCACCCCCTGATTACTGAATATATAAAACACAACCTAAACAATTTACTGTTGATTTGTTAGAAATTGGAACCTGACCTGCCTTCACTATCAAACCCATTGAATTCTTTAGCCTAACTCGAGAGCAAAGCAGGGTTACCTCTGTTTACCCTAAATAAAGGGAGAATTTAGTGTCAGCCAACCATGTTGAAACTTTTTGAAGCTCAGTAATTTTATTTTCTACCTCAGTTTTATCTTTATGAGACTCTACCAATGCATTATCCACATAAAGAGAAATTTTGCACAAACAAGTTACTTTCAAATCATTAATATAAAACAACAACAAAAACACATCGGCCCAAGTATAGTTCCTGGAGGAACTCCGCATGCAGTATTCCTGGAACTTGAAATTGTTGCATTTATATCTACTCTTTGAACTCTTAAGACATAAGATTTAACCCAGTCAATTTTTAATTTAATGCCTTTTTAGAGGTTCAACATAACCATAACCACAGAAATGCCCTGCAAGTACCTCCTTTCTGATAAGATCAGTCAAATACAACAGGCAAGTTTCTGTGGAACAATCTTCTGAATCCAGACTGTAGCTCATACAATATACTAGGCCTTGTGATATATTCCTCAATCTGCTCATAAATGATCTTTTCCATAACCCAGAAAATACATAAACTGGAGACTCGTCTATAATTCCTTGCTTCCATTTTTAAAAAAGAGAAACTATTGGTTCAATTTTAAATTCAGTGCAATTTTAAAGATCCTTTTCTTGTTTAGTGGACAAATTATATGTCCCCATATAATCTTTTGTTGCTTGTATATTATCGTCCTTGTACTGTCTGCTTGTTGCTTGTATATTGAACACTGTCTGTCAATAATACGTTATTATTATTTTCCTCATATTGTTTGCTTTTTGCTTGTATGATATGTAAACTATTTATGCTGTGTACAATGAATATTGTACACTGTCTGTATATTGCATATAACAAGATGATTTGAAAAAGATTCTTCCGATTTCGAAGAGCCATATTTTTATAACTGTGCAGCACCGAGGAACCAATCACAATCCAATTGAAAGAGGGGGTCATACAGTTTCTGACTGTCAGTGGAAGATGGCTCCCTTCAGTCTGCGAGGAGATGAGACCCCTGAGCAGAAAGCGTTCTGCGTTCTCCACTTCAATAAGAGTGAATCCGTCATAACTGTGCAGTGTGATTTTCGTGGGCAGTGAAGCTCCAACAGCTCAGAGCGTTCGTCGTTGGTTCCACAACACTGGATGATCTCCGAAATCGCACTGAAAGAGCCGTGAGTGCAGCGACACCCGACACGCTCAGTCCAGTATGAGATGAGTTTGACTATGGCGTTGATGTTGTCTGTACAGCTGGAGGAGGTTCAGACTGAGACCTTGTACAATTACATAATAAACTTTATGATCATTTAAACCATTTACAGTTCACTGCATTGATCTGTAATGATTTACACATGAAATAAATCGCTTTGAAATCAGATGAATCTTTTTTAATCACCCTGTATTTGAGACACACCAACGTCTGGAACCAAATTCCTTTGTGTGTCAACTTATTTGGCCAATAAATCTGATTCTGATTCTGAATATCTAAGCTATTCTTTGTAGATTTCATTTTTGAGTGATTTATAATATCCTAACCCTTAAAATGTCTTCTGTAGCATCCGAGGATCATTTGTTTTCATATTCCGTTACTTTTTCTTTAGCTTTTCATGATCATCATTTTCACTTCATTTCACAGTTTCTTATATTGTGCATAACTGGATTCATCCCTGTGTTCTTAAACTTTAACAAGGCAGGGTTTCTCATCCTAATTAACTTTAAAATATCCTCTCTCATCCATGCTCCAGTCCTCTGTTTAATTCCAATTGTTTTGAATGGTGTTAATTTATTCACTACCTGAATAAAATTTTAATCAAAATAAAATTTGAATAAAAATTCCCCAAGCAACGCCAACAAGAACTGTCAAGATGTTGATTACTGTGAGTATATTTTTGAATCAGGTCTATAATTTCTCTAAATCCAACTAATAATTCAGTAATTCAGTATATTGTGCTATGTTGTTTATGATCACTGAGTAATCCGCTAGCCGAAATCAGATAATGATGGTACTTTCTGTGCATATAAATGCACTCAGTGAGTCAATTTACCTGTTGTGATTGGAATTACCTGGAAACTCCCCGTGAGTCAGACTCCCCACTGTAACGGAGAGAATTCCAGTGAGAATTCGTTTTGCCCCACCTTTATTTAATCTCTTTTTTTCTAAATTAAAAACACTAAACACCATTTAAATGTTTAGAAGGATATAATGGCCGGCATTGCTGCCACCTAACAGAGCCACGGTGGGTCTGATGACCTTCTAGTGTATAAATTCACCATAGAGGGGAAAAGTCAAACAAAGTGAGCACAGATCAATAGTTTTTACAGCTTGTTTTTAAGCAGCATCTTCTCCACGGAATTCCATTCAGATGACAGCTGTGTATTCAGATTCTCGTCTCCACCCTTCACATAATCCCCTGGGGCTGCATCCCTTCTTCATTCGTGAATTCTTCTTGCATAATTTTTACTTATAGTATCTTTTGGTACAGTGTGTAAGTTATTAGCGAATAAAATAACAGCAATTATTTATATGTGATTCCAAGTCATTGTGTTACTTTGTCCATATAAACTGCAGGCAAAAACATTACGTAAAAATAGAAATGGTGGTAGAAAATGATTATATTGTACTGTTATACTGTAAATTATATATATGTAAGGATAATATACTTATGCTAATATAAACTGCCACTAATTGTGTTTTAGAAAGTATTCAGTTCCTTTAACAATTCTATTTACGTCAAGTTGATCAGCAACGCATTAACTGTATATACCATACAGATTGTTAGTTACCATCAAATTAATATCAAAATGTCTTTATTAAAATAAAATCCAAAGTAAAAACAAATCTCAAACATTTAGTTACATGTGGAATGTAATATTGTAACTATTCTTTATGGTTTAAACCTTATTTCCAATAGATTTTAAATTGTCCCTGCAGAGCTAAAGGCGCTAGGTGACCTTCCTCTCTTCCCCTTCACTGCAGTCACAAGTTTAAATTGTTTGGATAAATAATATACACTTTATGGCCAAATGTATGTGGACACACTTCCTTATTATTGAGTTCAGGTGTTTCAGCAGCTGCACACAAACCTAAAATCACTATGTTCAATGCCAAGCGTCGGCTGGAGGGGTGTAAAGTGCCACCACTGGACTGCAGCAGTGAAACGTGTTCTCTGGAGTGATGAATCAGCTTCTCTATCTGTCAGTCTGATGATGAATCTGGGTTTGGTGGATCCCAGGAGAACGTTACCTACCGGACTGCAGAGCCAGCAGTACAGTTTGGTGGAGGAGGGATGATGGGCTGGGCTGTTTTTCAGGGTTTGGGCTCTCAGTTCCAGTGAAGGGTGATGTTGATGCTGCAGCACCAAGACATTTTACACAGTGATCTGCTTCCAGCTTTGTGTCAGCAGTTTGGGGAAGAGCCTTTCCTGTTCCAGCATGACTGAGTCCCTGAGCACAAAGCAGCTCCATAAAGATGCAGAGTGACCAGTTTGGTGTGGAGGAACTCCAGTGGCCTCACAGAGCCCTGACCTCAACCCCACTGAACACCTTTGGGATGAACTAGAACGGAGATTGTGAGCCAGGCCCTCTCGTCCAACATCAGTGTCTGACCTCACAGATGCTGTTCAGACTGAATGGATACAGATTCCCACAGAGTCTCTCCAACATCTTGTGGAAAGCTTTCCAGAAGACTGGAGGCTGTTACAACCACCAAAAGGGGCAACTTCATATTATTGCCCATGGTTTTGGAACGGGGCATCTACCAAGATCATATAAGTGTGATGGTCAGGTGTCCAAATACACCTTTGGCCATATAGTATATAAAAGGACTATTTTACTATGTAGGTAAACAAAAAGAGCCATATAATGAAATAAATTAGTGATATTACAGGACTTTCTACTGTATCCTTATAAGAATGTAATAGTACATTTACAAAATTGCTATAGTTTGCTGCACAAGTACCATAGATACAATAAGACAATATAAAAGGAATATTACACACAGAAGAAAGTGTTATAGATGATTATACAGAATTGCTATAGTTTACTACACAATACTGTACTAGTTTTCACTGTGAGAAAGTAGTATATTATAGGGAGGTGATGTATTATGTACCAATTTACAATAGACATGTTTTATATTTATATATATACTCTATTGTAAGCCTAGTTTGATTATTTTTCATAAATGTCTAGTATCTTGTGCCAAACAGTTTGGGGAACTGTTAAGCTATTGTTAATAAGATAACGTTTTATTTTGGGTGGTCCTTTGTAGATTATTAATTAACTCTTAACAAAGTATCAGTAACACATCAATGATGTGAGTGAAGCAGCAGTAGTGAAGCATCTGCATATATAATATTTTGAAGTAAATATCTCAAAGATGTGCTGTTTATATATTACTTACATTAAGTAGATGTATTAATGATATTTTGCATAAAGTAGACTTAATATGTTAGTTCCATTACGCAAAATCTAACCCAGGCCGTAATCCTCACCCTGGCCCTAATCTTAATCCTAATCTTAACCTCAACCCAAAACCTAAATCCTAACCCTAATCTGAGGCTTAACCCAAAACCTAATTCTAACCCTCATCCTGGCCCTAATCCTAACCCTTACCTTAATCTCAACCTAAAACCTAATCCTAATTCTCATCCTGGCCCTAATCCTAATCCTAATCTTAACCTCAACCCAAAACCTAAATCCTAACCCTAATCTGAGGCTTAACCCAAAACCTAATCCTAATCCCTCTCCCTGTCCCTAACCCTAACCTCAATCCAAACCCTAATCCAGTGTATCTCCAGGTACAGGGTGGTGTCAGTGTGTCTGTATCAGCTCGTTGATGTTGATGGTCTGTATTAAACCTGTTAATGTTCAGTTCCTCTCAGTTAAACATCTACAGATCTGAACTTGGACTCCAAATACAGTGAGAAACAGCTGAATTCAGCAGATTATAAACTAATTTCTATTTACACAGCTAATTAAAAGTCTCTTAAAGATCTACTGAATGTATTCACTGCTGTTACGTCACAGATATGTTGTTGATGTTACTGAGAGTCTGTTTATTTCATCTAAAAAGGACACTCAGAATAAAGTGTCACCTTTAATAATAAATACAATAATTATAAAGGTGTTTCCCTAATACCAACAAAACAATTAAACATTTGAATGTTAAACATTAACGGCTCTGAAAGCGGAGACCTGTGAGGGAGGTCAGGGAGGTTTCAGTCTGTTCTGCCAAAGGTGCAGTAATTACTGAAGCAGCCCTGCCTTCCAAATTTAGAACACACAAAAGACGCGCTGTTATCCTGAGATCCCTGCATTCCTTCGTATTCTGTTTGGAAATGCGTACAATGGCTGAGTGAATGAACTTCTGGAAAAAAAATAAAAAGTGGCTTTGCTGGGTATCGTTAGGAAAAAATCTCTTTTAGCAACTGAAACCGAGAAGGGCAGGTCCAGAGAAACTGATCCCTTAGTTACTAAAGCAATGCACTTATTTACAAGCAACTGTGACGAGAAGGGGCTCGAACTCTGAGTCACAGTCACAAACACAAAGATAAAGAAGAGAAAGTTAGAGCTGATTGTTATTTTCCACATGGATCACGCCTTCATTCATACCATTCAGCTAAAGGCAATGTTCCACATCTAGTTTTCTGGTCTTCTCAGAAGAGCAGAGGCTGCTACTGCAGCACAAACTCACTATTAAAGGTGAATATCACTGATTTTTCTGTGTAATAAACGGTTAAGATGTAAAGTCATGAGAGTGGTTTGGTGTGAAATGCTGTTTGAATTGTTCACAGTGGTGGTGATAGGAACCAGGGGTTGTATTACTGAAACTTCCTCTCTTTATGTCTTAAGTTAAGATCTGACAGGTCAAATTTGTATCACAGAAGCAAATCAGATCTTAATGTAGGAATTTTATCTTACAGCATCTTATCTCCAGTTAGGAAATGTTACCGTTAGTCAGCCAGACTATATAATAGACAGACAGCCGTTACTGATGTAAAAAAAGCTTAAACAAAACTAAAGTGTGATAAACTGTAAGTAGTGAATACTGTGAGAGTGCCCCCTGCTGTTTATCAGAGCGTCGCCGCTCCCCAGTTTCGGTCTCCATTTCCCAAACGCTTTAGCCGAGCGCGCTAACGTTACTCCTCCTAATAAACAGACACACGTTCAGCTCCGTCTCCTCATTATTCACCACCATCACTGTAATATTTCATCATCAACATTAACACACGAAGGTGATCAGAGGGGCGGTGGAGATCGAGTCTGCAGCGTCTGAGATCTTTAAAACGCAGAGTTAGAAAAGAAAATCATCTCACAGTGAAAGCAGCGTTTTACAGTAGGAATAAATGGAGCTCATTATGCTGGTAGTGAACTATGCTGCTGACTCAGCTGCCTAAAAACCATAGAAACGGAAGGTAAACAGAAGTGAGGACCCTGTTGGGGTTCATCCTAAAGTTAGGACAGGATTTAGGAGGTTTAGTCTAGTTAGGATGTTTGTGTGATGCTGTTTTCTTATCTGGAGTTCATGATGAGATTATGAAGTTAGGAACTGTTATTCTGGAATAGATACTGTCCTAAACTGAGTCGTCATGGAGACTAAACAGATCAGATTTCAGAGTTATGATGTTTCTGTAATATGGAACCAGACGTCCACCTCTAAAAGCTCCCTCACAGAAAGTTCCTACATGAAATGGTTATGAATTCACTGCCTGATGACTGAGACACTGTTTTATGATAAGGTTTTCACCAAAAATATATCATCTCTACATTGCATAACAATTTCATGACAAACTGGCTCATAAAAAAGCTCAAATCACTTGAAATAAAACTTCTTTATGTTAACTTACATTCAAAGGACTTCTATTTTAAAGTGACCAAAAGCAATTTTATTTTTAAAATCCATTCATGGTGCAGGGATATATGCAGGGTGTTATGAGGCAAAATAGTCCCCAAAAAAACTTATTATTTTAGATTTTCCACTATTTTCCCTTCATCAACATTCCATATAAACTCACATATAAGCATCATATGCTACGTTTTTCTTTAGTCTGATTCAGACAATATTGGCAAATATTATTAATCATCCATCACAAAAACCCTATTTTCCAGTAAACTCACCCGGCTGATTAAACAGGGAGCAAACACATTTCTAGACAGGGTTATTTGTTCATTCAGTGATAAAACAGTTCATAGCATGTCTGCTGTCCCCGTGTGTCAGCTGTCAACTTTAATTCATCAGAATGAACTCGAGACGTCTACAGTCGAGATGTGTTTGCAGGACTGACGTGTTTGCAGAGCTCTGTAGAGTATAAACCCAAAGGTACAATTCATAGTATTGTATTGCGTCATTAAGAAGACCCCGTCTCCATGTTGGTAGGTGATCTGTGACTCTGACTGGGCTCTGATGGAGCTCGTCTCATCACCGTTACTGCAGATACAAAAACTGCCAAAGCTCTTAAATAATAAACTCACACAGATATGAAGATGAAGCTTCTTATTCACCAGATTCTCATTTGAAATTTCCGTTCCACCTTAAATGGAGCTGCAGTTACACTAGTTAAATGGAGAACGGATTCTGAAAGTTGGCTACCAAAGCTGCCAAATCTCTTAAACAATAAACTAACTAAATTAATATATATGTAAATGTCGCTGCTGTTAAAACAAAACCTCGTATCTCCAAAATGAGAACTTTACAGGAGAAGAAAAAACTATTTTAATGTGCGTCAATGAAACCAGATTCTTCTGCAAGTAATTATGGGCCATTTCTTTTGAATCATTCATCATGAAATTTACACACAATGTAAAGGACTGAAGGCATTTTCAGATTTATGCCAAAAACTGAAAAATGGACAAGACACAAGGTTTCCACCTTCAAGGGCGCTTACATTAAACATAGGACTAATTTCAAACAAGAATCTGGTGAATATGAAGCCAACGTTAATTTACTTCAATAAATACATTAATTCACCTCAATAAAAGCTCCTTAATCAAACCCCTCAAACTTCGTGTTTAATGAGCAGCTAACGAGCAGCTCAGCAGAGCAGCTGTTGATCGCGTCTCACTGGTTGATCTAACGTCGCGTCCCAAACCACACACTTCTGTACTTCACCCACTGCACTAATGAGTGCACTTCTAATGGGATATGCACTATTTTTACACACTATTCAGTGAGCCAGTATGCGGGAAATCTCAACCAATTAGATTTCAGCTTTCATTTCGCTGCTGTCAGAACAAAACCTCATATCTCCTTTTTTGTCGTTTTGTATTTTTTTACAGAATTTGAAAATGCCAGCTGACCTTTATGATGTGCCAAAATTTCACTATGAACGGACCAACAGAAATGTTCCAAAAGTGCTTGGGAAAAAATCTAGTTCCATTAACTTTAATTCAAAGTTAAGAATGTTTTTCCTTCTCCTGTGAAGCTAATATTTTGGAGATACAAGGCTTTGTTCAAACAGCAGCAATTTCTTATCAATACAGCAACAAATCAAATAAAATATACCACTTCAACACAACCCCATTTCCAAAAAAGTTGGGACGCTGTGCAGAATGTAAGTAAAAATACAATGCAATGATGTGCAAATCATGTAAACCACATTTGTAAAGGAAAATACTACAAAGACAACATATCAAATATTAAAACTGAGAAATTTTATTGTTTTTTGAAAAATATTTGCCCATTTTAAATTTGATGGCAACAACACATTTCAAAAACGTTGGGACGGGAGCAACAAAAGGCTGGTCAAATTGTGTAATGCTAAAAAACACCTGGTGGTTAATTGGCAACAGATCAGTAACATGATTGGGTATAAAAGGGCATTAGTGTACATGACATGGGTGGCGTGCACATCTTAATGCTGAACGATATATACATGTTTTGGCAACATATGCTGCCATCCAGACAACGTCTTTTTCAGAGAAGGCCTTGATTATTTCAGCAAGACAATGTCAAACCACATTCTGCATGTATTACAGCAGCATTGCTCTGTATTAAAAGAGTCCGGGTGCTAAACTGACCTGCCTGCAGTCCAGATCTGTCACCACTGAAAACATTTGGCGCATTATGAAATGAAAAATATGACTAAGGAGCCCCTGAACTGATGAGCAGCTGAAATCCTGTATCAAACAAGAACAGAAAACATTTCACTTTCTAAACTACAGCAGTGTCTCCTCAGTTCACAAACACTTACAGAGTGTTGATAAAAGAAGAGGTGATGAAACACAGTGGTAAACAGGCCCCCGTCCCAACTTTTTTGGAACATGTTGTTGGCATCAAATTCAAAATGGGCAAATATTTTTCAAAAAACAATAAAATTTCTCAGTTTCAACATTTGATGTGTACTATTTTCAATGAAATACAGGGTTTAAATCATTTGCACATCATTATATTTTGTTTATATTTACATTTTGCACAGCGTCTCAACTTTTTTGAAAATGAGATTGTATAAAATGCTCCAATGTATCAACTAACATGCTTTAAAAATTAGTTCTAAACTGAGTCTTCTGAAAGAAATGTATTTTACTGCCTTTGCTGTGTCGGTTATGGCTTTATTATCTCATAACAAGCCTTCACTGCACTGCCGAGTGAAATTAATTACCTACCAACATTTCAATGATGCACCATTTAAGGTGGAACGGAAAGTTTGAATAAGAAGCTTTGAAAACAAGAATCCGTATCTATGTTATTGTATTATAGAATATATATAAATAAATAAAAATAATAGTATTTTTGTTGGGATGCTTGAATGCTTTTGTGCTGCTGTTTGTAATTGATTTTTTAAATCGTGTTTACACTGAGAGCCAAAGCCATAATAGCCATGTTTAATGTAGTAATGGATTAATTCACTTAGGTTTAACAAAAAAATCACCCATTTCTGCAAACGAGAAAAGACTACTTGTAGGATTCGTGATCTTGCCCTACTTTCATCTTCACTCAGCTGAAGCTGCACGCCGTTTCACAATGACTCGGAGACATTTAACGGGACATAAAACAATAACCAGATAAATGGAAGAGTCAGCACACTTTCATGGACTTTGTGGAAAACAGGAATGAACGACATTTCCTTTCCCAACAGGAAATTTCTGCCACAAACTCAAAATAGAGTGGGAACAAGAAAAATAAGCTCAGTTCTTCTCTTTTTGGATCCTTCTGGTCTAAATTAAAATACTAAAATATGTAAACATTGCCCAGTTTAGCTCCGCCCATTCAGCCTACAGCGGTTTAGCTCCACCCATTCAGCCTACAGCAGTTTAGCTCCACCATTCAGCCTACAGCAGTTTAGCTCCGCCCACTCAACCTACAGCAGTTTAGCTCCACCCATTCAGCCTACAGCGGTTTAGCTCCACCCATTCAGCCTACAGCAGTTTAGCTCCACCATTCAACCTACAGCAGTTTAGCTCCACCATTCAGCTACAGCAGTTTAGCTCCGCCCACTCAACCTACAGCAGTTTAGCTCCACCCATTCAGCCTACAGCGGTTTAGCTCCACCCATTCAGCCTACAGCAGTTTAGCTCCACCCATTCAGCCTACAGCAGTTTAGCTCCACCATTCAACCTACAGCCGTTTAGCTCCACCCACTCAGCATACAGCAGTTTAGCTCCACCCATTCAGCCTACAGCAGTTTAGCTCCACCCATTCAGCTACAGCAGTTTAGCTCCACCCATTCAACATACAGCAAGCCGCTGAAGTTATAAGTGTTTTAGCTCAGACTGCTTTTTAAATAAGGGGGAGCCAATCAAAACAGAGCTCGTTTACGTATATTGATCTTAAAGGCACAGGAACATGAACAGCTAGTTTAAGTCTGAGGGATAACGAGAGGTGGAGCTGACGGGGAAAAATATCATTGAAGAAAATGTGTGGTAAAATACTCTAGTTCTTTTGATGTCGTTGTTTGTGCTTACTGTACTTACCGTACTCAAACCGAAGCTCAGCCTCATTAACACACAGGAATGTGACTCTGAAACACAACTCAGCACCTCAACACCACACATACAGCGATATCAGGTGCAACATCAGGTGTTCAGAGAAGATTCACTTTCAGTTGTGTTTGCAGGTGACAGAGTCAACCTTTACAGAAGTGCTTCCATTAGTGTGATTTTTTTATGTTTATAATATTGTTTCTCATTTGATTTTAGGCCAGATAAATTTTATTGAATGATTATTTGACGTTTTAAACTATCAGTAAGTATATAAACAGCTGTAGATAAACTGTTTGTCTGTTGGCAGGACATTAGAGAGGAGACGTGTGGAAGAGATGGCTGATGTGGAGAGAGAGAGGAAACGTAAAGAGGCCTTTACATACATAAATACATCATCTAAACCGCTTATCCTACTGGGTCGCGGTTAAAGAGGCCTTTAATAACGTCATTATTAGAGAAATATCTCTATTTTCTGTTACAACTCCAGATTTTTACCCCAGATTTTTACATTAAAGATGCCATTAAAAGCATTTTTTCAGTATTTAAACTGTGCTCTGATCTCTACACAGGTCTGTGACTTTGGTCAGGGTGAAAAATGCCCAGATGTGGTTTTACATGCCCATTTCTAACCCTGTGATTTGGCCCAAGAATGAAATGAGCTGTTTTCTCTTTTTGGGGGGCTCATGAATAATCAGATGAGCTCTGCTCTGATTGGCTGGTTTACAGTGATGCTCAGCGATGGCTCACTCAGAAGCAACATATGGCAATAAACACAACAATAAAGCTGTTATTTCACTGAAAAATTTTCAGTTTAAGATGATTTTTTTGAAAAGGGTTCTATCAAGCACCCAAAATGGTTCTGCCATTGTCACAGTGTCAAGCTTGTAACAGAAGAGGAACATTTCTGGGTGCTATAGAGAACCCTTTTCAAAAAGCTTCTAAATAGATCCATCTATAACATATTCTCCAGCAATCTGAAGAACTTCATGATACAAAGAACCCTTAACCAGGCAGAGGGTTCTCTGAGCGCTCATAGGTCTTTATAGAACCATTTTCTTTACGTAAGAACCCTTACGGAACCATCTTTTTAAGAGTGTAGATTTACCCTTTTTCTAGAAATTTTAGGCACTCAGGCATTTTCTCTCTCTCTCTCTCTCTCTCTCGTTCACTCACTTAGAGGAGTGAGTGAATGCACCCCTGAATGAAATCATGGATGTTGAGAGTGATGTGAAGTCAAGCTGGGGTGGTTTGAGGCTGGTTAAAAAGTATTAGGACTGTAACCTCAGAGCCTCAAAGGCCCACCAAACCATCCTCTAGTGAACTGTGCTGAGCAACTGAGCAGTTCGTCTCTACATGTCAGAGCCCTGCTGTGTGTTCTGGGGACTGAGCGGTACATTTTGAAATGTTAACCAGTGTTTACATACTACATCAAACTGTTTATGATTTTTTAAGTGAGGAAATTCAGTTTTCAATGCTACGGGCCCTTTAAATACCTCACTGACCGTCTGGTTACTGTGTTTCTTTTACTGCTGCTGAATAAAGTGATTTCTCACTTTTGACAGATTCCTCAGAACTTGCTTTGGACTTTCAGTATCATTTTGTTCCTAAAAAAATCATGGTATATTTATTTTACCAAAACACTCACTGTTTAGGATACTTTCATGTGGATGGTTTGAACTCTTCACAGCACACAGTGGACAGTGTTTTATGGGAAAACATTTAAAAGTAATGTTTTCATTATAGGATGTCAGTCTAGAGAATTTGTGCTCGTATAAATAAGTGTAAGAGCATGTTTTTTTATTAATAGGGTTCCTGTGTGAATGATTAAAGATAGCTGTTGGAGCTGGGAATTACCTGGGCACTCCCAGTGATTCAGATTCCTCTGCGTAGTTCTTTTCCAGCTAAGAACTCTTTTCATCCTTGTGTTTATGTTGGATTTAAATGGGTGGCATGAAAAGAAAACATCCCTGAAACCTCTAAAAGCATTTGTGTTCCCATAGGAAACAACTGGGCCACTCATATATCGCTGCTGTCAGAACAAAATATTTTTCAGTTTTTGGCATGATCTGAAAATGTCTGTTGCCCTTTACACTGTGAGTAAATTTCATGATGAATAGATCAAAGGAAATGACCCAAATTGACTTGGAAAGACGTCTGGTTCCATTGACTCACATTAAAAGTTAAGTATGTTTTTTCCTACTCCTGTAAAGTTACCATTTTGGAGATACAAGCTTTCCTTTCAACAACAGTGATATACTGAAAAACACATAATCAAATAGACATTCTGATTATTTAACATGGGTCAAACTGCACTATAAATACACCACAATAAAACCTTGTATTTAACAGTAACTTTACCCTGATAACTTTATATACATGACAGCTTCCACTTTTCTGGGAAGCTTTCCACAAGATTTTGGAGAGAGTCTGTGGGAATTTGTGTCCATTCAGTCTAAAGAGCATTTGTGAGGTCAAACACTGGCTCTTTTTGTTTACCTACATAGTAAAATAGTCCTTTTATATATTATATGGCCAAAGGTGTATTTGGACACCTGCCCATCACACTTATATGATCTTGGTAGATGCCCCGTTCCAAAACCAAGGGCAATGATATGAAGTTGCCCCTTTTGGTGGTTGTAACAGCCTCCAGTCTTCTGGGAAGCTTTCCACAAGATGTTGGAGAGACTCTGTGGGAATTTGTGTCCATTCATCCAGAACAGCATTTGTGAGGTCAGACACTGATGTTGGACGAGAGGGTCTGGCTCACAATCTCTGTTCTAGTTCATCCCACAGGTGTTCAGTGGGGTTGAGGTCAGGGCTCTGTGAGGCCACTGGAGTTCCTCCACACCAAACTGGTCACTCTGCGTCTTTATGGAGCTGCTTTGTGCTCAGGGGCTCAGTCACGCTGGAACAGGAAAGGCTCTTCCCCAAACTGCTGACACAAAGCTGGAAGCAGATAACTGTGGAAAATGTCTTTGTGCTGCAGCATCAACATCACCCTTCACTGGAACTGAGAGCCCAAACCCTGAAAAACAGCCCAGCCCATCATCCCTCCTCCACCAAACTGTACTGCTGGCTCTGCATTCCGGTAGGTAACGTTCTCCTGGGATCCACCAAACCCAGATTCATCATCAGACTGACAGATAGAGAAGCTGATTCATCACTCCAGAGAACACGGTTCCACTGCTCCAGTGAGACCAGTGGTGGCGCTTCACACCACTCCAACACTCAAAGAACGCTTTGCATGATTAAAAGGCTCTTTGCAATTATAAAAGAGATCTTTAGATTGATGTACAAACAATATATACATGACATGTATGCATGATTGTGCTTTAGATGATTCTATTTAGCACCCAAAGGGGTTCTTCTGTTGTCATGATGTCAAGCTTGTAACAATAGAAGAACCCTGTTGGGTGCTAAATAGAACCGTTTTCAAAAAGGTTTTATGTAGAGCCATCTAAAGCACATTCATGCATTTTTCCATCAATCTGAAGAACCCATTCATGATGCAAAGGGCCTTAATCATGCAAAGGGTTCTTTGAGTGTTCCTGGTCCTATATAGAACCATTTTCGGTACTAAAGAACCCATGTTATACACAGCAATATAAGATATATAGACTGGTTTTATGAAATTTTAACTTGACAAGACTTCTTTTGCAGTGTATCTTCACATTGTGTGAAGGTTTAATGATGATTGGACCAACAGAAATGATCCAAAATGATTTGTGATAAAATCTCTCTACATTGATTTACATTGAAAGTGAAGAAAATTTGTTGTTTTGGAGACGCAAAGTTTTGATCAGACGGCTTTTTAAGTCGCGTTTGATGTTCACATGATCACCTTGAGAGGTTTTAGGCCCTAATTCTCTCAGTCGAACTCACATCACGGTTATTATTTTCCTGTTTTTCATAGATGAAGCCAAAAAAAGCAGGAAGCCCTCGATAACAAAGCAGTGCCACCGACCGTTACCATGACAACCAGCACAAACAGGTGTTGCCTGATACTTCGAGTCAGACTTTGTGTTGTAATTAAATTTCTCTGTCTTGTTTATGGCACGATAAAGGAGAGGAAATCAGAGATGGTATCACTGCGGCTCTGGTTGCGTCACGCTGTCCTGCGCAGATGGACCCGCCTGCTGTTTACATTCCGAGCGCTCCACTGCTCACCTCAGAGGAATGAACAGGAAAAGGAAAAGTGTCAACCTGTGAGTGTTTGTGCACAAATGCGCACAGCAAACAATGACTTCACTAGTCTGTTATCCTTAACACGTATAAACATCATGACTGTACTAGACATTCTTTATTTTATAGGTCCTACATTCTCGATTGTTTGTTTCCGTTTTCTATAAACATGGAAAGGAATTTTTTTGTTGGTTTCATTTATTTGGTACATTTTTATCATTTCACTGATCTGTCATTACTGTCATTTGCTGTCATTACTCTGCCAAATTGTTTTATTTGATCGTTTTGATTTGTGAATCTTATTTTGTCTTAAAATTAATTTTTTTTTATTTGTCGTGTGTACAGTTTCAATAATAATAATAATTTTTGGCCTTATTTTATTTTCTCTGCTACACAGTGACTGCTGGGATAGGCTCCAGCACCCCCGCAACCCAGAAGGATAAGCGGTTTAGAAGATGTGTGTGTGTGTGTGTGTGTGTGTGTGTGTGTGCGCTACACATTTGCTGTCACAAATTTATATTCAAATTTCTAGTCTTTCAATGCAAATGACCGTCACCCTCAGTGTACTCCAAGTTGATTGATCGACTGATTGCACTGCAAAAAATAGCATCTTATCAAGTAAAATGATCTTAAATGTAGTCAGTTAATCTAATATTCCTACTGTTATGATTGTTGTAAACTTAATTAGAGATTATCTATCTTATTTCTAGACATTTTTTACTTGTTTTGAGTAATTTTGTTACATAAAATCATCTAAATATATTGGCAGATAATTTTGCTTGTTTTAAGAAATGTGCTTGAAACCAGCAAAATTATTTGCCAATGCAGTGAAACAATTTTACTCAAAGAAGACCTAGAACAAGTAAATAACATCTAGATAATCTTATTATAAGTGCACAACCATCTCAAAATGGGAAATATTTCTTTATATCAACAGATTTAAGATCATTTCACTTCACAAGATAATGTTTTTTGCAGTGTGATTGATGTCTGAACTGAAATCACTTTAAAAACTGTAAGAACGTCCACATTGTTATAGTTTTCTGATAACCTGTTAAAAATGTATTCTGTTAACTAATTTAAAGGGTTACAGTGTTGACTTGTGATCTGGTTACTTTCTTTTACATTTTGATTGCTTTGTTGATTCAGAAAATTAAATGAAAACCAGAGAAAAGCAGTTTCGACAAGAGAAAGCAGGACAAACAGGGCTGCGTTCAACAAAAATGCTTACTCAAACGGAAACGGTGCTGCGTTAAACACTCTGTCGTGTCATGCCAGCACTGCAACTATGACAGCTGAGAAGGTCATTCTTGGCGTCATTCTATTAAAAAAATTACAATAAAATACAAAAAAGATAATCAGCATTCTTCCATCGCTGCGATGTCAAGCTTGTAACAGTGGAAAAGCAAACTGGCTGCTTTGAAATGTAATTTTATTATTGTATGCATTAATTAATTAATATATTACTAATATGTAAGTATGTATATAATATAAACTTTTAATAAGCTTTTAATATAAGCTATCAGTATGTAAATAAAGAGCAGTTAATGACTCATTAACAGCCTCATTAATCTTCCAACCCAGGTTTTATTACACACTGCTATAAACTAAGAATAGCTCCATTAGTTTGCATTCAAGTCCATGTAGTTACTGAATAATAAGCCTCAGTATGAAAGAAACCTGGAATGTTAAGGGTTTAATGTAAAGTGTTACCAACACTTTACATGTGTAAAGTTGGGGGCAGTACGCATTTCGGCTCCTATATGACCTCATAACTCGGAGGAACGCACATACCAACTTTGGAACATTTTTTCAAAAATTCCATTCATTTTTCACATGAAGAAGCCGAGAGCCTGAGTTCCTAATATAGGCATGATGCCAACTACAGGATGACACATGACTTCAGACATGCTGGTAATTAGGAATAAAGTAAATAACTAAATTATTGACATACTCAGCTGATACTGTGTAACATGTTTAGCTAAAAACGGCCAAAGTGGAGTATGAAGATGAAACATTTGTACAGTGTAAAGGCCGATTTACAGTCCAGGCTACAAGCATTGTTCAACAAAAATGACGTAAGAGAGACTAAGTTTGTGTCTGCTAGCGTGTCACCGACCTTGTCGCGTACATCAAAATATTTGAGAGGGCGCAGATGGTGTCGCTCACTCTGATTGGACAGAAACTCAAAGTTCTACATTCTGGATTGTTGCCGTGGTCACGGTGTGCAGCTATGTTTACTTTCTTGCTGCTCCGCTGCTGTCAGAAACAGAACGGGTTGCCAGCTAATCAGAACTAGGATCAATATACATTTATATGACGAATTGTTTTCATTTTCAAACATTTTTCTGTGACTGCAGTTACTTTAAAAAGTAGTCCAAGCTGAAAACGCACCCACAATAAGTGTAATTCCCTGCACTTTCAGGCGGACTGGAATTTTTGGGAAAGCTGCGAATCTGGTAACCTTGATGGAGGAAGAGCTCGTGAGTGAAACACAACGTGTGGGAAACGAGTAGCATTTCAGATTACTCTGCAGCTTAAAATCCTGCTGTTAATGCAGTTTGACTGTAGCAGCTGTTTTCTGCTCTGTGTGGTTTCAGTAGCTGCCTCGTCACACAAGTTTGCATAGAAACTACAGATGATGTTCTAATTTGACGTTTATCGCTGGTGCAGGACTAGGAAATCCTACAGCACTGTGACATCTGGTGACCACTCATTCTGTAGACCAGCTGGCAACATTTTAAATCACGTGTCTAAAATGCCTACACCTAAGTTCACCAGAAGGGGGAGCTGTTAGCACGCAGGTTTTGTGTGCATCATTGAAAGAGAGGAAACTGGCTCCTTCATAAAAGCAGGCTTGGATTCACCTCAAAGCTGCAGCAAACAAAGTAAAGATTTAAACATCTTACAAGCTTGAAATCACTTTATTGAAGTTTTTTTTGTATCCTGATTATGTAATGCAGTTACATATATTTCTTTAAGTCTGTTAACATTAGTAGTTTTCTCATTTTGGTGATAAAAGAGCTGAAAGTCAATTAAAAATGCTGTGATTCAATGATTCAAATGCATCAACTGTACCTTACAGAGTCTTATTTTTCTTCCTATTATTATTTCCAGAGTGCTGAATATCCCTACTTAACTCATTCATTTACATTTATGGCATTTGGCAGACTTACAATTTGATCTTTTTTTTTTAACACAGGTAGGTGAAGGTGGTGTTAGGAGTCTTGCCCAAGGACTCTTATTGGTATAATGTGGGGTGTTTACCCAGGCAGGGACTGAACCCCAGTCTACAGCATAGAGGACAGAGGTGTCACCCACTACAGTATTCCAACCACATTACTCATTCATGCCCAACAGCTAAACTTAGCATGATGAGGAAAATGCAGCAGAATGTCTTCTGACTGGTCTGAAGTGATGGAATTTGGTGCGGTCATGGCCTAGATGAATTTCAACTTGAATCATTCAATTACATTTATTTTTCATACATTTATTCACAATCAAATTTGGATTGTCTGTTGTTTTATTACAGCTGCAGGAGGTGCGATTGAGAGGTGGATATGACTAAATGGGGAGAAAAAAAAACATAAATACAAGAAAAAATAAACAAAAATAAAAACAAAAATTAAAGAAAGTGGGCTTAGCTTGAAAATTTGACCAAGTACAACTTCCAGGTCCCTTCCCTCCACTGCGCTACAGCCACGCCTCCAAAGCCCCTCCCCACAGAGGAGGTGAATGTGCAGGCTAGCAACCATAGCAAGCAAGCAAGCAAAGTTTGTTTATATAGCGCTTTTTACAGCAGGTGTTGTCACAAAGCAGCTTTACTGAAAAATCTGGGTCCGAGCCCCCATGAGCGTCGCCAGTGACGACAGTGGCAGGAAAAACTCCCTAAGAGCAACAGGAAGAAACACTGAGAGGAACCAAGACTCAAAAGGGGAACCCATCCTCCTCTGAACCACACCGGATAGCAAACAGCTTTAGTATAAAATACTATAATACAAAACAGGGAAAAACAGGTGGAGCAACGGTTAATTAGATTAGTTTAGTTTACGCAGCAGCAGCAGCAGGAGGGTCAGTTCATGAGGGTGAGGTTTGCACAGCGCTGTACAGCATGAAGCTCAATGTTGGTGAAGCCGGTCCAGAAGGCTGGCGAGCAGTGGGCACCTGATCAAGGCAGAACCATAGCAATGAGCACACACTTCTTTCAGTGCTTAGATGTTTCTTTGATAACAGAAACTGTAGTGAAAATTGCCAAACCACTTATGAGAACAATGATCTGTGAGAGCACAGGCACACGTAAATACCAATACAACTGCCTGATTATGGATTTTTCTTTTTGAAAATAGTTCAATTTAGCACCCTAATGGGTTCTGCTATTGTTACAATGTCAAGCTTGTAACAATAGAAGAACTATTTTTAGTGCTATACAGAACCCTTTTCAAAAAGGTTCTATATAGAACTATATATAACATGTTTTCCATCAATCTGAAGAACCGTTTCACCATGCAAAGAACACTTCAAGCATGCAAATCATTCTTTGAGCGTTTGTGGTTCTATATAAAACCACTTTCTTTTCTAAAGAACCCTTGAAGAGCCATCTTTTTAAAGAGTGTACTGTACATTCCTGTATTGCACTTTAAAGCTACACTATATAAAAGTTGGGGATTTGGAGGCCTCTCTGGTGGAAATATGTAATTGCATGCAATGTGTATAATTTTGATATCAAGATATGATGTCATCCTCATATCTTCATCAGTATGTTTATTTTGCATTTTGGACCTTCTTCTTAGCCAGATGGTTTCATTGATTTGAACACTTCATATCTAGACGTCATATCCAAAAGTATCTGGACAGCTCTTCTACTGAGTGAATTCAGCTACTTTAAGGTCACTCACTGCTGACACAGCTTCTATAATCTCATCAGTACCTGACTTCACTAATGCACAATCAAATCCTCACAGCAATGTTCCAACATTTAGTGTAGAGCCTCTCCAGAAGAATAGAGGCTGTTACTGCAGCACAGACTCACTATTAACACCTTCATTTCAGAAGAAACGCTGTACAAACGTCCGGGTGGAAATATATATCTCTAAATTCCTTGGTGGTTGGTCACCAAACTGGACGCTCTGCATGTTGTTTACTCGAGCTCTGTTAACCTGTTTTGGTCAGATGAGATCAGCAGGACGCAAAAGGTGTCAAAGTCCAGTGCATTCCTGAGAGCTATCAGAGCGATTCCTCAGAATCATAACGTTCTGGAGCGCTGACACGGTCACCACGGCACGGAGCCAGAACAGGAAACGGATAAGGGACACATTCTTACAGTGTGAGAGAGAGAGAGAGAGAGAGAGAGAGAGAGAGAGAGAGAGAGAAAGAGAGAGAGACTAAGCAGGGGGGAGAGAGAGAGTGTCTAAACACGGAGAGAGAAAATAAGCAGGGTGAAAGAGAGAGAGAGCGAGAGAGAGACTAAGCAGGGGGGAGAGAGAGAGTGTCTAAACACAGGGAGAGAGAAAATAAGCAGGGTGAAAGAGAGAGAGAGAGAGAGAAAGAAAGAAACAAAGAGGGAGGATGAACAGGGAGAGAGAAAGAAAGAAAGGGAGACTGAGCAGGGAGTTAGAGACTAAACAGAAAAAGAGAGAAAGGGAGAGAGGAAAGAGAGAGAGAGAGTAAATGCAGAGAGAGAGAGCAAAACTAAGAAGGGTGAAAGAGAAAGAAAGAAAGAAAGAAAGAAAGAAAGAGAGGGAGAATGAACAGGGAGAGAGAAAGAAAGAGAGCAGGGAGAGATAAATAGACCAAGCAGAAAGAGAGAGAGAAAGAGAGACTAAGCAGAAAAAGAGAGAGAGAGAGCAAGAGAATGATAAAGCACTGAGAGAGAGACGAAGAAAGTGAGAGACAGACAATGACAAAGCAGAGAGAGAGAGAGACTGTGACACAGCACAGAGAGAGAGAGACAGTGTAATAGAGTAATAATGTAATAGAGTAATAGAGTAATGGTGTAGTGGTGTAGTGGTGTAATGGTGTAATGGTGTAGTGGTGTAATGGTGTAGTGGTGTAATGGTGTAGTGGTGTAATGGTGTAATGGTGTAGTGGTGTAATGGTGTGTTAGTGTAAAGTGGGTGTGCTGATGATTAACAGGTGAAGAAGCTGAGCAGTTAAGTTAGCCGCGGTGTCGTTTGCGTCTGCCAATCAGGGTCCCACTCGCCCTCATCGCTGAGCTCACATCCTGTCTGCAGCGCAGCGCGTCTAACAGGAGGATCTTTATCTGTCTCTGCGTGTTTATCCTCGCTGTCTCCAGCCGCCTGCACACAAATATTTGTTTAAGCTATTTTGCTTTTTTTATCCTCCATGTTTAAGAGGACGAATAGTTTCAGAGGTGCCATTGTTTAATGGGCTGTGACATCACTCTGGCATTTCCTGCCCCCTGCAGAGACTTCACGTTCCTCAGAATGGTTTTATGATAAGGTTTAGAAAAAAAAGACAAGAAAAAAACATACATAAGAAAGAAAAGACAAAACGTTGCTTTCTGTGTTTTAGCGGGCAGTGTCTGCACATGTCGTGTGGTACTGACTCAGTAATCCTCATAGAAAATTAGTAGGATATTAATACTATTTCAGAGCTTTCACAAGCAATCAAATAAAAATATGATTCAATTAAATTTACCTTCTTGGTAATCAGCACTGAATCAATCAATCAACCATTATATAACCTCGGAGAACATTGAGGGCGACCCTCATTTACAATGTTGCCGAGTTGATACAGGAAAAAGGGATCGATAAAGTGTAACAACATATCAAATAATAAAACTAAATTTAACGATAAAATGACTCAAATCTGGTAAGTATATGAAAAAAGGAAACATTAATAATAAAAATACATAAACAGTAGAAAATATAAAACAATAATTAAAGAGTAACTAAAATGTAAAAGTTAATAAAATCAAATAAAACAAAAAGAGGACAAGTTTAAAAAAAGGAAACCAAAATGTATTAAAATTACTGAAATATTAATAAAGTATTCATAATTAAAACAAGAATAAGTATATGAATAATAATAGTAATAAACAAATAAATGGGAAAAAAATACAGTAATTAAAATGAAATGAAAATAAGACAAAAATAGTGAAAATCAAGTGATGATATGAACGTCTCTCATTACTTACAGTACAAAACCTGATGGAGTCAGAAAGTATTCAGACATCTTGACTCTTTGCTCTCTTTATTGTGTTGTGGATTTAACGCAATAAGAGGCCGTGCACTACTGAGATTTTATCACAGGGAAGGGGGTGTTCTTAGGCACGACATCAAGTGGAGTAAAACCTCCTTCCCTTATGGCTTATTGCTTTTATAAAATGGTGGCCAACATAAAATATGATAAAATACACAATTTAGGTTATAATTAGGAAATAATTTAGGTTATTATTAATAATAGTTGACATAAACAAGTATAAACAAGGAAAAAATGTAGTTCCTTTAGAGTTTAGTATTGTCGCCAAGCAACCATGGACTGCTGAATGAGGAGAAGAACGTTCGGTCACCATCACTGTAAACTGTGGTCATTTCATGAACTCTTTCTGTGAGCTGTAGAGTCTCTGCCGCTTCACTCATGTCATGCAGAGGCAGCTCCTCTGGTGGGAGCGAATCTGGAACACTTTTGGAGACACTGACACTCCGACTTTCTACAAAGCAACGCCAAGTAAATCAAGTGGCTCCACTCCTACTCCACACTACTAACATGCTCTGCTCTCTGCAGATGCTCGATGGGGTTTAAACCTGGACTTTGGCTGGGTGACTCAAGCCCCGAAGTCACTCAAATGGTGTCTTGGCTGTATGCTTCGGGTCACTGTCGCATTCCGGAGAAGGTATTCTTCAAGAATGTCCTTGTATTTGCTGGCGTTCATCCATCCCTCAGTTCTTACCAGTCCCTATCCTCTATCCCTGCAGCTGAGAAGCATGATGCTACCACCACCATGTTTCACTGTAGGGATGGTATAAGCCATGTGATGAGCAGCACCTGTTTTTTTGCCAGACATAGTGCTTGTTTTTCAACCCAAACAGTTCGATTTTCATCTCCTCAGACCAGAGAACCCTTTTCCTCATATTGTCAGAGGTCTTTACATGCTGTTTAGAAAACTCATTGAACTCAACAGTGGCTTCCATTTTGCCATTCTGCCATAAAGCCCTGATTTATGGAATGCTGCAGAGATGGCTGTCCATCTAACACGTTGTCTCATCTCTGCATAGAACTTTCGGAGCTCTTTTAGAGTGATTATAGACTCAGGTGTGTGTCTTTCCAAACTATATCCAATCAATTTAAATTGCATCAGGTATAGTCCAATTTAAACAGGTATAATGGATAATTAAAGATGCACCTGAGCACAAGGCACCACACCTAAGGGTCTGAATACTTTAGTAAATTAGAGATTTCAGTCTCTGACTTTTAATTAATTTTCAAAAAAAAAACACCATTATGAGTGATTAAGTGTACATTAAAGGGGGGAAGTGGCAATTATATCCATTTAAAATCAAATCCACATCACAATAAAGGTCGAAAAAAGTCAAGGTATCTGAAAGCTTTACGAATCCACTGAATGTATGTTTTTATATGTTAGTTCAAACTGAGCTCCAACATCAATGAAGTATTCAGACCTTAGATGTTTAAAAGGATACTGTCCTGATCTATTTAACCCCAAGGCATTTATGGCGAGGGTGTGGAGCTGGGAGCAGTGAGCAGGGTGTGGCCAGCAGGCTGGGTGGGACAGACACTCCCAATACTTTCTATTGGGAGTGTCTGTCCCAAACTCTAAGCCCTAAATTTACACTTCTGAAAACAATACTTACATTTTTATTGCATTTTTTCTGTTTTAATGTATATTTTATTTAATATGTTTTTGAATTAAAAGATTTAGACTTACCATGAGTTTAATTTTTAAATTAGAAAAAAAAAAATCTCATGTCACTACCGAAACACAGAGACTTTTAGCCTGTAGGTGGAGCCTGGTTTTAGCCACGCCCCTGCAATTTAGAGCAGGAAATGAGGCTACATCCCTGTCCCTCATGGCCACATGGTGAGCAGGTAGATCCCATTGTTTTGAAGTAAATGTGTCCCAAAGTCTGAAAATCAGTGTGGAACATTAAGAATCGTCATATTTTCTGCAGTTCAGCACTTTTTAGTGTTTTAATGTAAAATATGATGATTTTCTGTGTGAACAGCTGTTCAAAGCTGTGTTTGCTGGTCATGAACTGCTGAGTTCCTGAGCTCAGAATGAGCTAAAACTGTCACCGAAACAGTTACTACTGGAACAGACACTACTGAAACAGTCACTACTGAAACAGACACTACTGAAACAGTCACTACTGAAACAGTCACTACTGGAACAGACACTACTGAAACAGTCACTACTGGAACAGACACTACTGAAACAGTCACTACTGACACAGTCACTACTGAAACAGACACTACTGAAACAGACACTACTGAAACAGTCACTACTGGAACAGACACTACTGAAACAGTCACTACTGGAACAGACACTACTGAAACAGTCACTACTGACACAGTCACTACTGAAACAGACACTACTGAAACAGTCACTACTGAAACAGACACTACTGAAACAGACACTACTGAAACAGTCACTACTGGAACAGACACTACTGAAACAGTCACTACTGGAACAGACACTACTGAAACAGTCACTACTGACACAGTCACTACTGAAACAGACACTACTGAAACAGACACTACTGAAACAGTCACTACTGAAACAGTCACTACTGAAACAGACACTACTGACACATTTGGTACAGTTTGGGTAGTTATGATTGTTTTGGTAGAGACAAAATGGAATGATCAATCATTAGTTTGAATAAAATAAACAATAACAATACTGTGCAAAAGTGAGAGATCAGTTCCTCAAAGAATCTGCAGACACACCTCCAAAGTTCAGTCTTAGAAGCTGGTTGATGATTTTCTGAAGTAATCAAACACATTCAGTGGTGTTGAGGTCTGGACTCTGGGGTGGTCAGTCCATCGTTCAGCTTCTTTGATGTGTCCGTCTCCTTTTCTCAGTGAGGTTCTTCTTGACAGCTACACATCCTTTCAGATTTCCTGTTTGGGTCTTTAAGCTTCTGAAGGTCATCGCTCTTTGTTGCTCCAAGCATGCTTGTCTTTTCTGAGAACTTCAGTTTGGTCATCTGGGCTGAGTGAGAGGCGAGGCTTGATTTTTGCCATATATATATATATAGTTTAAATATTTCATGTTCATCTTTTTGCTGAGTATTTTAGAATCTTGACATGGTTTTAATTAGCTCTTAAACACAAACACTTCGAGTGCTCAATTCATCATCCACATAATCAGCCCATTACCGATGGCTAATAGAACTGATAGCAGCAGCACTGATTATTTTATTATAGAACACTGTACTGTTCCGTGTGCCTCAGGCGCCAGAATGTAGCTGCTGCACCATTTAAGGTGGATGGAAAATACCAATAAATATCAGGTTCAGCCTCGTCGTTCCTGAGCTGATAAATGCTGACGTTCCACTGCAGTTCTTTAGGTGACTTAAGTAGCACTTAAGTAGCTTTTGAGATGCTACTTTTCTACTCATATTGTCTTTTGGAGAAGAAGAGAAGGGCGGGGCATCTTGTCACATGGGTAAGTTGTCACACTGTTAATATTTCCAATATCAGACAGTGCTACTTAAAAGTGGAACACTAGTTTTGTGCATCTACCTGCTCTGATATCATGTCCTGCCTGGGAAAGGCGAGACACACTGTGAGCTGAGTAAAGAACAGGTAATTTTCCACATTCTGAAGTAAAAAAATTACAATATTATAGGATATTATATTTTTGTAATAATTTTCTTCTAGATAACATTTTCACTAATTAACTTACTTTGCACAATGTAAGGTTTACAGGTATGACTGTGTGTGTGTGTGTGTGTGTGTGTGTGTGTGTGAGTGAGTGATGGTAGGAATGCATGTGTTATATTATTTTATTTTATTTTATTTACAATACGTAAATGTTTCTCTGATACTGTGCACTGTGAGCTCCTGTAACTAAAACCAAATTCCCTGTATGTGTAAGCAAACCTGGCCAATAAAGCTTGAGTCTGATTCTGATTCTGATTCTAATTATATATTTGTACTTAGTAGAGGAGAGAATAAAGTGTGTTGTTAGGCTTTTGCTGATGTCCTGCACTAAGCTAACTTTCCAATATAACAAACATTAGCAAACACAGCAATTTGGGTCAAGTTGTCACATAAGAAAAATTATTATAATTTTAAAATGATAATTTTTCCTGAATGTTTAAAATGTTTTATTTGAAATGTTGTTAATGAGTAATCAAGCTTTTTTCTGAAGTGGTATTTAATTAAGTTTAAAGTAAAAAATGAAAAAAAAGTTCATTTGAAGAAAAAAATGAGTTGCTTGCTTGTATTTGTTATAAAATCCACAGACGTTGACAGTGGACCCACTAATGGGGCAATCTGTCACAAGTGCGCAATCATTATGTAATCCCTTAAAATCCCAGTCTTACTGCATACTAATGCAGCGGTGTCAAACTCAACCACTAAAAGGGACATATTAAAAAACTCAACAAATCTGTGTACTAGAGAACACCAATTTTAACATCAATTTTAATTATTAATATTATATATATATATATATATATATATATGTATATAGTATATATATATATATATATATGGCTCTTTATAGCATCAAAAGAACCATTTCACAATGCAAAGAACCATTTAAGCATACAATTTGAGCATGCAAACAGTTGAGTGTTTGTGTTTCTATAAAGAACTATTGTATTTACCAAAGAACCTTTTAACCATCTTTTTTAAAGAGTGTACATTAACACCCTAAATGGTCAGGGCCCACCAGCAGGCCCAAAGTTTTATTACACACTTCTATAACGTAAGAATAGCGCAGCTAGTTTGAATTGAAGTGCCTGTAGTTACTGAGTAATAAGCCTTAGTATGCAACAAGCCTGTTAAACCTCTTTAAACGTCCCCAGGATTAGATTTTTTAAAACTGCCTATTTGCATGAATGAGACACCTCACCTCTTTTCTTTTTGTGGTGTAACCACTGTCCCATAGATTGGGGGATCGAAGGGCACATTATGTGCATGCTGGGAATTGTAGTGCAGCATACACTCTCAGAAATAAAGGTACTAAACTGTCACTGCGTCAGTTCCCCTCTTGTCACTGGGGTGGGACCCTCAAGGCTCCATCTCAGTACCTTTAGTCAGGGAACATAACTGAACCATAATCCACTGAAATGATATGTTCTAAGCTGTACTGACTCCACACACCCCGTCTCGTCTCCAGGCTTTTATTTTACTGTTCTGTTTAAAACATTCGGTTATGAAAAGGTACAAATACGAACTTTTCACCTGGAAACACTTATTTAAGGTTCACAGTCAGACCTTAAAACCACTGTTGGAGCTTTGAGGGAACATTTACACTGTTTGTACCTTGATGAACGGAAAATGTTCCTGAACAGAACCTTTATTTCTAACAGTGAAAACAGTGGAAAAATAATCCTGTGGGCCGGATAGGATTGTTTCCTGATCTAGCTTACGGGCCTTGTGTTTGGCACATGGGTACTAAGGCTTAATATTCAATAACTTTAAGAGTTCAGACTTCCTCACAGCTCAATGAGGAAATCTGGTAGGACATCTGCGGTTCCAGGCGGGTTATTCCACCACAGCTTTCGTCAGTCTGACCTGCACCGCGTGTGTCAGCGTGTGCCCAATCAGAAACAAAGCATCTTCCTCCACGTCCAGTCATTTGCATATTTTATTCAGTGCCATTTCTTATCAGATGTTGGCTGATGAATTCCGTTCATTACGCCTCGGCTACGAGAGAAGGTCATGTCAATGCCTCCATTAATGGAGCAGTCAGGTGATTTGCATTGGCTTCCGTGGAATTAATACAGATGTGATACTTGGAGACATGTGGTAGGGAAACCATTCATGAAGAAAACTGGAAAAAATCCAAGCCATGATAACAGATTCAACTGTAAGAGTGAAGAACAAGATTTACACGGGAATTCCAACAATTAAACGGCTCAGATTGTGTAAACAGAGCCGTTCAGAGTGGTTTGGTGTGAAATGCTCTGTTCTAGAGTCAGAACTGTTCTCAGTGGTGGTGATAGGAACCAGACGTCCACCTCTAAAAGCTCCCTCACAGAAAGTTCCTACATGAAATGGTTATGAATTCACTGCCTGATGACTGAGACACTGTTTTATGATAGTTTTGAGAACTTAAACTCCATTCATGGTGGAGGGATACATGCAGGGCGCTGTGAGGCAAAATAGTCCCCAAAGAAAACGGATTATTTCAGATTTTCCACTATTTTCCATCATCAACATTCCATATAAACTCAGAAGACTCGTGTAGGTTCACTGGTGGTTCTGGATAGTAAATAAAATGTCTATATGTGTGTTGTAGTCATGGCGACCCCTGGTTCCTATCACCACCACTGTAAAGACATCTGAACCATTTCACACCAAACCACTCTGAATCTCTCTGATTACATCTCACACACTGAGTTATGGAGGAATTTAGAAAATGGCTGGAATTCCCCTTTTAACAGTAGCACTGTTAACAACTTAATCTCTTTAAAACAGGTTGTTTACCAGACGTCCACCTCTAAATATAATACATGTTACAGAAATAGAGTTTGAGCGGTGGCGAAAATGAATGGGACTCACTGAGAGAAACGAGGGATGAAAAATGACACATAGACAAGTGCGGGTCAGTATTCCGGTGGATTAGTTCTTGTGCTACCTAAGTGCAATTCCACCTTAAAAGCAGTTCCACCTTAATAAAATCATTATGTGTGCTGGCACTGCTGAGCATTAGGCTGGGAGCGGGTGAGACATTGGGCTCCGTGCGTGAGTCTGGATGGGTGTGTGAGTTAACGGCCCATTGTGACATCACGTCTGGCATGCTGCCAACAGTCCGCTCAATGTAAGTCAATGGGAGAAACAAATGATGGAATAAAACAACAAACGGACGAGTGCGGGTCAGAACGACAGTGGATTCATGCTCGGGGCCCGGCCCTGAGATAGTGTATGAAAAACAGTGTCGATCGGGCGAGCAGAAGTACCTTAGATTGGCATGCAAATGTTGACCCCATTCATTCTCTATGAGGAAAAATTCCGCAAAATTCCCTCGCTACACGGAATCCGTGCATCCGATCAAAAAGCTGTATACAAGCACGCATCACACAATCAGGCTGGACAATCTGGAGTTGGAACAGTGTTGATATCTCGAAAACTGCGGGACTATAATAAAGAATAAAAGAGAAGAATAATATAAATCGGATAACAATATAAAGCAATGTGCAACCATAATAATAATGTAACCATTAAAAATGGTTCTTCCAAGTTTCTTTAGTAAAAGACATGGTTATATACAGAACTGCAATTTCAATGCATAAATGGTTCTTTGCACGATTGAGAACCTGTAAAGAACCATTTAAAATTGCTCTATATAGCACCAAAAAGGGTTCTGCTTTTGTTACAAGGTATAGAAACTTTTTTGTTTGGTACTGTATAGAACTCTTTTTGCTAGGAGTGATAAAGCATTTTAAAATAAGATTTGTTCCCCCTAACCTTGATCTAATCTTAGTCTTAATCCTATCCCTAATCATAATACAGAACCTCGTCTTAGCCCCTGATCCTGGTCCTAAACCCCTTAGTCCTAATTCTATCCTAATCGTAATACTAAACCTAGTCTTAGCCACTAATCCCATTCCTAATCTTATTCTAATACTAACCTTTGTTAGTTAAGACTAGTTGCTGTATTAAACCTTATCCCTGGTCCTTATCCCAATACTAAACTTATAGTCGTATAATCCTATAACCTTCTAATCTTAAACCTAGTTTAAGACTAGTTTAAGTTGAGTTCTAACATTAACACCTAATCCTGGTCCTGGTTGTATATTTGAATCCTGGACCTAATCCTGGTCCTAATACTAATTCTAGCCTTCATTCTAATCTCAACCCCTAATCATGGTCCTAATCCTAACACGAAACCTAATTGTGGTCCTAATCCTAATGTTAATCTCAGTTTTAATCTTAGTCCTTAGTCCTGGTCCTAATTATCATACTAAACTTATTTAGAATTTTAACCCCTCAATACTGTCCTAAACCTAAAACTAACCCTAGTTGTAATCTTAACCCCTAATCATCACTCACCACTGAACAGAGGAAACTCGTAATTTAATTGTTAAAACATTTTTGCTTTCTTTTTCTGAATTCTGGTGTATTTCTGGTTTCATTTATTATGTTTTTACAGTGCCCACACTATCACTTACAGGAGGATTCCAGCGATTGTTCAGAATTCCTTCATAATTAAGCAGTTATGACGTAAACAGAGTCGTTCAGAGTGGTTTGGTGTGAAACGCTGCATTCTAGAGTCAGAACTGTTTCTCTGAAAAATCCCTCTAAGAATTTTTATTACATGATTATCATTACATGAAATGGTTATGAATTCACTGCCTGATGTCTGAGAGTTCTGTATGTGGTTCTTAAACAAATATGTTTAAAAATACTGTAGATTTTACCATGAAAGGTAACAGCTTTTATAGCTTTTTTGATACTACCCATTATGACCATTCTGACCACCTCCTTGTTTCTACACTCATTGTCCATTTTATCAGCTCCACTTACTGTATAGGTGCACTTTGTAGTTCTACAGTTACAGACTGTAGTCCATCTGTTTCTCTGATACTTTGTTCGCCCCCTTTTACCCTGTTCTTCAGTGGTCAGGACCCCCATGGACCCTCACAGAGCAGCTACTATTTGGGTGGTGGATCATTCAGCACTGCAGTAACACTGACATGGTGGTGGTGTGTTAGTGTGTGTTGCGCTGGTGCGAGTGGATCAGACACAGCAGTGCTGCTGGAGTTTTTAAACACTGTGTCCACTGACTGTCCACTCTATTAGACACTCCTACCTTGTCAGTCCACCTTGTAGATGTAAAGTCACGGACGATAGCTCATCTGCTGCTGCACAGTTTGTGTTGGTCATCCTCTAGTCCTTCATCAGTGGTCACAGGACGCTGCCCACAGGACGCTGCCCACAGGACGCTGCCCACAGGACGCTGCCCACAGGACGCTGTTGGCTGGATGTTTTTGGTTGATGGACTATTCTCAGTCCAGCAGTGACACTGAGGTGTTTAAAAACTCCAGCAGCACTGCTGTGTCTGATCCACTCAGACCAGCACAACACACACTAACACACCACCACCACGTCAGTGTTACTGCAGTGCTGAGAATGATCCACCACCCAAATAGTACCTGCTCTGTGAGGGTCCATGGGGGTCCTGACCACTGAAGAACAGGGTAAAAGGGGGCTAACAAAGTATCAGAGAAACAGATGGACTACAGTCTGTAACTGTAGAACTACAAAGTGCACCTATACAGTAAGTGGAGCTGATTACAATGAGTGTAGATTATCTGTGTTCAGACCAGGAGTGGAAAATATTCTCGTGATGATGTTTCTTTGTTCCTGTACTTTACTCCAGTATTACTGAAACTGAATCCTTTTACTTTTACTCAAAAAAGCAAGTGAAATCATCTTAAATGAAGTCAACATATCTAATATTTCTCATTTTGAATATTATAAGATTATTCATTTTATTTCCAGTCATTTTTACTAGTTTTCAGTTTGAAGAAAGTGTCTTATTTCATTGGCAAGTCGTTTTACTTGTTGCAAGAAATAATGCTGGAAACATGAAAAATGACCTGCCAGTGGGAAAAAAGACACTTTCACCAGATGAAATGACTTAATTCCAAAAGATTTTTACTAGTTTTAAGTTAAATAATCATAATATTCTTACAGCAGTCTCAAAATGAGAAACATCATTTTCTGCAGTGAGAAAAATACTGTCAGCTCTTCACCTTTTCATAGAGACTTTTTGGTCAAATTGCCTCATTTTACATTTTAATTTTACTAAAACATCCAACCAAATTCATATCAATGAATCTGTCCGCATGCGACTTTGTTTAAGGAGAAGTGGCGACCAGTAAACAGGTTAGTCAACAGAAAAGAGAGCTTTAAATGTTGATGTTATCTGTGTACTTCTCACTTTTATATACCTGAGCCTGCTCAGTGTTTATTTTGGCTCCATTCTTGCACTTTTATTGAGGAAGGTTTTCAAACAGGACCCACATTTTCACTTCAGTACAGTTTCTCAGTACTTTTAACTCCCACAGACAGAAATATGTAGCAGTGCCGCGGGTATATTTTAGTTTGAGTAAAACAAACTGAATGATAGTAATCTGAGGAGGTTTTTTGGGGCTGTGCTCAAAACTGTGTTCCTCCTCTGTATTATTGCTCGTCGTCGCCCCCTGCTCTCCATGTGAGATACTGAAACTCTGGTTCATGCTTTCATATCATCTTGCTTAGACTACGGCATGACAGGAGACACGACAAGCGAAAACATCTTAAATGCAGTTAACTCTTTAAATCTAATGTAAATTCTTTTACTGTTCTAATCTAGTAAATAATTAGGTTTTTCAGAAATGTTGGTTTTCTTATTGCTTACTATCTAGTTGGTTCTTTTACTTTATTTTATTGTGTTTTCATGATATATTTTATTCATATTTTATTCCTGTTTTCTATTTGAGCTTTTTTTTATTTTATTTTTTATTTTTTTTATATAAATCTTTTTCTCTTGATGATTTTGTTTGTTTTAGTTGGTAAATTTCATTTCTACCTTTTCAGTCCCTTGTAATTTGCTCGGCTACAGAACTGTCTTATTCCATTCGCAGATCATTTGATTTGTATCGAGATGTAATGCAGATAGATTTGCTTGTTTACATGTGGTCAATATGTCCAATATTTCCCATTTATGAAACTGTCATGAAAACATAGGATTATTTAATTTATTTCCAGACGTTTTGACTTGTTTTAAGTCATTTTATCTTAGTGCGATTTTTCATTGGCAGATCATTTTTCTTGTTTTGAGCATTGAGTAAAATGATCTGCGCATTAAGTGACACTTTCATAAGACAAAAGACTCAAAACAAGTAAAAATGTCTAGAAATGAGTTAAATAATCTTATAACATTCTAACAACAACCCCATAATGAGACATATAAGATAAACTGACTTCAGATTTAAGGTGTTTTCTCCTGATAAATCTTTTTTTGCAGTGCAGGGCTTGTGGCATTTACTTTCACGCATGCAAAGCACTAACAGGACTCGTCTGCATGCAGCGTGGAAGGAAAACAAAACAGACTCTGACAGTGACCTCTTCAGACGAGCAGCTCAGGGAAAGTCCCAGTGTTTTTCCTCTGCGTCCTTCTCTCTTTCCTGCAGGCATGCCCCACTCACAGCCCCCCACAGGAGCGCTGGAATGCGAGGAGGAAGCCCAGGAGCTCATTGTGTAACGCCGTATCCGGAAAGAGGTGATGAAGTCACAAAACAATTAGGGGGGAGTGGCCTTCAGCCGGCTGGCTGTATAAATGGGAGGCCGCGAGGCTGAGGGCTCCACACAGGCACCTGTCACAGCCTCTGGCAAGAACTTTCTGTTGGTTCAACCAGCTGGTTCAAGTCCCGAAAGGCTTTAACGATGACTCTGTCGCTGCGCACCGTCCTGCTCATCTCTGCCGCGCTCTGCGTGCTCATAGAGGAAGGTAAGTCAGCAGAGAATTTATACAGTATTTTCTATTTCATATTATTAATTCCATTGTGTTTCACAGAGTAAGCAGCCTAGTAATAATGTGCAACTACCTTTATGCACTGATTTGCTTCAACTGTGACAAATTTTAGTGTGAAGATGCAAAGATTTCATGCATACCTGTATTTTCAGCCTCTAATAAGTTTCATTGTGTCATAGTTTCAGTGCAATTTATGAAAATGCATGCACAAACCCTTAGAATTCAATGCACTGTTGGCTCTGAGTATTGATATGCTGTGAATGATAAGCGTTTAAGTATGAAAATGCTAGTTATCGTGCAGCTTTCAAAGCAAAAAATGATGTCTTAGCAAGAAAAAAGATCTTAAAAGCAGTCAACGTGTAGTATTTCTCATCAACAGGTTATTGTAAGAAAATCACAAGATTATTCCATCTATTTCTGCACATTTTTATTTGTTTTAGGTCATATTGACTAGTGAAAGTGTCTTATTCCATTGGGACATAATGTAACTTCTGTTTTTCAAGCAAAATGATCTGCGAATGGACAGTTTCACTAGAAAAAATGACCTGAAACAAGAAAAAATAAGTTAAAAAAATCTTATAATCTTCATACACTATATGTAATATGTCTCATAATGAAATAATACACATGTTGACTACATTTAAGATGTTTTCACTGGATAAAATGTCATTTCTTGCAGTGTCCTAAGATTTATTGTGCAGTTTTGTGCATTCAGCACTGTGAATAGACTATATGAATATGCGTGACCCTATTGCAGACAGTACAATAATCATATAAGTTCAGTGATAAGCTGCCCAGGTTATGACTCTGTCTTATCTTTGTAGCGCTGCACCAGCCCGCGCATATCTGCTCTGTTTGATTGCATGTTCGCATATCTTCACTATTAATACGATTAAGGCATTCATAATGAAGCATTTATGCATTTAGGCTTCAACTTTGCCCTTTGTTTACTTTACTCGCCCATGTTTTCATAGCTATCATAGTTAGCATTGGGAAAACACCAGTCTGTCCTACATTAAGGCTCTGTGTGTTTTGGGTTCTAGGCTCCGGAGCACCCCTCTCTCAAACGCCAGGCTCTTCTTCGGTGGCCAAGAGGGTCCGCACCAAGCGCTGCTCCTGCAGTAACTGGATGGATAAGGAGTGCATCTACTTCTGCCACTTGGATATTATCTGGGTCAACACGCCTAGGTGAGTCATTAAGTTTCATTTTTAGGAGTGCTTTTTAACAGAAATGCAGCAAATAAATCCAGTTCTGTTGGGCTTCGGTCATATTAGAACCTTTTATCTTCTTTTGAAAACTGCCAAAAATGATTCCTTAGCAAGTGAGCTTAAATATAGACAATTTATATCATTTCTTTTAGCTATTTCTATACATTTAATCTCATGAAAGTGTTTCATAATGCTGGCCAATGGAATAAGACACTTTAATCAGACAAAATTGCTTACAAGAAGTAAAAATAATCCTATACCACTCCTACAATAACCCCATAATGATAAATATTAGGTATATTGACTAGATTTAAGACATTTCCACTTGCTAAGATGCAGTGAAATGCTCTGGTGTGATGATCAGTCAAGCAAAAATTAGCATGCATTAAAGTTAGGAGTACTTACACCTAAATAAGCCCTTCATTAAATATCTTAGTGGTCACATCATCAGCATTATGCGATATATGATAAGCTACAAGGTCAGTTGTTATAATGTGCTACATCATTTTACCAAAAAGTGACATCAAAGCTGACTAAAGCAGCCTTTATGACAGACGACGCCCACTGGAATAAGCTTTTATGAATGTTTATGGAGGTTAAAGTCAGTTGTGTCGCTTTATGACCCAACGGTAAAGCGTAACTTAGCATTTTTTGTTTTTCTGAGATCCAAGATTTCCACACCACATTCCTGAACATGTTCCTTATCTCCTTTTCCCTGTTCTTTTTGTAGTAAGATCACCCCATATGGTCTCGGAAGTCCCCTGTCTCGTCGCCGGCGCTCTGCTGCCCGTTGCCAGTGCGCCAACCCCAGTGATGCGACCTGCTCCAGTTTCTGCTACACCAGGTGAGCTCGGTCTCCTCGTCCTATGTCTAGACCCCCATGCCGTCACAGTCTAGATCGAATCAGATAGACGCCTCGACTTGTTTCTCTTGCACATGCCTGTGGCAGTCGCCCGAGATCAGGGCGCGCTGGAGGAGTAATGATGTTCACTGATAAGCTGTTTTCTCAATTAGCACCAGCATCTACTGCCTGAGTCATACAGATTCCTGAGTCATGAGTCTATTTTCAGAAGGGCTTTTTATCTCTGTAGATGGTGTTAAGAATTTTTGTGGTTTGAGCAGTCGCTCAAGGTTAAGGATCGCCTCCGCCCCGCGCGTTAACTACTTGGCATTGTTTGCTGTGGGGCAAAAAGGTGGAGATGCAGAGCGTTTATTCAGACAGCGCTTCTTCTCGCTCAACAATCCAGAACTAAACAGATCTGTGTCTAATGAGTCAGAGCTCACAGTTTAACCTCACTGTCATTGGTTTGGTTACAGCTCCATGGACCCAAGCCTGGTGGTGGTGAGTCCTCTTGATCGTGAGGTGGACAAGGCTGGCAAAGACCTGCTCACATATTTCAGGTGAGAAACGTTTGCAAACACATCTGTCAGAAAGTTGATGACATATTTGCTCTTTACACCTTATTTGAAGGCCACCTGCTTCATGACACACTGCAAAACATGATCTTAGCATGAAAATTGTAATTGTAGTTGGTGTATGTAATATTTCTCATTATGAAACTGCTGCAAGAATATTTGTAACTTATTTCTATACATTTGAACTTGTTTAAAGCCATTTTGTCTTAGGAAAGTGTCTTATTCCACTGGCAGATCAAATAATGCTCAAAACAAGAAAAATGATCTGTCAATGGACCAGGACATTTTCATAAGATAAAATTACTTAAAACAAGTAAAAAAGTCTTAAATAGTCGTATATTATTGCTATAGCAATCTCATAATAAGAAATACTACACATATTAACCTACATACAAGTTTTCATGTACATTTGCAAGCTGATCAGATGTTTTTATGAACTAAACACCTTTGTATTGACATAAGGGGCCTTAAACTGTTATTATACTGTTATAAAGAGCTTTTAAAGCAGTGTCAGTTTTATGACTTTACAGTGATTCAGCAAAATGCATAAGAACATCATCACTTTAGTTTGAAGTTATCTGTGGAACTGATAACTAGGTTGCCCCATATAATAAATTACTTGGGGATGATGCTCAATAACAGTGTTTTAGATGGAACAAATGTCCCATCGCTTTAGTTTATGGAGTCTTATGTCAATACATTTCCATTTACTTCAAAACATCTTGTGTAATCTTGCAAATACTGACATAGGCTGTTCATAAATACTCAAGTATTCCTTCTTAAGGATGCTGTTCAATACGTTGTGAAGCATTTATGTAGGCAGCCTTCAAATAAGTAGTGATTTCATTTATATTGTGTGAATATTTCTTGATAACTGGACCAAAAATGGTTCCGAATTGCTTGGAACAGAATCTCGTTACATTGATTTCCATTAAAAGTTTAAGTTTTTTCCTCCTCGTGTAAACGTACCATTTTGGAGGTGCATGTTTTGATGCTAACCGATCTTTCTTTCCATTCACAGGCAGGTGGCCAAGGCTAACCTAATTGCTGCCGAGCATTCTGCTCCACCCAGAAAGAAACCGTTCCAGACCAACAAATCTCGGATCAGTTAGAGGAGGATGCAGATCAGGAAGACGCGCGAGCATCTGATCAAACAACCTGCCCAGAAGGAAGCAACTATCTCTGAGATCAAGGCTGCTGGTCTTGACAAGACCCTAGAAATGGAGATTCCTCCAAGGGAAGGTGATGCTGAGTCCTCGCAGAAGAACCTGAAGAACCGAGGACGACTCTTTCTCATTCTCTCTAGAAGCGACTGGAACTAAGACCTTAGAGAACTTCAGCACAGAACTGCCACCAGGTTATGAATGGCTTAAAGAGTCCATACAAAGGTGCCTTGTTGTTCCACTAAGGGAGGAACCTCTGCACACCTGGCGGCCTTTCGAAAGCAAGGAATTAAAATGCTAATCCTAAAAGGACACACTGGAGTCGCCAGTTTAACATTATCAAATACGAACTGTAAATGTTAGCTTTATAAACAAAGCGCCTGTTCCTGGTTAAGGGCTTAGAGAGATACTGCTGTGTTATTGTGTTATTATGAGTTAAAATGTAACCTTACACTCGTCCACCCTGTTACTGCCACTTACTACCTTTGTACTCGCTCTTCTTCTGATTCACTCGCAATAAGTCGTAGTTTCTCTGTATCAGAGCTTAACGTGGTTTCATTTCGTTTGGAAATGCAAATTACCTCCATGCTGGAATGCTGTAGGAATTGCACATGCTCAAAACATTCCTAAACACTGAAACTTTCCCTCCCTAATCTGCGATAACGGCGTGCAAAGGTTGCCGACGCTTATCTCCGCTGGGCTGCTTTATGGCTCTTATTAACCACTTTATGAAAGGGCACTACTTTGAAGAAAACATCCTGGAAGGTTTTTTTCTGTTTTTTCTCTCCTCCAGTTCTCTTTTCATGACTGTTCTTTTCCTTTTGTTTTCTTCCCTGGCCTCTTTTGTGAAGGCGGAAGTATTTATTGCATAGTTACTGTGGCCTGTTTTGATTTTTCCAAATGAGTTTCAATGCCTCGACGCTTGCCAGAAAAACGGAGCGATTGTTTTTTCCTACGATAGAAAGAGGCCGTGTAATTACCCATTATGGGGACGGACAGCGCATTTGTGTGGAATGTGCTCGACGGGAGGCCTTTTCAATGAAGCAGCTTGTTCTAATGTCTCTGTATGTTTATGTCATGTTTATTTACCTGCAGTCGTCCAGGCTCATACCTGCAGCTATCGTTTCACCTCTGCTGTTGAGCGAAAGGCCGTTCGAGGCCTCCAGCTCAATCACAGATACTTGAATGTTTAGTTTTACACTGTATGACAGCATTTGTGTCAGATTATTTATTTAATTTATTGAGTATTTATATTTGACTTTGTTTTGTACCTCATCTGCAAAGAGAAAATGTTTGTGTTCTATCATAAATAAATTATTATTGTTGATGGAAGAAAAGTTCTTGTGTTGGTTCTTTTTCCATATTTTAGGCTCTTTATATGAGTGTCAAACTCAATGTTCACTAAAGCTCTATAATGTAAATAACACTTTAGAATACACTCTCAAAATGAAGGTTCTTTAAGCATTCTTTAGTAAAGGAAATGGTTCCATATAGAACCATGAACACTCAAAGAACCCTTGGCATGTTTTAAGTGTTCTTTGCATCATGAAATGTTCTTCAGATTGATGTGAATGTGTTTTATATGGTTCTATATAGAGTTTTTTGAAAAGGGTTCTGTATAGCGCTAAAAGGGTTCTTCTGTTGTTATGATAACAAGCGTGTAATAATAGAACAGCTTTTTTTTGGTGCTTTAAAGAACCTTTTCAAAAAGATTCTATTCAATTAAGTATTCCAATTAATTTATTTTGTGTACATAAATGGAAAATAATTTATTCTGCATCAATTTCGAGCAAAAACAGATGCATTAATATTAATATTAGTAATATAAACATAAGAAACTAAATACATGCTCATGCTGTTTACAGCCTGAAGCTGCCCTTGGCCTATCCACATCTACAAGACATACAAAATACAGCCTTTAGATTTCATATGATTTGCTTTAATTCTCTCTCATATTCACAGATATGATTATGCTCTTTCTGGAAAAAGTTTCACTTATTTATCAAAATTCCCCATAACTCAGTGTGTGAGATGTAAACAGAGAGATTCAGAGCAGTTTGGTGTGAAATGGTTCAGATGTCTTTACAGTGGTGGTGATAGGAACCAGGGGTCGCCATGACTACAACACAAATATAGACATTTTATTTACTATCCAGAACCACCAGTGAACCTACACGAGTCTTCTGAGTCTATATGGAATGTTGATGATGGAAAATAGTGGAAAATCTGAAATAATAAGTTTTCTTTGGGGACTATTTTGCCTCACAGCGCCCTGCATGTATCCCTCCACCATGAATGGAGTTTAAGTTCTCTAAACTATCATAAAACAGTGTCTCAGTCATCAGGCAGTGAATTCATAACCATTTCATGTAGGAACTTTCTGTGAGGGAGCTTTTAGAGGTGGACGTCTGGTTCCTATCACCACCACTGTGAACAGTTCTGACTCTAGAACAGAGCATTTCACACCAAACCGCTCTGAATTGCCTTAATTATCTAGGTATAATTTAATTATATGTTAGCAATGTCTTTTAAGCTTCTTTTAGGTCTGATTTTAAGAGAAGAGAACAGTCTAATCACCTATATTAGCACGGATTTAATATTGTCTGATATTGTGATATCAACCTTTAAACACATGGCTAAAGCAAACACAGCTTTTCTTCTCGAGTCAGAAGGATTTGCTTGATTTGTCAGACTGGTGTACCATTGAGCACCTTATATAATCTGACTAATTAAAGATGTGTCCCATTTATGACACTTAATTGGCTGGAAAAAGCCAGATCCTGTACTGTGTTCACATGTTTAATGCATTCATGTGATGATCTGTAGAGATATATCATGAAACATCACAATACTGGCGCTGTTTATCACTCGTGAATGCGCCACTGCTGCTGTAATCGTTCATCCCTCAAAAGATTTTCTGAATGATGAGCTAAACCGTTTGTGAGCAGTAGCAGCACCATGGTTGCCGTTTTGAATGGGCACAACAGTTTTTTTCAGGTGGGCTGAACCTTCAGTTTCACTCTGGTGGCTACAATTAAGTTGTACACCAATATATTAGGAAGTAAAACATCTTAAATATAGTCAACGTATCTGATATTTTCTCACTGCCAGATTGTTGTAAGGATATTATAAGATTATTCAATATATTTTAAGACAATTTAACCTTTTTAAAGTCATTTGCTTGGTGGAAGTGTCTTATTCCATTGGCAGATCATTTACTTGTCTTGAGAAATAATGCAGAGAATTTTGCTTAGTTAAAAAAATAATGTTTGAAACAAGTAAATTTATCTTCAATAGAATAAGAAACTTTCCTAAGACAAAATAAGTCAAAAGAAATAACTTAAATAATCTTATGTTCTTAAAATACCTTTACAATGTGGTGTCAGCTAGGAAAAAACTGAAAGTGAGATGCATAAAACTCAGAACCTTACCAGAAAAAACATATACTATATACATTTCGCTGCAGTCGGAACAAAACCTTGTATCACATTTTACTCTTTACATTGTGTGTAAATTTCATGATGAATGGAATAAAAGAAACGGCCCAAAATGACTTGATTTTTTTCTTCTCCTGTAAAGTTACCATTTTGGAGATCTGAGGTTTTGTTCTGACAACAGTGATATATAACTATACATATACACATATATAAAAAATGTAAACATAACTCTAATGAGTCACTTTCGGAGTCGGATAACTGTTTATAACTACTGTGTTTCTGTATTTCTGTATCAAGCATTAATCTAACCTGGTCTTCTTGGTTCTGTTTGTGCTCTGAATGACCTGTTCATGCTTCTAATCCATATGCAGTAGTGATGGTTCTGGAGGAGGTTCTTTTTGTCTCTGTGGTTTGTCTTTTGTCCGATTCAGAATGCTTACAAACGCCTCATAGAAATGGTCACTGGTTAAACTGGAATTTGATAATAAGAGTCTCAGATATGCCATATATTTTGTGACTTCATTTATATTTGTAGGTTTGGATTTGTTTTATCAATCAGATTTTAATATCAAAGGTAAATCTGAGCAGTGATTTTGAATGGACCACTGACAAAAGGGGGTGACATGCTGGGTCAAACATAGGTACCCCTTTAAAATAAAAATATAGTATAAAATACCATCATAAAGGCTTTAAAAATGGTTTACAATTATTTTTAATGGTTATTAATTAGGCCATAAACCCCTTAAAATCATTAATAAGCAATTATAACAAATGAAAAGGGCAACAGTGATCTGTTATTTACTTAATAGTTGTTCAGCTTACATTGTTTTCTCCATCAGTCAGCAATAAACCCATCAGCTTCATCAGATATTCATGTTCATCAGATATAACAGCTCAATTTTTTTTATTAATGTGTTATAACTGTTTATTAATGATTTAAAGGTGTTTATTAATTAGCTAGTTTATAGCCACTAACAAACTCATTTTAAACCAGTTAAACCTCTTATAATGGTAGTCTTATTCTAAAGTGGTACCCAAAGATATCATTGAAACTGTTTGTGATATTGATTTATGAAGTAATCAATATCACATTAGAAGCTGGGCTCAGGTTTAGGAGACTCGTATGAGAGAACGATGCTTGAGAACCTTGTTAACACACTCGTAGTTGTGAGATCCAGCATTGTGGAGACACCTCACACTAAACTGCATGACTGATGCTCCTTTTTCGTTTGTTTGTTTGTTTGTTTGTTTTTTTTTGTTTCTTATTTGTTTTTTGTTCTGCGAACTCCCCCCAACCCTGTTCACCTGCCAGATCCACCACCACTCAGTATTCCAGTCTTCATAACCTTTTAAATGAAGCTCTGGCTTCCAGAACCGAGGATCCTGTGTGGAGGAAATCTGTATAATGACTCTGATAGCATCTCCTGGGAAATGTTTACAGACTGAGCCCGAACTCGGACGCTTTGTAGGTCAGTGTGTTTGTGAGCACCTGCGTCCAGCCACCTTCATCCTTCACATCTGCTCCTTCACGCCACCTGGACTTGGACGTGAGCGAGCTCCTTCGGCCTCTGTTCTGTTTTTTGGGGGGCAAATAGCTGACAAGTGTAAGAAATAAAAACAGGAAGCTCTTTTCACATTCCCCTCGCATTCCTGCAGGAGGGAAGAGGAGGAAAGTGGGAAAAAACACTGGAAAAATACAGCCCCGTCTCCGCCGCCGCAGAGGAAGTGATATGGAAAGGATGGAAACTGATTAAGTCTTGCTTAATCACCCAGGCTGTCAAAACACTGCTTGCTTTGTTATATTCGTTGCTTTTTTGTTCCCTGTGTTCTTTGATCTGCCTGCACAGCCCGCTGGAGTCGATGCCTTCGGGAATGCAGGTGAACATGCTCTTGTGTTGCATCACTGTAGGTCAGAGCGGTGAGGGGGCTTGTATGTTACTCTGATCCAGGGTTATTATAGTTCACTAAAACTAAAACTAGCAGTGAAAAAATCAGTGCTCATTATATTATAAATAAAAATAAACACTGCAGCTCTCAAAAACACAACTGTAATGTCCACTGCAAAGCTAACTGAAAAGAAATAGAATTACTGAGAAATCTTTTTCAGGGCATGAATGAGAGTTTAGAAGTGTACACTGCTAAAAATAGTATCTTGTCAAGTAAAATAATCTTAAATATAGTCAATAAATCTAATATTCCTCCTGTTGAGATTACTGTAAGCTTAATTTAAATTATTTACCTCTTTTCTAGACATACGTAAAATGATCTCACCATATTGGCAAGTGGTTTTGCTTGTTTTAAGAAATGAGCTTGAAACCAGCAAAGTTATCTGAGAATTCTACATTATAAAATTACTCAAAACAAGTAAATAATCTTGAAATACGCAAGATAATCTTATAATCAGTGCACAACTATGTTAAAATGTGAAATATTAGATCAGATTTAAGATCATTTCATAGAATCTTGACGAGACACTATTTTTTGCAGTGTGTTTGTTTGTTTGATCTTTAAGTAAAGCTGGAGCCGAGCTGAGCTCAGTCGACTGCTGTGTTCATTTTATTCTACTCTTATCAGATTCCTGCTATCACAGCCTTCATCATAATACTGAATGCTTAAAGCTAAAGCTGAAACTAAATGAAAGTGATTACTTTCCAGAAAATAAAAACTAAAACTAAACCACTAATACAACCTTAAAACCAAGCTAAACGGAACAGAAATGAAAAATTAAAATGAAAAACTAAATAAAAACTAATGGACATTTCCAACTATTATAACCCAGCTCTCATCACTACAAAAGGTTTTTAGCCTTTTTTTCTCTCTAATTTTCCTGTTCCAGTTCCACCCGTCCACCGAGGGTGAATGTTAGCCTGATCGTCCTTTGAAACCCACATCTTCTCAAGCTGTAGATAACGAGTCCAGCTTTCAGATTGTTTATGGAAATAATGGATGTTGTGTTCTCCAGGCCAAAGATGAAAAGGACCATCCAGATTGTTACCAGTGTAAAGTTCTAAATCCAGCATCTGCCTTGGTGGGTGTGTGTGGGGGGGAAGGGGTGTATTAGTGAGTAACATGAAAACATTCTGGAGCAACAAAAGATGCTATCTTTTAGACGCCGTCTTTTTCAGGGACATCCATGTTTATTTTAACGCCTGGTGGCAACAGGGCAGTAGCATGATTGGGTATAAAAGATCATCTCAGTGAGACGGAGTCTTTCAGAAGATGAGGAGGGGTTCACCACTCTGTGAAAGACTGCACCATCAGATAGTGCAACAATTCAAGAAAAACGTTTCTCAACATAAAATAGCAAAGAACTTTAGCTTTTCATCATCTACGGTACAGAATATCATTAAACGATTCAGAGAATCTGGAGAAATCTCTGTATGTAAGGGACGAGGCCAAAAACCAGTATTTGCTGGCCGTGATCTTTGGACCCTCAGACAGCACTGCATTAAAAACAGACATGATTCTGTAGTGGAAATCACTGCATGGGCTCAGAAACACTTCTGAAAACACTGTCTGTGAACACAGTTCATCACTGCATCCACAGATGTGAGTTAAAATTCTACCATGCAAAGAAGAAACCATAAATAAATGGGATCCAGAAACACTGCCGCCTTCTCTGGGCCTGAGCTCAGTTAAGATGGACTGAGCCGAAGTGGAAAAGTGTCCTGTGGTCCGACGAATCAACGAATCAACATTTGGAATTCTTTTTGAAATCATGGACACTGTGACCTCCGGGCAAAAGACTACTCAGCTTGTTATCAGTGCACAGTTCAAAAGCCAGTATTCATGATGGTATAGGGGGCATTAAAGCACATGGCATGGGTGACGTGCATCTGTGAAGACATCATTAATGCTGAACGATATATACATGTTTTGGCAACATATGCTGCCGTCCAGACGACGTCTTTTTCAGGGAAGGCCTTGATTATTTCAGCAAGACAATGTCAAACCACATTCTGCATGTATTACAGCAGCATTGCTCTGTATTAAAAGAGTCCGGGTGCTAAACTGACCTGCGTGCAGTCCAGACCTGTCACCACTGATAACATTTGGCGCGTTATGAAATGAAAAATATGACTAAATGAGCCCCTGAACTGATGAGCAGCTGAAATCCTGTATCAAACAAGAACAGAAAACATTTCACTTTCTAAACTACAGCAGCGTCTCCTCAGTTCCCAAACGCTTACAGAGTGTTGTTAGAAGAGGTGATGAAACACAGTGGTAAACAGGCCCCCGTCCCAACTTTTTTGGAACGTGTTGTTGTCATCAAATTCAAAATGGGCAATATTTTTCAAAAAACAATAAAGTTGCTTAGTTCCAACATTTGATATGTTGTCTTTGCACTATTTTCAATGAAATATAGGGTTTAAATGATTACACATCATTGAATTTTGTTTTCATTTACATTTTGCACAGCGTCCCAACCTTTTTTGGAAATGGGGTTGTAACACTAGTGCTTTTAACCCTCTGGGGTTTCAGGTGATTCTCTCAATTTGTGCATATTTTCTCCTTTAAATTCTCTTTCATATAACATGATCCTCATATGTTTCATATCTAAATGCTCCGTTATCTTCATCACTACTTTCCAAACCCGCTGCAGCAACTTCAGCAGCTGTAAACTCTCTGCAGCATGTGTGCAGATGTTTTGAGGGCGGGGCTTAAGGGGTGGAGCTGTATCTGTGTCTAGCTGTTTGTGAAACTCCAGACGGCAGACGTGCCGGCCTACATTCACTCACCCAGGTCCCCGATCCTGCCGCAGGTACAGTCCCCCTGTTCACCCTGCCGGTGTGGAGGGACGGCAGGAGATGTTCATCTTGTCCAGGACTGAATGAGAAATTAAGATTGAGATCCGAGTTGGTCGAGAATGAAGGACTGTGACTGTTTACAGAATGAACTGATGGCTGTTTATTCTGTGGCTTGGGCCTCATGGAGGCCTCAGAATGTGACTATCGCTTTATCACATGTACGTGTGCAGCGACACACAGGGAAGGAGATCCAGATCTCGAGCTGTTATTTCCAAATATGTCTCCAGTTCTGACATGCTTGAGTGTCTTCACTGCAGATTTCCTTTGTTGTCCAGCCCTGAGGTGGTCTCACTTTAAGGCCTACTAAACAGCAGCGCTGCTTTGAATCCACTCAAATATGTCTGTCTGTTCCATAAGAGTAAAAGTACATTAAAGCACTGCGGTTTTCCTTTTGAGATACATTTGGCTGCAGTATTTTATTCATGCAGAGATGACTTTGCATGTTTGAATCATATAGAATGCCATATAGAATAAAACATAAAAGCACTCTAGTTAAAAATATATATGCAAAATATGTGCCATTAAATATCCCAATATATACACATACGTGTCAGTGTACTGTAATATGTGCACGTTGGTAGATTAGATATATATACTTTTGTAAATAATTTTGAAGATATGGTATGAGGATATGGGATGATTTATCAATTCATGCTAATTTAATGATTTTTTTTTAATGCATAACAAGTTAATTCAGTTATATTGCAGGGGCATTTCACCAACTTTTCAAAATTCTTGCATAATTTGTGTTAATCAGAGGGATTCAGAGAGGTTTGGTGTGAAATGGTTCAGATGTCTTTACAGTGGTGGTGATAGGAACCAGGGGTCGCCATGACTACAACACAAATATAGACATTTTATTTACTATCCAGAACCACCAGAGAACCTGCACGAGTCTTCTGAGTTTATATGGAATGTTGATGATGGAAAATAGTGGAAAATCTGAAATAATAAGTTTTCTTTGGGGACTATTTTGCCTCACAGCGCCCTGCATGTATCCCTCCACCATAAATAGATTTACAAGTATGTATTCGGCCAAAAACTATCAGGCATTATTGTTATTCATAACCAGAGGTGGACGTCTAGTTCCTATTACCACCATTGCGACTCGAGAACTCTGAGCTTTTAAGGTGCACTCAGTGCATCTAGTATAAAGCAGTCGAGTGCAGAGGCTGTTTCTGTAGCAAAGGGGGACAAACTCCATATTCACACCTGAAGAAACGCTAGGTTCCACAGACGTGTGGACGGATGGTGAAGCTCTGCTCTGCTCAGTTGAAGAGTGGCTCACATCCAGACACTCGATCTGTGATAAGGAGTCTCTTAACTCCTTTGGGCTGGAGGGAAACACCCATTCAGAGTCACTGAGGTTGAGATTCACTGTCTGGCTGCCACACACAGCCTGCATTCCTCCTCAGCTCCCTGCAAACAAAACCAGGAAGAGAAGGAATGTTCAGATATGGGTTCCTACTGTAATCTGCTTGCTGACTTTCTGAGCCTGCAGACTGGATCAGACTGGAGCAAAATAACAGCACATTCAGCCTCTCCCTCTCTCTCTCTCTCTCTCTCTCACCCACTGCCTTCCACTTCTATTGCCTTTTGATTCACTGTAAATGATTTATTGCACCTTAAAAGGGAACTCCAGCATGTTTCAGCCTTTTTAAACTTGCATTCTCCTTTAAAGTAAACTTTTACTTTAATTTACTGATTATGCATTGAAAAATGCATGAAATTAGCATTCAATGATGAATCATGCCATACGCAAAGGATATAAATGAGCATATATTTTTCAAAATACAAAAACACACTTATTTAATCTACATTTCTCTGCTGTTGGAAAAACATATCTTATCTCCAAAAACGTAACTTTACCAGAGAAGAAAAACATGTTTTTCACTTTCAATATGAAATAATTCAGAAATTATTTCATTTTGAATAATGTCTATTGGTCCACTGATCATGAAATTTTGATAAGATGTAAAAAAAAAAAGACAATTTCAAATATGTTAAAAAAATGAAAGACTTGATGATGACATATGACATAGTATGACATATTGTAATATATATTTATATTTCTTTAAAAATGGCACATTTAAACATGGTTAGCACATATGCTTTAAAACATCAGGAGTAGCAGCTCGTGAGAAACTCCCGCGAGGTTTGGAGAATCTGAACTGTTGGTCAGGACTCTTGTTTGTGTGCATGTGTGGTGTTTCATTCTGGGCAGATCATGCAGTGTGGGGACCTTGATGACTGCCAACGATCAATGACAAAAAAGGGTGAAAAATGTCATTATGTGTGAAGTCACTTTTTCAACAGTTATTACAACCCCATTTCCAAAAAAACTGGAACACTGTGCCAAATGTAAATAAAAATACAGTGCAATGATGTGCAAATCATGTAAACCATAGTTTAAAGGAAAATACTACAAAGACAACATATCAAATGTTGAAACTCAGAAATTGTATTTTTTTTTTTTTAATATTCGCCCATTTTGAATTTGATGCCAACAACACGTTCCAAAAAAGTTGGGACGGGGGCCTGTTTACCACTGTGTTTCATCACCTCTTCTTTTATCAACCCTCTGTAAGTGTTTGTGAACTGAGGAGACTCTGCTGTAGTTTAGAAAGTGAAATGTTTTCTGTTCTTGTTTGATACAGGATTTCAGCTGCTCATCAGTTCAGGGGCTCATTTGTTGTATTTTTCATTTCATAACGCGCCAAATGTTTTCAGTGGTGACAGGTCTGGACTGCACGCAGGTCAGTTTAGCACCCAGACTCTTTTAATACAGAGCAATGCTGCTGTAATACATGCAGAATGTGGTTTGACATCGTCTTGCTGAAATAATCAAGGCCTTCCCTGAAAAAGACGTCGTCTGGATGGCAGCATATGTTGCCAAAACATGTATATATAATTCAGCATTAATGGTGCCTTCACAGATGTGCACGTCACTCATGCCATGTGCACTAATGCCCCCTACACCATCATGAATACTGGATTTTGAACTGTGCACTGATAACAAGCTGAGTGGTCTTTAGTCTGGAGGACACAGTGTCCATGATTTCCAAAAAGAAATTCAAATGTTGATTTGTTGGTCCACAGGACACTTTTCCACTGCCCCTCAGTCCATTTAAATGAGCTCAGGCCCAGAGAAGGTGGCAGTGTTTCTGGATTCCATTTATTTATGGTTTCTTCTTTGTGTTTTAGAGTTTTAACTCACATTTGTGGATGCAGTGATGAACTGTGTTCACAGACAGTGTTTTCAGAAGTGTTTCTGAGCTCATGCAGTGATTTCCACTACAGAATCATGTCTGTTTTTAATGCAGTGCTGCCTGAGGCCCAAAGATCACAGCCAGCAAATACTGGTTTTTGGTCTTGTCCCTTACATACAGAGATTTCTCCAGATTCTCTGAGTCTTTTAATGTTATTATGTACCGTAGATGATGAAAAGCAGAAGTTCTTTGTTATTTTATGTTGAGAAACGTCTTGAAACATCTGATGGTGCAGTCTTTCACAGAGTGGTGAACCCTCCTCATCTTTACTTCTGAAAGACTCCGCCTCTCTGAGATGCTCTTTTATACCCAGTCATGTTACTGACCTGTTGCTAATTATCCACCAGGTGTTTTTTTTTTAGCATTACACAACTTTACCAGCCTTTTGTTGCCCCGTCCCAACTTTTTTGAAATGTGTTGTTGGCATCAAATTCAAAATGGGCAAATATTTTTCAAAAACCAATACAATTTCTCAGTTTCAACATTTCATATTTTGTCTTTGTACTATTTTCAATAAAACATAGGGTTTAAATGATTTGCCCATCATTGCATTTTGTTTTTATTTACATTTTGCACAGTGTCCCAACTTTTTTGGAAATGGGGTTGTTCTTGTTATTTTGGGCTTTTAAAGTCTGGTGGTGAGTCACTCACTGTCAGTAATGAGCTGACCCTAGATCAGGTCATAACAAGACTAACTGAATAAATAACTTGCATTTTAAGAGTTTAAACGATGACCACATGAGCAGAAAACAGCCAAAGAACACAAAAGCTGTCCAAAAACAGTAGAACATGCAACACAATGTCTCAGCAGGGAGTGAGTTCACAGCACTGTGATGACTTTGGCTACTGAGCTCTCAGAGCTGAATGATTTGGGAGTTGTTGGGTTTGATTACTGGCAGAACGTGAGCCGAGGGTGTGAGAGGTTATGGTTGGAACATATTTGGAATTCTCTATGAGATTTTAAGGTCACAGTCACAAAAAGGCAGTGGAGAAAGCCTGAGATACGGCACGTTCTCTGCTTAACCTTTGGAAGTGGCGGACGTTGCCGGTAACAAAATAATACAAACAAAATGTTGTAATGTTACATGAATTATTTTTGAGGCGGAGCTCATTGACACCAGTCAAGAGAGAGGTGGAAAGTGCAGATTCTAAACTTTCTATCAATCCACAGTTGGGTTTGTAAGTAGAAGAGGAGATATTACAGTATGGTTTTTGTTATTTCTTGACTTTGGAACAAAGAGAAAGGATGCAGACTGGAAGCTGCTGATACAGAATTTAAGTCAAGTGTAAATGTAACTCATTGTCAGGGCTGTCGAAGTTCACATGTTAATGTATTTTCCTGGTTTGAACCTTTTGAATGTATTTTAAAGTGAAACCTTCAGCTCCTTCAGCAGACGATGCTGGTCAGATGCTCGCAGGAGAACTATGGATAAATCAACAAGCAGCAAACTAACAAAAGCAGCAGCTTGGTGGAGCTCCAGTTCCCCTCGAGATCCTCCACTGTAACAAGAACCCATGAGCTGAATGAATGAGAGTGAGAGATACAATCATGGGGGAGCTGAACCACTAACTGTATACTACATATATGATATATACTCTCATTGACGGTATATATGACAAATATGATATACTCATTCACTTCATATATGATACATATGTTATGTACTCTCATCGACTATATATATTCCTGTGACATAGTTCCTATTTTTCAAAGTTGCTGACAGGAGTGTTTGCTGCTTTCTCTGCTTTATCTTTCTGGTCTCTTGTGGCTTTTTACATTTTCAATTCACTGTTGCATATTATTCACAATTAATTACAACCACCAACTTTTGGAAGTCTCTTCTTCTCTCATCGGCTTCGCGAGACCCCTGGAAAAGACTCCGTTCAGCTGACAAACAGCGTGAGTATCAGTATGGCAGACCGTGAGCTCTTGCTTTGCTCTGAGGGCAGCATGTTTAGTTCTGCTTCTCTCTCTGTCACCAGTGACAGCAGTGTACCTAGCTTTGATTGTGAGAAGTTAGTTTCGTGTTTGATGGAGAAGATTATACAGCTAGAGCTGCATCCAGAAGTTAGATAAGAGCAGGGCTGGTCTGCAGGGCTCACACTCGCTGTTAGAACCTCTGGGTGCCTGAGGGGGAGCTAGCTGCTCTCGACTCCAGCAGCAGAGCCCTCACAGCGGGGCGCCAGTAGCAGTTACCTGTATACCGGGAGCCGGAGCGCCGGACATTAGAGGGAACCTGAAGTTGCTAGCTAGCCGAAGATATTCAAGTACAGTCATTCATGTAGGTACTAATGACGTTCCCTCTGCGGCAGTCAGAAATAACTAAAGGTAACATTAAAGAGGTGTGTAAATCAGCCCAGACGATGTCCGATGCCGATATATAATAGACACTCACTGACTTTATGAAATATACGCTCATTGGGTGTGTCTCAAAACCTAGTGAGCTCTCCAAGTAGCTGCTGTCTACACAGGCAGCTGTCTAAGTAGGCAGCGTTCCAACCGTCATCTATCCTTATAAGATAGATAAATGAGACGCTCTAGTTAGACAGCAGTGACGTCGCCGTTTGTTCCCGCCCACTGCACGAGACCGGCGTTTACTTACCTCAGCCGTCAGAATCACAGTTAGCCAACATGGATCTGCTCTGGCAGTTTATATAGCAATTTTAATTGTATTTGCTCTGAATGAAACAGCAAAATAGACAATAGTTGTGGTCAAACGCGGAAAGTATCGGCTATTTGAGCACCTATATGACTAGAAAACGGATAAATACCCCAGAAAATCAGAATAACTTACATTTGAAGATGACATCGCTGCTTGGTGAAGCGCTTCTGCCATCTTCAAACAAAAGTTGAGGCGCGCTCCATCGCGGGATCGCCTCAGCGGCTGAGGAAACATCCGATGGTCTCTCGATATTGGGCCACAATGAGAGACCTCAGTAGGCAGCATATGAGATATCTAAGAATTGGGACAGCTTTCTTGTCGGGAGCGCATATTGTGACGTAAAATACTGTCTATGTAGAGCTCACTAGGTTGTTGGTATATTGTAGTGGGTAACACCTCTGTCTTCTACGCTGTAGACTGGGGTTCAGTCCCTGCCTGGGTAAACACCCCACATTATACCAAGAAGAGTCCTTGGGCAAGACTCCTAACACCACCTTCACCTACCTGTGTAAAATGATCAAATTGTAAGTCGCTCTGGATAAGACCGTCTGCCCAAAATGCTGTAAATGTAAATGTGATATATACAACTTTTTTGGAATGTGTTGTTGCCATCAAATTCAAAATGGGCATATATATAAACAGTAAAATTTCTCAGTTTTAGCCTTTAATATGTTGTCTTTGTACTATTTTAAAATAAATATAGATATTAGTTTCAATAATTTGCACTTCATTGCATTTTGTTTTCTTTTACATTTTGCACAGTGTCCCAGCTTTTTTGGAAATAGGGTTGTGCACTAATTGACTTTATTATTATATATATATATATGATATATGTATACTGTCATTGACTGTATATATGATATATCATATATACACTCATTGGCTGAATATGACATATATGATACACTCGATAGTTAGAACATGCAGACGCTGTTGCTCTCACTGGACATCAGAGATGATAACTGGAAACAACGTTCACTCTGTGGAGATCATGTGACTTTCATATTCAGGTTCTGTGTTTACAAAATGAAAATAATATTGAGTTATTGACAGGGATAAATACATTCTGATTAACCTTACTTTATCCACTCATGTAGCCAGAACAAAATACACTGGACCAAAATGTCTCTCAATTATCTTAACTGCTTGACAGCACTACTCATCATACACCACAGCAACCATGAACCAAACCCCAAGCAACCACCACCGACACCACGACCGCGGTATGAACAGAAAGATAGAGAAAGTAAAGATAGAGAAACACAGACAGAGATATACAGTATCAGCACAGAACCTCTTTGGTCTTCCTGTTTTGAGTGAATATGAGAGATGATGAAATTGTTTTGCAGATTTGTACCAATCATATCAGCCTATCAGCCTGTTCTCAGTCACCACGGGCTGCACTCATCTTCCTCTCTACTGCATTAAACCCACTTTGAGACACCCTGGCATGTGTCCTAACACACACACACACACACACACACACACATTTGTTTCTGTGAATTGTGGGGACATTACATTGAGTTTCGTCCATTTCCTAAAGACCATAACTACTGCTGTATTACTAAACTATACCCAAACATGTCTCTACCTTAACATGTAATGATGTACGTTGTGGGGACCAGCTTTTGGAAGAAATGTCCTCATAACGTGGCATAAACCTGGTACAAACACACATGTATAAGTGGGTGTGCAGGAGTCGGCTTTGTTTGTGTTGTCTCTGGACGCCGCAGTGCCGCAGTGGACCGGGCACAGGGCAGGAAGTAGATACATTCCGCTGCTCCAGATGTTTGCAGCAGACAGGGGTCAGAAGAATCTGCATCAGAAGCTGGACAGACTAACCGAATCTCCATTCCATCAGCATTAATGGGTTACAGAGTGAAGCTGACCTTATTTGGACACGACTGATCTCACTATGCATTAATTAAACTGTGCACTGCAAAACACACAGAGCCAAAACACTCCCTGTGAAATTACATGGCCATTAGAACAACTTCAAAGACAATTTGTAAATAATAATGATTATAATGACATCATAATAATGCATTTAATAGAATTTTCAGCCAAATAAATTAAATATTTCAGATTCACATTTTTTGAAGAAAATATAACGCTAGACAAGATGGTACTATAAAAGAAAGAAAGAAAAGACAGAAAAGTAGACAGATTAAAACAAAGATAGATTAAAAACGAAAAAAAACAGGGAGAAGGAGAGAGAGGAAAAAAGAAAAATGGTCTAATTTTAGAAAAAAGAAAGAAAGAAAGAAGAAAAGAGGAAGGAAGGACGCTTGGGAGCGAGGAAGGGTGGGAGAGATAAAAAAGAGAAAAGTGGATTAATTTTAGAAAAAAGAAAGAAGAAAAGTGAAAGGAAGGAAGGAAGACAGGGAGAAAAGGAGAGTGGGACAGAAGGAAGGAAGGAAGGAAGGACGAAAAGAGAAAAAAGTGAGAAATGTGGATCAGTTTTAGAAAAAGAAAGAAAAAAGGAAGAGAGGGACAGTGGGATAGAAAGAGGGAGGGAGGAAGAAAGGAAGGAAGGAAGACGGAGAAAAGGAGAGTGGAACAGAAGGAAGGAAGGAAGGATGAAAAAAAGAAAAAAGTGAAAAAAGTGAGAAATGTGGATCAATTTTAGAAAAAGAAAGAAAGAAGAAAAAAGGAAGAGAGGGACAGTGGGATAGAAGGAGGGAGGAAGGAAGGAAGGAAGGAAGGAAAGAGAAAAGTGGATCAATTTACAAAAGGAAGACAAAAGGAAGGAAGAACAGAAAACATGGAAAAAAAATTAAAGCTGAGCAGTGAAAAGTTGATCTTACAAAAAAGAGAAAGAGAAAGAGAAAGAAAGAAAGAAAGAAAAAAAAAGAAAGAAAAGGACTAAAAGAACTAAAAGAACAATTTTGGAGCTACATTCTGTAAAAATAACATTTCTCATCAGTGAATTATGGAATTCCGATACTACAAAAAGGGAAAGAATGAAAGAAAGAATCAATAAACATCTTTAAACTGAATCACAATAAAAGTCATAATAACTATCTAATAAGATGCTTTATTAATGGAGCAGGTGAAATGAGTCCAACCCAGCCTGTATATGGAATTAAACGAAGCGTTTAGCATGTGAAGCTAATGATGATTCAGTCTTCAGATCAGCAGCTACAGCAGATCCAGACATGGTGACTGAGCGCTCAGCTGTGTCTTTCACTTCCAGAGAAGAGCGTTCCAGACATATTTCAGCCCTGTTTCATCTCCACTCCACTGCGCACACACACACACACACACACACACACACACACACACACACACACACACACACACACACACACATACACACACACACACACACACATACACACACACACACACACATACTGTCTGCTCCACTGATCTTATTACTGTAACAGCGTCTTAGGAACTCGTGCCAAACGAAGACAGTCAGACAGAGAGTAATGTAAGAACAGAGCCTTAAAGGGGAATTCCACCCTTTTTAAAAAAATTCTGCATAAGCTTGGCTATGAGACCAGGTATTGTCACCACTAATGGAGCATTAGTGGTGACAATATCTATAACAAATACATTAGGTAATTTGCTTGTCTAGAACTAATACAGAGCTGGAGAAACATGGTAGAGAACCCTTTAATGTAGAACATATTGAGCAGAAAATTGGAAAAATCCAGCCCAGGATAACAGATTTAACTCTAAGAGTGAAGAATAAGACTTACAGGGTAATTCCAGTGATTAACCTCTTAAATAACCAGGGCCTTTATTACACACTTCTATAACCTAAGAATAACCCATCCAGTTTGTATTGAAGTCCCGGTTGAGAGGTAAACAGAGTCATTCAGAGTGGAAATGCTCCATTCTAGAGTCAGAACTGTTCACAGTGGTGGTGATAGGAACCAGACGTCCACCTCTAAAAGCTCCCTCACAGAAAGTTCCTACAGGAAATGGTTATGAATTCACTGCCTGATGACTGAGACACTGTTTTATGATAGTTTAGAGAACTTAAACTCCATTCATGGTGGAGGGATACATGCAGGGCGCTGTGAGGCAAAATAGTCCCCAAAGAAAACGTATTATTTCAGATTTTCCACTATTTTCCATCATCAACATTCCATATAAACTCAGAAGACTCGTGTAGGTTCACTGGTGGTTCTGGATAGTAAATAAAATGTCTATATCTGTGTTGTAGTCATGGCGACCCCTGGTTCCTATCACCACCACTGTAAAGACAGCTGAACCATTTCACACCAAACCGCTCTGAATCTCTCTGTTTGCATCCCAACTGCTGAATAATGTAGACGTTTTGATAAATGGGTGGAATTTCCCTTTCCTTAAACTGCAGGCTTATTATTTAGTCATTCAGAGTTATTACTTTCATTTTGCTGTGCTGTTTAAAAGCAAATATTTAATGACATTTTTGTCATTACATACTAATCCTGAGGTGTATTACTTTATATCTTTTCCAGTAAACCACTCGGTTCCAGAACCAGGTAACACAGGTTTCTAAAACAGTCACCAATCTGCAGGCTGATCTTCAGATGGCATTCTTCTCGTATCTCAGATGGATGGGGTTTTCCATGCTTGGCATAGTTAAAAGAGCTGAGAAAACAGCAAACTGATAAAGAAGTGAAACAATTTCCTTTACTAGTATAAGGTAATTCAACACGTTCTCTAAAACCACCATTTCCTCATGCAGCGGCGCCACCGTCTCAATGCTAAAGTTATGTGCATCTAAAAAAGCAAACAAGCTGAGGTCACACATACGAAACTCTGGGGATTTGATTACATTCAGCCTCGAAATCATTAGTGAGGTCAGGTACTGATGTGGTTCTGGGTCACTCCAATTCATCCCAAAGGTGTTGGATGGAGCTCATCACTTAAGAGAACACAGTTCCACTGCTCCACAGCCCAATGCTGGGGGGCTTTATACCCCTCCAGCCCATGCTTGGCATTAGGCACGGAGACCTTACGCTTCAGAGCATTCCATTCTAATGGTCAGTCCTTTTTTATGGAGATTATACAAGCTGTATCAGCAATTGGTGACCTTAAAGTAGCTGAATTCATTCAGTAGAAGGGCCGTCTGGATACTTTTGGACATACAGTGTAATAAATTAGTTAATGTCCAGATTTGAAGTGTTCAAATCAATGAAACCATGCTCCCAAATTCAAGATCAACATTATACTGATGAAGTTGTACACCAACCCTGTTCCTGAAGATCTACCTTCTTGCTGACTTTAGCTCCAATCCTAACTGTCCTCCTCTGATCCATCTCATTATTACCTTCAGAAGTCCTTGATTAGCTGAATGACGTTTTGGATTTGGGTTGGAGGTGAAACCTGCAGGAAGGTAGATCTCCAACAGCAGGATTGGTGACCACTGCTTTAGGCGCATGTGCAGCAGCTCCAGAGCGCCCCATTCTATTGGTCAGTGCTTTTCTATGCAAATTTACCCTCTGGGGTCTGAGGGATTTCTCTTGATCTTTTCATCTCTTCTTAAACTCTCCTTTAAAGGTTTTTCATATAACATGATCCTCATATGTTTCATATCTAAATGCTCCGTTATCTTCATCACTACTTTCCAAACCCGCTGCAGCAGCTTCAGCAGCTGTAAACTCTCTGCACGCCGTTTCACATGAGTCTCCGATGTGGACTCAATGAAGAATGAAGGGTTTCCGGCGTGATGGTCAGTCCTTAGTGATTTCCTGAGTGTCCATTGGTCAGTTTCACACAGAATGTAGACGGACACACCAATCTACCAGTTCCACACGGTGAGAGGCAGATGACGTGTATCTCAGCCCCTCTTCATAGGCTCATAACTCCGGATGTGAGTCTCGTATGATCTCGTGATAAGATGGAATGGAAAGGGCGACTCTACAGATTCAGGAAGTGTTTGAACTGGATTTCTGAGCTGGATCATCACAAAGATACAGACACAGATATAGAGACAGAGAATTTGACATGCGAGTGAGTTTGTGGACCTGATAGAGACAGAGTTTCCTGATAGAGCTCATTCCATATATTTTTCAATGTTTGACCTTCAGTAGCAGGCATGGTAAAATGTCTAATCACATCTAATCATCTCTAATTTTGGCATCATGAGCAGTGAAAATGGGGACAAGCTCAGAAACCAATGCCTTGTAGGAGACTTGAATGCCCCAGAAGAAAATGTTTGATGATTTGAACATAGAAATCAAGCATTCTGGTGCAAATAAAATGCATGGAAAGAAGTACTTTCGATAGAGTGGTTCAGTTCAACAAGGGTGAAAATAAGAATAGAAAATTGTACTGTGTTGCCAGACATCTGCTTTTTCCTTCTGAACATTTATTACATGTGGAGGTTGTTCTAAAAGTTTGTCCATCTGCTAACAGGCTTACACTGACTACATCAGGTGTGAAGTGCTTGGACCCCTATAAGTTTGCCACCTGAAATGTAATTTGCAGACTGTTTGGCTCTCAGTGGAAAATAAACATAAATCAACATGTTTACCATCAATTTCAGACCAAAACGATGCAGCGGCTGTTCGTCTTGGTTGCAAACATTGATAATGTACACATATTAACCCATCTTTCAGAAGCTACTGAACAAAGAAACTATACATGCGAAAATGAAGCCAACTTTACTGCTCTCTAAACCTTTTTGTGTGTCTCAAACTACTATATTTTTACATAAATGCGCTGGTGGGGAAGGTCTTTCTTTTTCAGAATTATCCTTGTTGGGATTAAAAAAAATACCTGCATGATTCATGTAAGCAACATCAAAATAGCCTATTTTAACAAAAGCGGAACAAGTTTGCATATCAAGCAATGATTGTAGGTGGTGAATAACAGCAGAGGGGCTCTTTAGGAGGCCAGTGCCTTTGTGGCCCCACCTCTGGATCTGCCCCTGAGATGATATAAACTGTGCAGCTGAATTGACTCATTAGTAGGCCAGATTAACAAATTACAAGCACAAACATTTAAAGTGCCCCTATCTGGCTACCTTTTTATGGTGGTATCACAGCAGGTTACATAAGGGTTGAGCAGCACCACAGCAGTAGCGTATGAACAATGGTTTTGAGTGCACATCACTGATAAAGATAAACGCTATGAGTATTTCTGCTTTCGTTTTTGAATGATCTGACTAAGCTGCATTGTCTGGGCTTGTGGTTTTTAATAATTAAAATCAGGTTATGTAAGTGCTTCTAGGAATAAACATCTTCAAATAAATATTTTGATAAGCATGATAGGCTAATGTGAAGTTTAATTATCTGTTGTTATTTAGGAGGAACTCTGTTAACCTGCCCTGTTTGCATGAAGACAATAGCAAGCTGCCACACAATGCATTTTCCAGAAGGTTATAGTCTATTGCTGACCGCAGTAGTCATCATACTGCATAATCCAAAACACCTTTAGTGGTACAAAATAAAACAACAGCAAGATTATGCACATTAATAAGAACACAGGTTAACATAAACCCAACAACCAATGAAATGCTTCCTTATAAGGCATGCATCCACTCTTCACAAGGACAACATTCACCCCCAAGGAGACGACATGTATTTAAAGTCAGGATGGCTATGTGCATTTTGTCATAATTGCTTGTGAGGGCCCCCTAGTGGCACACATCCATGAAACCCTTAGGATAATCCTGGCCTGCTCGTTAGAAGGGCCATCTGGATACTTTTGGACAGTTAGCAAAGTTGGAAGATAAAAAGAAAGCATTGTTCTCAAATGTTATTTACAACCTTACCTGCCTGTCAACAATAGACTCACATGATCTACACCTACCGATCTACTAATTCATCTCTATTTGACATCATCATACCACTATCATCATTATCATCATCACTGAGGCTCACATTACTGCATAGCTGAGCTGCAGAAGAGTACGTGGTCAAGAGCACCTCTGCCAGCTCAATGATGTCAGAAGGCCTGAGGTTGAACTCTTAGAAATCTTCAATCTCTCTCTCTCTCTCTCTCTCTTTCTCTCTCACTCTCTCAGGTCTGGCCCAGGCTGATAATGTCACTGGTGACAGCATGGTGGCATTACACCCTGCGCCCGGCATTACACTGCATTGTTTATTTTCTCCTCCAGTTTTTCCCCAGAAATATTATAGAATGTAATTGAAATACAATGCTTAACTAAATTGCTTATGACAGTCCATTTACATCATTCTCCAGCCCATTTGCCCCAAGCTTCCTTTCCTCAAGCTTCCCATCAACCCACCAAACAATAGTCCTTGTCTCAAAATCTGTACATTCTAAGGAATTGCTTGATATCATGCATGGCTTTGAGCCTTTTAAGTGTGTAATGCAGGTGCTAGAGAAGTGTTGCAGCACAATTTGTTTTATTCATATTAATGCCCAGTTTGCATGTACAAGCTAAGAATTTTAATGTATATTTTGTAAATCTATAGATTTTTCTCCAAAATAATTCTAATTGGCTAATATTTTTCAGCAGACAAAGAGCAAAATGCCAAATCTTTGCCGGCTTTAAATTTTTAAACTTTTGGGCATATTTGCATTTCATGAGGTCCTTTGTTTACAAGCAATAGGATTTGTTCTATAGCGTTCGAAGAACCTGATGGACCACAAATACCTCAAACACTAGAATTGAACCTGAGTTACACTTCAGACCACTTGTCATTGCACAAAGTGAGGATAGTTCATCAGTAATTGCCTGCAACTTCCATGAGTGCTAGAACTGGACACTGAACACATATATTTGTTACAACTGTTATGTTTGTGTAACTGCACATTTTGTTTATTTTCAGCATGTGTGACAACAATGTACAGCCGTGTTATGTGACTAATACATGTAACTGAAGCAATATGCTGATGAGAGTCTCTGTAAACTGTAAAAATCCTTCATAAAAGGTTGGCAGAAGCACTAAACCAGGTCTCTAAGACAGAATTCAATTTTCAAACATGTTTCAAACATAATATTACATCTTTAACCATAAAAAAGAAGATTGGAATATTTCTCCTTCAGAAAGGTTTTGAATGCAGGAATGTTTGCCTATTTCTGGTTATTTATAATGCAATTATAGTGTTTGGGATCCCACAAATAGCTATCAGAGGACAGAGCTTTATGACAAGGTCCTCAGAAAGCGTTCTAACAGGTTGTGTCATTCTCGAAAACATGTGCCTGAGATCACAACAATAATCAAACCTGTTATTCTTCTCAGTGAGGCCCAAAACTGGTCACCGTCAAGGTTCTTTGTAGCTTTTGTTTGAGCCTGGAAGGAACCAGGTAAACATGCTTTGTTTACTAATTGTCTGTTTTCTTCTTTTTTAACAATCGTTCATTCTTTCAACTGAAGGCTAAAAATGACGACATTGCTACAGTCAAGAATCTTGATTGGTTTAGTTGGGGTCTGGACAGGACTGAGCACCTTATGAGTCCTACTCATTAATCTCCATGTTGCCTCCAATGATGTCAGTAGCACAAGACTCTGAGAGAGATGGAAGATTTGGAAAGTTCAGCCTGAGGTCTGCTGACATCACTGAGCTGGTAGAGGCGTTCCTGACCACGTATGGATTACTGACCCAGCCAGTGGTTCTCAAATCACAAATCCTAAGGTGGATCAAATACATTAGACATACAAATAACCATTAAATCTATACAAATAATATGTACAACTGGTACTAATGACTTCATTTAGAGATGTTACCTGTTTTCAGGCTCCTCTAATTGTGTATATTTATTGACCAGTGCGATGTTGTTGTTGCAATTGAAACATTTGCATTACAGCTCAGTTTCTGTTGACAAAAATGAGAAGTAAAAAGCACAACACTATGAAACTGCAGTGTAGGCCCAACACAGTCCTGCACATTATTAAGGTTCATTTAGATTTTTTTCAAAACAAAACAAAAAACAAGAAACAAAATTGCATGAGCATAAATGCAAACTTGGACTACTGTCTAATCTCATTTATTTATTATACAACGATAACATTCTGACCACCTCCTTGTTTCTGCGCTCATTGTCCATTTTATCAGCTCCACTTACTATATAGGTGCACTTTGTAGTTCTACAGTTACAGACTGTAGTCCATCTGTTTCTCTGATACTTTGTTAGCCCCCTTTTACCCTGTTCTTCAGTGGTCAGGACCCCCATGGACCCTCACAGAGCAGGTATTATTTGGGTGGTGGGTCATTCTCAGCACTGCAGTAACACTGACGTGGTGGTGATGTGTTAGTGTGTGTTGCGCTGGTCTGAGTGGATCAGACACGGCAGTGCTGCTGGAGTTTTTAAACACCTCAGTGTCCACTCACTGTCCACTCTATTAGACACTCCTACCTTGTCAGTCCACCTTGTAGATGTAAAGTCAGAGACGATAGCTCATCTGCTGCTGCACAGTTTGTGTTGGTCATCCTCTAGTCCTTCATCAGTGGTCACAGGACGCTGCCCACAGGACGCTGTTGGCTGGATGTTTTTGGTTGGTGGACTATTCTCAGTCCAGCAGCGACACTGAGGTGTTTAAAAACTCCAGCAGCACTGCTGTGTCTGATCCACCTGAAACAGATGGACTACAGTCTGTAACTGTAGAACTACAAGGTGCACCTATATAGTAAGTGGAGCTGATAAAATGGACAATGAGCGTAGAAACAAGGAGGTGGTCACAATGTTATGTCTGATCGATGTATGTTTATTGATAGAGTTCAGGGGCCTCCAAAGACTGTGATCCATCCCTGAGTTCACTGAATCACTGGTCCTGAATCAGTTGGGTAAGTTCAGAACCCAGCGGCTGAGAGAAACTGCTGGTGAAAGTGTTTTCACCCTGTCCTTTTGCTAGACAATCTTATGATGATCTGGGCAGCCCTCTATCTTCATGTGCCGTCTACCACGTACACCTTATCCTCTCCACACACATAGTTTTCTTTTTTAAAAGTGTAGACTGCTATAGAAGGTTCTATTTAGAATCTTTTTGAAAAGATTCTAGAAAGAAATAATCTCAAGCTTATAACAATAACAGAACCCTTTTTGGTGTAATATAGAACCATGTACAACACATTCTTCATCAATCTGATGAACCATTTCACCATGCAAAGAACCATTTAAAGAAACATTTATTACCACTTATATGTATACATATATATTTATATACTATTTTATATGTGGAGAACCTGTTGTATATGGTTCTTTAATGGGTCTTTAAAAATGCCATTTTTGCTTATCAGGAATTGGGCTCTTCAGAGCGATGCCACAGAACAACCCCTTTTGGTTGCCTAAAGAACCTGTTAATGCATCTTCGAAGTACACTCTTAAAAGAGATGGTTCTTCAAGGGTTCTTAAGTAAAGACAATGGTTCTAAATATAACATGAACACTCAAAGAGCCATTTGAGTGCTTAAAGGGTTCTGTGCATGGTGAAACAGTTCCTTAGACTGATGGAGGATGTGCTGTACATGGTTCTGTACAGAACCTTTTTGAAAATGGTTCTATGTAGCACCAAAATGAGTTCAGCTATTGTATATAAGCTTGAGATCACAACAATAGCGGAACCCTTTTTGGTGCAATATAAAACCAAGTACAACACATTCTTTATCAATCTGAAGAACCAGTTCACCATGCAAAGAACCATTTAAGCATGCAGACAGTTCTTTGAGTTTTTATGGTCTATACAGAGTTTTCACTAAAGAACCCTTGAAGAACCATCTTCTGCATAGATGCCAATGCATCTTTAAGGTTATTTTGTAAACAAGATGCAAGTGTGGAGAATGTTTCTAAAGCTCAAAGCAGCTCTTTATCAGATCAGGGTTTTCTTAGTCCAAGTGCAAGAACCATTTCAGAGTCTTTGTTTTTAAAATGTTTGATTTCACTGAATTCCTTTAGACGTTTGAACTTTTATAGCCTCCAAATAAAGACCCGTGCTCCGAAAGCCGGTGCCCCCGTCGGGTACACCCAAAATTCCACAGTGGCTCGAAGCTATTGTTCCACTTTCCTGTGTGACTGTGTGACATTCTCCAGACTTTTCAGATCTTCTAAATTTGGAGCTGTTTTCCACCGTTCAGAACAGAACCCCTCATGCAAAACAAGCCCTTATCATGTTCCATTCTGTGGCCAAGTCAAGGATGCCGGCCTCTATCTTCTGAGTGGGAGAAGAGACAAAATAAGGAGCAAAACGTAATTCGGTCAGTGTGCGGTGGGCTTACGTGGGCAGCGGACCAGCCTGAAGAAACAGAGACAAACTGGGAGGGGGAGGATGGATGGGTCGTGAGGTCATGTGTCGTCATGATTCGGTCCAATTTAGAACCTGCACTATCATCAGGACTGTTGTCATCAGTGTTGAACCATGACTGTTAGAGCTGGGCCTTCAGTTTTAGACCATAAATGTCAAAATTCACAAACAAATGAGAAGCGTACCTCTGTGACAATGCTAATTACTATGGGATTTCTATAGAATGTTAGCACTAAGCTAACAGTGGTGCACATGAAAATACTTTGGCCATTCTATGTTAAACCTTTGATTAAACCCTCGATATAAACCTCTACAGTACTGTTAATCTCTAATGCCAGCATCCCCATTAATTTCTAGTAGCATGTTAGCGCTAAGCTGGCCTTTCTAGATAAGGCTGCTTATTAAAGATGTTCCTTATGTGAAGCTTGTAACAGACATTATCATATATCTGAGCTTGTATGTATCAGATTTGCACTTTTAGTAAAGAATCCAGACATAAAGCCGCTGCTGCTGTTTTACATTCCTAACAACTAACACAAACCTGCTTAGACTACGGCTCATATTCACAATCTAGAACCTCCAGAAAGACTAGAGTGCCGTTTTCTTTTGAAATTTGTCCCACCCAATGTAAATCAGAGCGTGATTGGTTGACACCTCTGTCACTTCGTAATCATGTTGGTAGGTCTAAAGCCTTCAGTCCAGCTCCTGAAGTCCTAACCAATGGGGGGGCTAATGCCTTCTCTGTCGACTACGACATGACAGAATTGACTGACATGGGTTTCTAGTTATTCATTCTGCACACATGTTAAATACTAAATCTTAAAGACTGTTAAAAAATTTATCTAAGATTTTAAATAATTCAAAATAAAAAATTGGCCAAATCCATTCCACTGTCACATGTTGCTTCTACACTCTCAGAAATAAAGGTAGTAAACTGTCTCTGGGTCAGTTCCCCTCTTGTCACTGGGGTGGAACCCTCAAGGCTCCATCTCAGTACCTTTAGTCAGGGAACATAACTGAACCATAATCCACTGAATGATATGTTCTAAGCTGTACTGACTCCACACACCCCGTCTCGTCTCCAGGCTTTTATTTTACTGTTCTGTTTAAAACATTCGGTTATGAAAAGGTACAAATACGAACTTTTCACCTGGAAAAACTTATTTAAGGTTCACAATCAGACCTTAAAACCACTGTTGGAGCTTTGAGGGAACATTTACACTGTTTGTACCTTGATGAACAGAAAAACATACCTGCACAGAACCTTTATTTCTAAGAGTAAATGTAAGGATAGATAGATAGATAGATAGATAGATAGATAGATAGATAGATAGATAGATAGATAGAAAGCACAGTGTAATTATTATCTATATATACAAGTAATAAATATACAAAACATATAAATTATTTAACTCCCTAAAATCCCAGACTTATTACGTACTAGGTTTATTACTGGGTAACTACAGGGACTTCAATGCAAACTGGCTGAGCTATTCTTAGGTTATAAAAGTGTGTAATAAAACTTTGGGCTCTGGCCATTTAAGGGACAGTTAAAGGACAGTGTATATTGTAATAACATTACTCTAGTTACTAAAAATGAATTGATAGCACAGCACTTCTACACACGTCTAAGCAGAAAACCGCTACGAGTCATTCCAAAACAATCTGCCCAGCTTGCTTCAGAGCCTAATATGGCTTAATTGCATCAGTGCTTGTGGTATTGTGAGGCCATGAGGCAGCTGCTGGTCATTTAGCTGGAGGAACTGAGGAACTGAGGAACCCAGAGTGGCGTGAACATGAGTGTGTGTCACACTTTCAGCTGTTGGAATGCTTTACTCACCTGCCAGTGTCTTTGTCGAATGCCTGTCACAACAGCCTGCGTGTGTTATATTCAGGGTATTTCACAGTCACAGATCTCTGATATACCCTGAATATAACACATGCCTGACCATCGCCATTGTCCTGTTGAGTGACAGGACAGCGGGAATGTGTGTGACATCATGCCATAGAAATGTCTTTAATGCATTCGAGTATTTAAAACATTCATGACCTCAGAGTGACATCAGAGACCAGGGTGAGATCATCTGATGTCCCTGGGTTGGGCAGCTATGGTGCCCTGTCCCCCAAAACTCACCGATGACAACATAAGGCAGGATATGAGACATTAAGTATTTAATGTAAGTAATGTATCAACAGTACATCTTCAAGATATTTACCTCAGTGTATTCAATCACAGTCAGTTTTACCAGTGATTGACAGCTGGTTGAAGACTCCAACGCACGGTAGTGATGGTATCTATTGAAACAGATGAAAATAAACCAATTACAGATGTTTATTAATCATAAACTTGATTGATCAAGTTGTGCTGCTCAGTTTTACTTCTTCCTGACTTGTGAGGCAACTTGGGATAAGTGGGAATTCACCTTCTTTTCCACATGAATGCTGTATTTCAAGATTATGGCCAGTTAAAGTCAAAGTGTTGTTCATTATTTAAGTCAGAAAAATCTCAGCACTGATTCAAAAACACATTTCTTCATTAGACATTATTGACATTGACATTACTTTAAGATTTTAAGACTGTTCTCGAATCTCAGTGTAAACAAAATTCAACAGTTGTGATTAAATCGCTTTATTAGCATGAGAAATCAGTGTAGGCTGTAAATAGGATCCTCTGACTAAAGTGATTCTCTCATGCAGGTTCAGGTTTCTGTTGACAGATCAATTACACACCTGTAGAAGTATAGGTACCACTTTAAAATAAGACTACCCTAAGAAATGAACGGTTTGAAATTAGTTTATTAATCGTTAATAATTAAGTCATAAAGACATTATAATCATGAATAAGCAGTAACAACACATAAATAAAACAGGCAACAGTGGCCTGCTGTTTGTCTAATAGTGAACCCTCATTCATTTGTACTTTTAAAGCTCTTACTTTCTCTTCTTCATCAGTCTGCATTAAACTTATCAGCTTCATCCCATATTCATAGTCATCAGATATAACAGCTCACCTCTTGCCCATTTTATTAATGTGTTATAACTGCTTATTAAGTGCTTATGGCCTAAAAACCATAAACAAACTTATTTTAAACCATTGATAAGCACATTATTACCATCATTACCATATTATCCAATTGCCATTTGACTCTGTCACTTTGTTACTATAATGTATTATATCACATCACTCCTACAATCACACTGTCACTTTAAAATGTATATATATTATCCTCAGATTATCTCTTGTTTATTATATTTGTACATAGCAGAGAGTTTTTTTTCTACATAGGTCCCTGCTGTCTCTGTATTTTGTGTATATTTTGTGTATATTTAATATATTTTTATATAATAATAAGTTTTAGTATTTTGTTTCTGTATTTTTACTTTGTTTTGTCTGCCCTGTTTTTAGTATGTACATAATGCTGCCCTGCTGTACAGTGAGTGTAGATCTGAGCCTCACCATAAGCATTTCAATGCATTATTGTCCTGACATGTTCTGCAAATGACAAACAAACTTGAAACATTATTAAGGCAGTCTTAGTTTAAAGTGGTACTGAAATGTAATATCACTGCTGTCAGAACAAAACCTCGTATCTCCAAAATGGTGACTTTACAGGAGAAGGAAAAACCTACTTTACTCTTCATGTAAATCAATGAAACCAGACATTTTTTTCAAGTAATTCTGGGCCGTTTCTTTTAGTCTGTTCATCATGAAATTTACACATGATATAAAGGGTGACACACATTTTTAAATTATGTCAAAAACTGAAAAACGGCAAAAATTGAGATATGAGTTTTTTTTTCCGACAGCAGCGATATAGAAGTTTATGAGCATCATGGGTTGCAAGAATGAGATCAACAGCCCAGTAGAAATGTCAGTATACGTGTGTTTATACCCGACTGCATGACTGATTAGGTTGTACCATTTTTAGGTTGCGCTCCTGCCTTTGTCTCAGTGTTTACTACATCCCACACAGACTTTATCATCACTGTTTATCTCAGTGCTCTATCACAGCCTGGGACTTCGCCGTAATCCAGGGGACAGTCCTGCAGGCACGTCCCCGCTCCCGCCCCACACAATCTGCATTAATCACTCTTATCTGCATTTATCGTCATTGTTTTAAATGCCACACAGTGGGCAGCTGAAAGTGGCAGCACAGCCCGCATGTAACTATTCTTAATCTCCCCCACAGGGCAGGACATCTGCAGCAGTGTGCTTTTGTGGCTTCCTTGGGTCATCCCTCGCAAACAATGACGATCCTGTGGTTGATTAAATTCTGCTCTTTCAAGCAGCTTTATGAGATAATAAAAAGGACACAGGTACAATTGCAGAGAAGCTGAGGTTTTCTTCCACGTGCTGGGGAACCAAAATAAGTCACAAAACACAGATCACGCCCACGTTATCAGCGAGCATCACCTCGTATTGCACGTCCCAACACTACGTCACTTATTACGTGTTCATTTTCTAAAATGTGTGAAAATAAATCACTCAAATGAGGCAATTTTCTTTGTAAACTTTAGCACACAATTTGTTTTTATTCACTGAGTTTGATGTGTTGGAAAACATAAAATATAAAACCTGCTTTTTCACAAGACACTTGCTTTTTAAATAAACAGTAATTCAGTAAATAAACAGTAATTTTGTACTAAAATGTACAAAATCAACAAAACCTGACATTTGATCAGAGGTGCACAAGAGAGCACAATTGATCTCGCTCTCTGGGGGGGTAGGATGGCCCCCCGTCTCCCCCATCACTCAACGTGATGCTAGTCATTGCAGACGTCTGTTAGCTGACGTAACAGATCTGGCAGTTGGCGCTTTCCTCCGAGCACATTCAGCTGTCCAGTGAAGTTGCGTGAGTGGCAGTTCGAAAAGATGCAGTGGAGCTTCACAGGTCTCAGAGGAAGCCTGTGTAGACTTCGCCCTCCTAGTGCTGATAGTATTGTGTGATTGGGGGAGCCCTAACTGGTGGTTGGAATTGGACACAACTAAATTGGGGAGAAAATTTGGGAAAATCCAAAAAAAAAGATGTACCAAACTTTTGCATAAAACTATATGACAAACTGCTTTATACAGCTTTATGCAAATGAAACAAGTGTCAACCAATCAGATTGCTAAGTTAAGGCATAGAAGTCGAGTGACAGTCATGCACATCTGGTGGGAGATTATTATTACAGTGCTTGAAAAAATGACACAGAGGTACAGAAACAGCCTAAAACTCCTGCCTCTGTCTTAGCAGCACGGCCCCAAGGAAAGCAACTCACTTCGCTATATAATGCAACTTTAACTTAAAGCTGCACTATGTAAGTTTTGAGGATTTGGACACCTCCCTGGTAGAAATTACTAACTGCACAGAATCTGCAGAAGAACACTGTGTAGACAGGGTTGTGCTTTGGGCATCTTATGCTGAGCTGATGAATCCAGTGATTAAAATAGTGTTCAAAAAGTTTAAAGTTGGGCACCAACAGCGTTTGGGCACCAAACAACACCTGAGCTGCCATCTGGGATACTATAGCAACTGTCTAGCAACACCTGAGCAACTATCTGATAAACCATAGCAATGTAGCCACCTGGGATACTATAGCATTGGCCTAGCAATACCTTGACAACTACCTGGGATACTATAGCAATTGCCTAGCAACACATTAGCAACCGCCTGGGAAATCATAGGAATGACCTAGCAACACCTTAGCAACTACCTGGAATAGCATAGTAATGGCATAGCAACACCCTAGCAACCACTTGTTATAACATAGCAATGGCCAAGCAATAACTCAGCAACCACATCAGATGCCACAGTAATAGAAATGGCCTAGCAACACCTTAGCAACCACCTGGTATATCTTAGTAATGTCCTAGAAACACTTTAGCAGCTGAGATACTCTAGTAATCACCCAGCAACACTTTAGCAGCCACCTGAGATACCATAGTAATGGCCTAGCAACACCTTAGCAATCACTAGTGATACAATAGCAATGGCCTAGCAACACCTTAGCAACCACCTGGTATATCTTAGTAATCACCCAGCAACACTTTAGCAACCACCTGAGATACCATAGTAATGGCCTAGCAACACCTTACCAACCACCTAGCATAACATAGCAATGGCCTAGCAATAACTTAGCAACCACTTAGGATACCCTAGGAATGGCCTAGACACACCTTAGCAACCACCAGGGATATACTAGTAATCACCTAGCAACACCTAAACAAGCAACTGGAATGCCATATAAATGGCCTAGCAACACCTTAGCAACCACCTGAGATACCATAGTAAAGGCCTAGCAACACCTTAGCAACCACCTCGGATACCATAGTAATGGCCTAGAAACACCTTAGCAACCACCTGGGATACCACAGTAACAGCCTAGCAACACCTTAGCAACCACCTGGGATACCACAGTAACAGCCTAGCATAAAAACTTTCCTGTTTTTTCTCCCCATAAAGTTCCCCATTTCTTTCAGTTTTAACAATAAAACCTACATAGTGCATGTTTAAATGGTGCGTATGTCACTGCAGCTTTTCAACATCATACATAATTTTTTCTTTGAAAATATAAAAATAAAATGTAATTTCCCCCTATAAAAAGCACCCAAGTCTGTGTGATGCTTAAAATATTTCATAGTGCTGTGTTCCTGTTTTTTTAGTTACTGTTTTTGGCAGTTGCAGTTTTTCCGCCACCCTCCCCCACTTTCTACCTCACTCCAAATAACAGAGCATTTTATTATCTGTGTACATCAGATTGTGGTTTTTAAGTAGTAACAGATTCAGTGGACTTTGATTTTCATTTTGAAAGAACCCGACCGTGCGGGACAGCTGGCACAGAGCTCCTATTGTGTGTTTATCACTCCGATCTGTGTGTTTATGAAGTAATGGCAGGTTTCTGCGAATCATTAATGCTATTGTTAAGATGTTTTTTTCTTCAGAACTATTTCTGCGCTAATACGTTATCTGTGCTTATCTGCAGCCAGAGTGGCATCACAGGAACTATTTTAGTCTTCATTGTTTTGGTTTTCAGACCCATGCAAGTCCCTCTCACTCCCAAAATGTAACCTTCATCCTTATGTTCATGTCTTCCTCCCTGTGTCATAAACCGCTCCTTATCAGGCAGAGTGGGCGCGTAACTCCTCCGTCGTGGGGTCATAAACAAACAGAGCGCCCGGCGAAGGTTATCTCTGCTCAGTTTGTAATCCTGTGGTTGCTGCAGTAGAGACTGTCTATTCTTCACTAATTATTCGACTGTATTCACAGGATTAGGCTGTGGTCTGAATGATGGGAGCTGCATGAGATCAGCTCAGGATGATGTAAACTTAAAGCAGAGTTTATTTTAAAAAGTTTGGAAACAGATCGTCTCACTTTTTCTAATAATTTGGGGAATTTGGAGACCTCTCTGGTGGAAATGTGTATTGCATGCATGTGTATAAGAACATTTAGTACCATAATCCACTGAAATGATATGTTCTAAGCTGTACTGACTCCACACACCCCGTCTCGTCTCCAGGCTTTTATTTTACTGTTCTGTTTAAAACATTCGGTTATGAAAAGGTACAAATACGAACTTTTCACCTGGAAAAACTTATTTAAGGTTCACAATCAGACCTTAAAACCACTGTTGGAGCTTTGAGGGAACATTTACACTGTTTGTACCTTGATGAAGGAAAAATGTTCCTGCACAGAACCTTTATTTCTAACAGTGTGCATGATCTGTGTGTATGAAAGCTTTAAGACTGATTTGTTGATTCTACTTAGATCTACAAAAGAGAAAGTTTCACTTTGCATTCCTTTGTGCCCAACAGTGCAGAATATCTGCAATTCTCCAAAATTTGAAGAGCACACAGAAGCCTGCAACGTCACCAGCATGAGCCGAAACTTAAAATGAACAGAAAATGTTTACACAGTTGTAACTCCCCAATTAGTGCTCCTGTGTACTCTTTAACTGTCTTAAATCTAGTCCATATATTTAATATTCCCCACTTATTTATAGACATTTTCACTTGTTTTAAGTAGCTATATTACATAAAATAATCTCCTTATATTGGCACATAATTTGCTTATTGTAAGAAATGAGCCAGTCTGCCAGTATAATGAGATCATTTTACTCAGTAAAATTACTCAAAATAAGTAAAACCATTAAAAATAAGTTGGACAATTTTATAATATTGGTACAATCATCTCAAATGAGAAACATGAGAAATTTAGACTCAGATTTAATATGATTTCTCTTGTTAAAATATCATGTTTTGCAGTGTATTCAGATTTATGCTTTTAAATCGTGTAAATTGAATGTTTAACTCTTTCCAGTGCAGAAAAGGAGCAAAGGAAAACTGAACTCTCTAAAAAAGATGGTTCATCAAGGGTTCTTTAGTAAAGAAAATGGCTCTACATAGAACCATGAACACTCAAGGAGCCCTTTACATGATTAAATTGTTCTTCAGACTGATGGAGAATGTGTTGTCTACAGTTCTATATAGAATCTTTTTGAAAATGGTTCTATATTGCATCAAAAAGGGTTCTTCTATTGTTACAAGCTTGATATTGTAATAATAGAAGAGTTTTTTTTGGTACTTTATAGAACCCTTTTTAAAATGGTTCTATATCGCTCTTGTCGGAAGAAAGTCGTTGTTCAGTTTTTGACATCATTTGAAAATGCCTGTTGTTCTTTAATGAAAATTAAATTAAAATTTAATTTAAATTTAATGATGAATGGACCAAAAAAAAAACGACACAAAATGACTTGGAGAAAAGTCTGGTTCCATAGACTTACATTAAAAGTACAGTATGTTTTTTCCTTCTCCTGTAAAGTTACCATTTTGGAGATACAAGGTTTTCTTCCAACAACAGCCATATAGAATCATCTGTAGCATGTTCTACATCAAACTATGTGAGTGTTTAGGGTTCTGTATAGAACCATTTTACTAAGAAACCCTTTTTACTAAGAAAAAACCCAAGTTTTTAAACGTGTAGAGTTTAAACAGAAATATGAAATGTATATTTCTTTTTTTCTAAAGTCCTCTTAAAGGAGGGTCAGTGCTCTGTGGATGTGAAGGAGAGATCAATTCGGGAATCTTGATGTTCTGATTAACCCCTGATTGTTCGGAGTTCGAGGAATTCCCTGTTTACTCCAGGCCGTGTTCTCTGATAAGGCTGGTATGCTTCGAATGCAGAACAGCGCTACATCATTCACACCGAGGAACACTCGGTGTTCTCTGTCGGCCTCAGAGCCGGTAATGACGCAACATCTGTTTTTCTCCTCTGCTGTGAAGGACAGAAGGTACGGGTCAAGAGGTCAAAGGTCACTGGGGAGAAAGAAGGGTAAATAGGTCATCTTCAAGGGGAAGTGGAAGTCAGTATCTCCTGGAAATGCTTTAGAAGCTGATGGTTGGGAGGATGTACCAGCAGATCCTTTAGAGAACCCTGCAGCCTGAGGGTTCCTTTAAACACAGCGACTCGCTGTGGATCATATGACACTGCTAGTGTAGTTCCCTGAAAAACGTAATCCATTATCAGACACCGGGGTGGATTTAGTGGGTAAAAGGCAGAAACAGCGCCCCCTGGAGGTACACTTTTAAATTAGAAGCACTCATCTACACTGCAACAAATGGTATCTTGGCAAGTATTTTTTTCATTTTAGTAAAATTATTTACTAATATTGTGAAATTATTTTATTTAACCCCTTAAAATCTCAGGCTTATTACATACAAAGGCCTATAATTCAGTAACTACAGGGATTTCAGTGTAAACTGGCTGAGCTATTCTTAGGTTATAGAAGTGCGTAATAAAACTTTGCCCTTTTAAAGGGTTAATAAAGTCACTTAAAACAAGGAAAATGTCTAGAAATAAGTTAAATAAGCCCATAATAACCTTACAACAGTCTCAAAACCAGAAATATTAGATACATCAACTAGATTTAAGATCATTTCACTTGCTAAGATATCATTTTTTGTGATGTAGAAGTAAAGTACCGAGTAGAGAGATTACATTTTTCAGGAAGTAATGACTTGTCTGAGTAATCAGAGCACTGGAGCTGTCTGCACTAACAGTAACACCGCATTGTGCTCTGCTGAGTCTGTTTCTAACTGAATAAAACAAACTTAGCTTTGGGAGTGAAGCGACATCCCTTTTGATTTCCTGACTTTCCCTCCTGCACAATGTAGCCTCAGGGCAACGAACCCATTTTCTTCATTTTACAATAACTTTATACACCGATCAGGCATAACATTCTGACCCCCTCCTTGTTTCTACGCTCATTGTCCATTTTATCAGCTCCACTTACTATATAGGTGCACTTTGTAGTTCTACAGTTACAGACTGTAGTCCATCTGTTTCTCTGATACTTTGTTAGCCCCCTTTTACCCTGTTCTTCAGTGGTCAGGACCCCCATGGACCCTCACAGAGCAGGTACTATTTGGGTGGTGGATCATTCTCAGCACTGCAGTAACACTGACGTGGCGGTGGTGTGTTAGTGTGTGTTGTGCTGGTCTGAGTGGATCAGACACAGCAGTGCTGCTGGAGTTTTTAAACACCTCAGTGTCACTGCTGGACTGAGAATAGTCCACCAACCAAAAATATCCAGCCAACAGCATCCTGTGGGCAGCGTCCTGTGACCACTGATGAAGGACTAGAGGATGACCGACACAAACTGATCGATGTACTTATTGAAAGACAATGACAAAGTTAACAACAAAGGGAAGAAGTGGAGTAAATTAATAAAAAGCGTGTACTTGGTCAAACTGTCTCTTTGGCCTCTTTTAAACCTTTTTTTAACATTCAAGTATCATTTTTTTTGTTATGAGAATTTGCAGAAATCTGTTTGTTGCCTAAAAGCAACGTTGTATGACAGTGGAATGGATTTAGCCAGTTACAGGCACACAGCTCTATATAATTTCTTCTCATTGTCGCACAGTGTTGCCTCAAGGCAACATACCTCAAAAGAACCCTTGCACAATTATTTTTTAAATGTTTTTGAATTTAATAATCAGGCCTGTTTATTCAAGAAAAGTGAACTGAAACTCTCTCCTAATGTGAGCAGTAGAGGGTTAATATGTTTTCCTCTCATTCGCCTTGAGGAAGTTGCTCTCACACTTTAGTAAAAGCAAAAGTTCTATATAAATCACTGGATATGGTTCTGTACAGTATTCTTCTACACTGTCAGAAATAAAGTACTTTGCAGGGACATTTTTCCTTCATCAAGGTACAAACAGTGTAAATGTTCCCTCAAAGCTCCAACAGTGGTTTTAAGGTCTGATTGTGAACCTTAAATAAGTGTTTCCAGGTGAAAAGTTCGTATTTGTACCTTTTCATAACCAAATGTTTTAAACAGAACAGTAAAATAAAAGCCTGGAGACGAGACGGGGTGTGTGGAGTCAGTACAGCTTAGAACATATCATTTCAGTGGATTATGGTTCAGTTATGTTCCCTGACTAAAGGTACTGAGATGGAGCCTTGAGGGCCCCACCCCAGTGACAAGAGGGGAACTGACCCAGTGACTGTACAGTACCTTTATTTCTGAGAGTGTATTTTTACAGGCTTGGCTTCAAAACAATAGTAGAACCCTTCTTGGTGCTGTATGGAACCATTTTCAAAAAACAGCACATTCCCCATAAATCTGTAAAACCTTTCACCAGGTAAAGGGTTCTTTGAGTGTCTATGGTTCTATGTAGAACTTTACTTGAAGTACCATTTTAGGTATAGACATTTTATTTACTATCCAGAACCACCAGTGAACCTACACGAGTCTTCTGAGTTTATATGGAATGTTGATGATGGAAAATAGTGGAAAATCTGAAATAATCAGTTTTCTCTGGGGACTATTTTGCCTCACAGTGCCCTGCATGTATCCCTCCACCATGAATGGAGTTTAAGCTCTCTAAACTATCATAAAACAGTGTCTCAGTCATCAGGCAGTGAATTCATAACCATTTACTGTAGTAACTTTCTGTGAGGGAGCTTTTAGAGGTGGACATCTGGTTCCTATCACCACCACTGTGAACAGTTCTGACTCTAGAATGGAGCGTTTCACACCAAACCACTCTGAACGACTCTGATTACATCTGAACCAGACTAATCTTTTTTACGGTGTAACCTGTCTTACACTGAGGATGACTGTCTGAGCTGATATCAGCTTTTATAACTGAAATGTTCTTATCAGCCAGTGCGAGCGCTCATGTAAGAGTGAGCTGGTGTGTTTGAGGTTGTGTAACACTGAGAGATACAGAGTGGAGATAGTGCTGGAGGAGGCTGATAACAGACCACAGTGAATTCACTTTATTCTCAATTACTCTGACCTACTGAGTGTAACTTCACTCAGACTAAACCAGCACAACAACAGACCGTAACAGCGGCCTGATTTGGCCATAATACAGAAACTAAAGCTGTGTCTGAGATGAGTCCGAGGTCTGTCTGTCAAACAGATGACAGAAAGCTCCTGATAGCGGTACAAAAAGATGGTTCTTCAAGGGTTCTTTAGTAAAGAAAATGGTTCTATACAGTACCATGAACACTCAAAGAACCTTTTACAGGATTAAAGGGTTCTTTGTATCATAAAAGCGTTCTTCACATTGATGGGATATGCTGGTTCTATATAGGGCCTTTTTGAAAACGGTTCTATATAGAACCATTGTCTTTACTAAAGAATCTTTGAAGGACCCTCTTTTTTGAGACTGTATCACTCTTAGCAAAAAGGTTCTATTTAGTACCAAAAAAGGGTTCTTTGGTGTGTAACAATAGTAAAACGCTTCTTGTTGCTATATAGAACCCTTTTCAAAAAGGTTGTTTAGAACCACAGTCCGAAGAATGTTTCACGATGCAAAGAACGCTTTAATCCTGCAAAGGGTTCTTTGAGTGCTCATTTTCTTTACTAAGGAACCCTTGAAGAACCATCTTTTTAAAGTCTGTACTTAATTCTTTTTCCAGACTGGTATCACTGAAACATGAGGGGGAGGTGGGGCATCTTGTCACATGGGTAAGTTGTCACACTGGTGAATATTATTTAAATTTACTTGTTGTGAGTTATTATTGCATATAATGTGGCAAACTTTTCAACACTGCTATAAATAGATAATAAAATATGACTAGTACAATTATATTAAACACAGAAGGGTATATGGTACCAAAAAAGGTTCTATGACTTTGTAACACTAGCAGATTCCTTTTTGGTGAAATATATGGAAATATCTTTAAGAAGTTCTGTAAAGAGCCTTAAAGAACAGATTTTCTATGATGGAGAACTGCAGAATGCATTCAAATGGTTCTGTAAGTTTGAACGAAAAGATGGTTCTTCAAATGTTCTCTAGTTGAAACAATGGTTGCATAGAACCATGAACCCTCAAAGAACCATTTGCATGCTTAAAGCGTTCTTTGCATGGTGAAATTGTTCTTCAGATTAATGAGGAATATGTTGTATATTATTCTATGTAGCACCAAAATGGGTTCTGCTATTGTTATGATGTCGATCTTGTATACAATAGAACAGAGGTCACTGATAGGCAGACCACGGTCTGAGTCCGGACCCAGGCGTTGTCCTATGTGGACCTGGACCTATAACTATGGAGAATTATTTAATTTTGATGGGGTGGTCCTATTTTAATTGGTGTAGCTCTTCTAGCCTTTACTGCAGCTTTAGTGGCCCGGAAGACTCACAGACCAATCACATGCATTATAAATATCACACGTGACGCTACTCAGCCAATCAGATCTGTGCATTACGATGAGCACTGAGACTCGAGTGACTGACGCACACACAGGGAGGGACGAGGCGAGACAGCAGTCGGAGAAGAAAGTGAGTCAGAGGGAAGTTATTTCACATGGCAGCTCTAAAAAGAGAAAACTGACAATAAATGTTGTTGAAATATTACTGAATTGTACTTTATTTGATTTGATATTCAGTTGTTGACTGTTTAAGATGTTGATATACCTACTAGGCTACTTCAGTAAACAGTATATGGCACTGAATCATGATGTAGTCAGACATTATGATGTTCTGGACCTTCGCTTGAGGATATTGTCTCTAACTGGACCTTATTGAATTTTAATTAAAGACCTCTGCTCTATGCATTTGAGTGTGCATGGTTTTATATAAACCATCATCTTTACTATGGAACCTTAAAGAACCACTTCTTAAGGGTGAAAATATGAATATAAATACAGATGTTCACGTTTGAATCCACTGAATTTAGGTCATTATTTTGGTCAGTGTATAAAAGAGCGTGTGGAGGTAAAGCAGAGCTGTACATGGCTAACAGTCACAAACCCCTTCACTGACAGGAAGTTCATTTACGGCCCAAAATGGCGTTTTCAGAGAGTATTTATAAAGTGAGAGGCTGGCAGAACCGGCCGCATTGTGAAAGTTCTGGACGCTGTCAGAAGAAGGTTTATTTATAGTAGCGTCTTCAGAGCCCGCCGACTTTCCGCTTTCCTACGTTTGTTCATCGATTTAAAAAAAGAAAAACGGTTCTATTTTGTCTGCACTCGTTTATTTCAGAGTGTTTCTAAAAGAGGAGCCGCGCGCTGGTGAATCAGATAAGAGTGGGTGTGGAACCTGCACAGCTGTTCTATAACAGAACACTCCAGAGAGTTCTACTGCCCACTTCTTCCACTGGGAAGTGATGTTAATTAAAAATAATCCACACCATTATAAATGCTCCGCATACACTAACCTGGAGCATTTCACTGAATCAGTTCAGTCTGAGCTCCCACAGTGAAAAACAACATTAAAATAAAAGATGAAGAATTTAGAGCTTAGATATTTACGAGGATTGTGTTATGTTAAACCCAAGGCACTGATAGAGACAGTAATCAGCTAAATAAATCACTGCTGTTGGAAGAAAACCAGTTTCAGTTTTGACATAATTTGAAAATGCCTGATCTCCTTTACATTATATGTAAATTTAATGGCAAATGGACCAAAAGAAATGGCCCAAAATTACTCTGGACAAAAGTCTGGTTCCATTGACTTACATCAAAAGTAAAGTATGTTTTTTCCTTCTCCTGTAAAGTTACCATTTTGGAGGTACGAGGTTTTGGTCCAACAACAGTGAAATACAAAATCATCACTTATACACACTTAAAAGAGGGTTCTTCAAGGGTTCTTTAGTAAAGAAAATGGTTCTATAATGAACCATGAACACTCAAAGAACCCATGATTAAATGTTTTTTTTGCAAGGTGAAATGACTGATGGAGAATGTATTTTATACGGTTCTATATAGAACGTTTTTGAAAGGGTTCTATATAGCACCAAAAAAGGGTTCTTCTTTTATTTCAGGCTTGACATCATAACACCTGTTTTTTGCTCTATATAACCATTTAAGCATGCAAAGCGTTCTTTGAGTGTTCATGGTTCTATATAGAACCATTTTCCTTACTAAGGAACCCTTGAAGAACCATCATTTTTAACAGTGTAAAGCTTTTTGAAAGGGGTTTTATATAGCATCAATGGTTCCTCCATTGTTATGATGCCAAGCTTTTAATAATAGAAGAACCCTTTTTGGTGCTATATGGAGCCCTTTTCAAAAATGGTCGGAAAGCTGACCCTGATTGGTCAGAAGCTCAGCCTTGATTTGTCAGAAAATCTGTCCCCGATTGGTCAGAAAGCTGACCCTGATTAGTCAGAAAGCTGACCCTGATTGATCAGAAGTTTAGCCCTGATTGGTCAGAAGGCTGACCCTGATTGATCAGAAGCTCAGCCTTGATTGGTCAGAAAAACTGTCCGTGATTGGTCAGAAAGCTATCATGGTGAGTGAAATCATCTTAAATGTAATAAATGTATCTAATATTTCTCATATTGTGATTGTTGTAAGTACATTATAACAAAGCTTATGTTACTTTTAGATGGTTTTTACTTCTTGTAATTGTATCTAAGAAGGTGTTTCAATAAAAAGTTTAAAGAAATGGAAAAATCCCAGACTGGTCAGAAGCTCAGCCCTGATTGGTCTGAAGGCTGTCCCTGTTTGGTCAGATGGTTGTCTCTGATTGGTAAGAAGTTTGTACCTGTTTGGTCAGAAGCTCAGCCCTGATTGGTCAGAAAGCTGACCCTGATTGGTCAGAAGCTCAGCCTTGATTGGTCAGAAAATCTGTCCCCGATTGGTCAGAAAGCTGACCCTGATTGGTCAGAAAGCTGACCCTGATTGGTCAGAAAGCTGACCCTGATTAGTCAGAAAGCTGACCCTGTTTTTAAAGATTGTTTTTGCAGTGTTTGGGATATAATATCACATGCAACTGGTAAACATTTGATCACGTGATTTTTCTGTGAGTAGAGGTGATTCTGGAATGTTTCCATGTTAATTCTGGGCCGTGGAGCTGAGAGGGACACGGAGTGGGAACGGCTGCGGTGGCTTTTCTCAGCGTTCGGACAGCAGAGAGCTCTTTTTTCAAACTGTTTATTTCCTAATGCCAGCCAAAACAAAGGGCGCATAAATCAGAACATGACAGAAGGAATACAAACCAGACTGTGGCACAGACTTGGAATCATGACTGGCATCGACTGTAATGTCCAATTCAAAGTCTTATCCTGTTTCAGAAGACGACCGTGAGGGATACATGCTTTAATTTATGGGTTATTGTGCATAGAAAATAGTGCTGACCTCTCTAATGACTGCTATTTGTTATTGGAGTTCTGTTCTCCAATAACAAAAGCTAATCTCTGTCCAAATCTATGGCGTACAGTCGATTACTGTGGACTATAATGTTAATCTGAACATACAGAAAAATATCTATACTATAATAGAAGAAAATGGGCAGATGCTTCAGTGGGATGTGAGTCTGAATGTTTTCTGTTCTTTATCTGTTCTGATTTTAAATATTTGTCTATGGTATTCAGTCTTACCCTATAGATTCAAGTGTTTTCAATTGAGTGGGGGGCAGTGGGGTGGGTGGGGGTGGTCCAAGAATGCCATAAGAGTAAAGGGACCCCTCATAAGATAGATGGTCTACTATAGATCAACCATAAAGGCTGACTGTACTTCCAGGTAGAAAACTAGTCTAGTCAGCATGAAAGCAGCTCAATTTAGTGTAAATACAAACAGAACAGACAGAATCAGGGGTGGCGCCACAGCTCCAAAAGTAGTACGACAAAATTTTTGCTTTCAAAAGAAAAAGAAAAAGAAAAAAAAAACCAGCTGGCTGGAGTGAAAAATGCAGCTAGGCCACTGAATAAAAGTAGCTTTCATGCTAATAACATGTCTATAAACCTGTTCATGAGAGATTTGTGATATAGTATTTTTTTGTTCAGAAATTTTGCAGGGATGCAGTCACACTGTTACTCTCACATTTCCCACTTCAAAAACATAAAAATATATGTGACCAAAAGAGTGCAAGGCAATGCTCTGAGATACGTTTGCACCATAGATTATTTATTTATTTATTTATTTATTTTAAATATGAAACCAGAATGTGCCTCTCAAAAAAAATATATATATATATTTTGACCACACACAAATATACCTTTAAAAAAGACAGAATCAATTGTTTAAACCGAAGGACATAAGATATAATCTTTCTTCAAGCTTAAAATTTCCACAACACAGTATGTCCTGCTTTAAACATCAAAAGCGGAAAGGTATAACCTTTAAAAAAGTAGAATCAACTTTATTCCTTTATTAAAAACAGAGAAAAAAAACCTACACTAACCAACATTAGCTAAGGGCAGGGCTCAAGTGTAGGTGGCTGCCTGCAGAGAAGATTAAGAGCTCTACCACCTCATCTATCTATCTATTTGTCTATCTGTCTGTCTATCTGCTAAGGAGCACCAGCATGTATGCTTGTAACAATAGAAGAACCATTTTGGTGCTATATTGGACCCTTTTCATCTTTCTACATTTTCATGATTCAAAGAACCCCTTAATCATGCAAAGGTTCGTTTGAGTGTTCATGGTTTTATATATATTAATTTTCTTAGCCAAAGAACCCTTGAAGATCTTTTTTAAGAGTGTACAGTGGTGTGTTGATGTATTGATTGCCATTTTTAGAACTGTTACTTGTAGAGAGTTTGACAAACAAGACCCAAGAAGCTAACACATTTAGCCTTTATGCTAGCAGCCACAAAACCAGTGGATCTGTTTATATTTTCACATTCGACAGACAAAAAATGAAGCTTTATTTGGTTCCACACATGATTCAAGATCAGTATAGTCCAGTTTTTTTGTGTTCTTTGTGCCCTGCTAGAAAAAAACAAAATAGAACAGCATTGTTGGACCCCAGAAACACAGTATATGTTGTGTTTTGGTTCTGGTATGCTGGCTGACCAGCTAAACCAGCACCAGACCAGCATTAGACCAACGTAAACCAGCACAGACCAGCTTGGACCAGCATAGAATTCATGGCGTTTTTGGATGGTCCACTGTAGATGCTTTGTAGATGCTCAGTCTATTAGTGTCAGTCTTGAACTAACATTCAAATAAACATATACTAAATGCAACTGAACTTGGAGATGTGTGTGAAAGATTCCATTAAATCTATCCTAATCCTAAACCCAACCCTAACCTCAAGGCAAAACCTACACCTACTCCTAAACCTAACCCTAACCATAATGTTGTCGATAATCAACTATCACCAGAAAGTTTGTTAATAATTTAACTAGCTGTAGATCATCTATAGGGTACGACGGCGTTTTAGGGCCACGGTTAATAAAAATTAAAATAGGAGACTTCGAGAAAAAAGTCGTAATATTTCGAGAAAAGAGTCGTAGAATTCCGACATTAAAGTGGCATTAATACCAGGAAAGGTCAATATTGTGGCCAAAGTCTTTGCGAAGTGAAGGCAGCGCCTCCTGGTGTTAAATGAGGGGCGGTGAGTTGGTGGAGTTCTACTTTCGTATCGATTCACCCATAAAGAAACACTCAGCCTCCCTGTCTCTCCTGCACATCAGCACCAGCCTGTTATTAGTATAAGAACCGGCTGAAACGGCTGAGCAGGAAACTGTGTTTATCTAGAATAAAGAGCCAGACGGACTCGGAGGAAACTGTCTGTCTGTGTTGTTGAAGGAGAATCTCAGGCAGGGTCGTCTACACGGCTATCGGGGGCTCCATCTCCCCCCATTCAAAGAGGGCATGAAGTTTCACAGACAGTGAGAATGATGATCAGAATGATCCACAGAGAGACAGGAGTGAGTGGAGCTCCGGCGCCAGTACAGCAACCGAGACCCCAACGCGTTATGGCAGCCCCCCCTACAGTACAGCAACCGAGACCCCAATGCGTTATGGCAGCCCCCCCTACAGTACAGCAACCGAGACCCCAACGCGTTATGGCAGCCCCCCTACAGTACAGCAACCGAGACCCCAACGCGTTATGGCAGCCCCCCTACAGTACAGCAACCGAGACCCCAACGCGTTATGGCAGCCCCCCTACAGTACAGCAACCAGGACCCCAACGCGTTATGGCAGCCCCCCTACAGTACAGCAACCAGGACCCCAACGCATTATGGCAGCCCCCCTACAGTTAGCCCCCCTACAGTTAGCCCACTTTATCCTCCAAATATTATGACTTTATTCTCAAAATATTACGACTTTTTTCTTGAAATATTATGACTTTATTCTCAAAGTCTACTATTTTTATTTTTATTACCAGTGGCCCTAAAACACTGCCGTAATAGGGGACCATACAAATAAAGTGTGACCCTTTTTTTAGCAGGGTGGTCATTTATGGACGTAAGAGCTGGACAATAAAGAAGATAAATCAGATATAGACGCCTTTGAACTTGGTGTTGGCGAACACTTTTGAGAGTTCCTTGGACGGCAAAGAAAACAAACAGATCAGGCCTGACCTCTCACTTGAAACCCAGATAACCAAACTGTTGCTCTTATTTTGGAGAAGAACCACTTCAGTGGGACATACTGCTATGATTGGAAGAGCTAATAGTAAAAGAGGATGACCAGTTACAATCAGAGGAACCATGAATCAGCCATTCAGGAGCCTGAAGACCTAAACAGAAGACAGGAAATTCTGTAGAAACTTTTTGTAGAAAAAGCTCTAAAAATATTCTGAGAATATTAGATGCAATGTTCTATTAATATTTTCAGTGGAAAGTTTTTTTGTTGTTGTTGTTGTTGTTGTTGTTGTTGTTGTTGTACCTAGAATGTTCTTCTGAGAGTTAGCACTACCTTCTTTATTCAAATAGAATTAAAGTATTTGCTGTTGTACTTCAAAAAAGTAGTGCTGGCTGAATACTGAGTGTACTAAATGTTTTCAGTAATGTTTTTCATTACAACACATAAAAAAGGAATGCAAAGAAAACACAGACAACTTTGCTCATACGGGCAAAAGCTCTGTTATTTGGAACAGGCAGCAATAAATGGTCCAGTGAGGGGAACCGTTGGAGGACATAACAGACAAGGAGGGTAGACAACAACAGCTACAAGTGTCCTTTTTAACCGAGAGTGTGACGCCTCCCAAGAGCCACTTTGCATGGCCACACCGCCTAGGTAGGGCGGCCTCCTCTCGACACCACACAGCCCAAACAAAGTCCCTGGGGCGCGCAGAGTCCGTCCCAGCTTGTCCACCACCCCGGCCAGCACAAGTCCCGCTCCTTGGCAGCAGATGTCCCCAGTCCTGTCTTAGGGCCATGTCCTTGGTGCAGCAACTCTTCGCTGTATCACACTGTGGGTACACTGTGACCCTGACGGGCAGCCAAATAGCAGTTCCAAGGGTGCATCTTCAGCAGAGAGACTGAGCGAGGTGAGGCTTTGGCATGCATTGTTCACAGCAATGCACATTCAGTCTTCCTCCTGGGCACAGCAGAACCCCTCACAGCATAGTAGAATACATTCAGAAGTAGAATACATTTAGAGTACATATTGATGAGATAAATGGTTAAAAAATGCTTTATTGTTTTTGCTCAATTTTATAGTCAGAAAATTAATTTTATACAGTTATGAAAAATTTGCTTATCATTTAAATTCAACTCTGAAAATTCTCAACATTTTTTTCTGGCTCTTCAGTCCACTGCTGCTCCCACAATCCCCCAAGAGTCTGGTACAACACTGATGCGAAACTTATCACTCACACATCCACTACTGCAGAGTCTTCATTTGATCATCCTTCAAAAAGCTCAGTAACACTGAGATACTACTCAGGCATCATGACTGGAATCGACTGTAATGTCCAATTCAAAGTCTTATCCTGTTTCAGAAGACGACCGTGAGGCGTACATGCTTTAATTTATGGGTTATTGTGCCCAGAACATAGTGCTGACCTCTCTAATGACCACTTTTTGTTGTTAGAGTTTTGTACTCCAATAACAAAAGCTAATCTCTGTCCAAATCTATGGCGTACTGTGGAAAATACTGTGGACAATACTGTGGACAATAATTTCAACATGTAACCCTGAGCTTAGTAAAAGAACAGAAAACCTGGCAACTTCAAAATAATTTATAATAGAAGAAAATGGGCAGATACTTCAGTGGGATGTGAGTCAGAATGTTTTCTGCTTTATAAATTAATAAATTAAAATTGCTGTCAATGGTGATCAATCTTACCCTATAGATTCCATCGGAATGGAGTGGGGGGCTGTGGGGTGGGTGGGGGTGGTCCAAGACTTGCCATATAAGTAAAAGGATCCCTCATAAAAAATATGGTCTGTTACAGACCAAACCAAACCAGAATGTAAACATAAAGGCTGACTGTACTTCCAGGTAGAAAACTAGTCTAGTCAGCATGGAAGCAGCTCGATTTACTGTAAATACAAACAGAACAGACAGAATCAGGGGTGGCGCCACAGCTCCAAAAGTAGTAGGACAAAATTTGTGGTTTCAAAGGAAAAAGAAAAAAAAAACAGCTGGCAGTGAAACAGCAGTGAAAAATGCAGCTAGGCCACTGATTTGCTAACTAAAAGCAGCTTTCAGATTTCATTACATGTGTCTATAAACTTGTTCATGAGAGTTTTTGTGATACTGTTTTTTTCTTTTTGTTCCGAAATTTTTGCAGGGATGCTATCACTCTGTTACTCTCACACCTCCCACTTTAAAAATATAAAAATGTAGATAGAAAATATAACACAGAGAGGTTTAATATCTATGTTCATCTCAAAACAAAGCAAAAATAAAAAAATAAAAAAAACTTTTCTTGATTTCTGCTTCTTTCTTATTGGCGAGGAACCTGAAAATGGGTGGAGTGTTCACATGAAAACAGGCTGACCTAAAGAAGAACTTTGATAGGTCCACATCAAACAGGTAGGTGTGACAGTGACCTGGGTGTAGCAAGGTAACTAAGAAATATTAAAACTGGCATGGAGTAAATTCAAACAGTGACCCAGCGCATTGGTGTGTGTATCGCAGCAAAAACATTTTTAACATGAACTCACAAAATGTAGATTCCATTAAACCTATCCCTAATCCTAAACCTAACCCTGACCTCAAGGTAAAACCTACACCTACTCCTAAACCTAACCTTAACCATAATGTTGTCGATAATCAACTAAGTATCACCAGAAAGTTTGTTAATAATTTAACTAGCTGTAGATCATCTATAAGGAACCATCCAAATAAAGTGTGATCGCTTTAGCAGGGTCCACTACTGCAGAGAGTATTCATTTGATCATCCTTCAAAAAGCTCAGTAACACTGAGATTAATAACTGATCACATTGATTTATCAGTCTACTCAGACTTCAGCAGAGCTCAGTAACGCTGAGATTAATAACTGATCACATTGATTTATCAGTCTACTCAGGCTTTAGCAGAGCTCAGTAACGCTGAGATTAATAACTGATCACATTGATTTATCGGTCTACTCAGGCTTTAGCAGAGCTCAGTAACACTGAGATTAATAACCGATCACATTGATTTATCGGTCTACTCAGGCTTTAGCAGAGCTCAGTAACACTGAGATTAATAACCGATCACATTGATTTATCGGTCTACTCAGGCTTTAGCAGAGCTCAGTAACGCTGAGATTAATAACTGATCACATTGATTTATCAGTCTACTCAGGCTTTAGCAGAGCTCAGTAACACTGAGATTAATAACTGATCACATTGATTTATCAGTCTACTCAGGCTTTAGCAGAGCTCAGTAACACTGAGATTAATAACTGATCACATTGATTTATCAGTCTACTCAGGCTTTAGCAGAGCTCAGTAACACTGAGATTAATAACTGATCACATTGATTTATCAGTCTACTCAGGCTTTAGCAAGAAAATCAGTGTTTGTAAAGAAGCCATTAAATGAGTTCCTTTTTAGATTGAGTTTCCTTTTACACTGATGGCGTTTCTTTTTCTAAATAAGTGGGTCAGTATTCTAAAAGTAACTTTTATCCTGAATACTTTCTTTATAAAACTCTAAATACAGGTGCTAATTTCAGTAATCTGAATACATATTCCCAATACTTGTATTCCTGATTTACCTCATTGTGAATGAATTTGGAATGTTCTGACAAAGTGAATGCTCTCACATCAGGGGACTGTCTTCTTTTCTACAAACAAGATGAAGATGGAAGGAAACAATCAGAGGAATCATGAATCAGACATTCAGAAGCCTGAAGACCCAAACAGAAGACAGGACATTCTGGAGAAACACTGTCCACATGGTCATCATGGAAAGGACCTGATGACAATTAATTAGATGAGTGACCCTTATTAGTCCCAATATGGGGAAATTTCACCTCCGCATTTAACCCATCCGTGCAGTGAAACACCACACACACTAGTGAACACACAGCAGTGAGCACACTTATTGACCAGGGTGTATTTTGGTTTTCCATCTGAATTTACATGACCAAATCTTAAGGCAAATTATTCAGTAACTTATTTATTATTTATTTTTTAAAAGCTCCCCTCAAATTAACAGAACATCTGTTTTATTAAACACATATTGCTATATGCTTACAATTTACTGCTGAAAGCCAAAAATCTTAGACGCTCTTCGTATTATTTTATAAAAATAACGTTTACAGAGCAGATCACTGAAGAGACGCCATCTGTTTATAGTTTATAGCCCAGATTTGTGAAAAATGGGTCGACTTTCAGTAGAAAAAAAAGAGTTCAGCTTCTTTTATTATAAGGGTTTAAAATTACATCACCATCTATTTGACTGGAAAGAAGACAGTTACAGCTCTCATACGACCCCCACCTTTAGAATGTAGCTTATGAAATATGAAGGTTATGAAGAATATGATGAAGTGCGTTTTGGAACCACCGGTGGTCTCAAGGAGTTGAAGAGGTTAAATTGATTTTTAGAACAGGGAGACGGGAGAGGAGCTTGCTCCGTCAGCTCCACGCATCGACCTGGTATTGCAGTACCTCCAGGAACGGTGCACCTCCTAGAGAATTTCCTCGTTATGGGACTAATAAAGGATTATGTTTTCACATCGGTCATTAAATTAAGCTAATTAACAAGCACAGGTAGCTAATAAGTCGATTTACATGCTTCAGAGTGACATAAAATGACCAAAAAGAGCATCGAATCGTTAATTGTGGTTATTATAGACAGTTCCAGCTGTCTCTCCAGCAGGTGTGAAATGAACTAGAACTAAAACTGTAAGTTCAGTTGGTTCATATCTGGGTTAGTTATGTTCTCATTGAGACTTGTTCTCCAGTGTCTTCCTAAGTATGTTCTTAAGTGTGTTCTTGAAAAAGATCCTAAGAAAAAGTCTGCGTCAGATTCATGACGTGTTCTTAAAGCGCAGACCTGTTCTCACCTTTGTGCTCTTGAGTGCGTGTAGATTCTGCTCTTACACTCTCAGAAATAAAGGTACTGAACTGTCTCTGGGTCAGTTCTCCTCATTACTGGGGTGGAACCCTCAAGGGTCCATCTCAGTACCTTCAGTCAGGGAACATAACTGAACCATAATCCACTGAAATGCTCTGTTCTAAGCTGTACTGACTCCACACACCCCGTCTCGTCTCCAGGCTTTTATTTTACTGTTCTGTTTAAAACATTCGGTTATGAAAAGGTACAAATACGAACTTTTCACCTGGAAACACTTATTGAAGGTTCACAATCAGACCTTAAAACCACTGTTGGAGCTTTGAGGGAACATTTACACTGTTTGTACCTTGATGAGCGAAAAAGTACCTACAACTGTGTAAATGAGTTTTAAGAAGAAATGTCTTCTTCAGAAAGAAGGAGTGTTGGAGGGATGGTGCACAGAATAGTTATCGCACTAAAAGGGTAAATAAATAGGAACACAGTTACAGTGTTGACTTTAATTGAAGTAAACATGTAAATTTAAAGTACAAATCCATCAATGATCCATCAAAAATGAGTGAACGTAACTAGATAGTCTGCGCACTGTTGAACTAAAACTATGTTAAACTAAAAATGTAACTCTGCATGATCGTGAAGGAGGTGAAAGGTGTTTTACCTAAATATCACAGTTGCTGTATAGATACTGCTTAAACCTGCTCAATAAAAGTGGTGATGAAAGCAGCGGTCACTCTTACATAACAAGAAAAATGGACAAGCTATTCAGATGTGTTTACAAATGGCTTAACCCACAATTAAAGTGGACCTGTTTTGCTCATTTTCAGTTCATAATTTTATTTTTGCTCTACTAGAACAGATTTACAGCTTCAAAGATCCAAAAACACATTATTTTCCTCATACTGTTCATCTCTATTCACCCTCTGTCTGAAATGCTCTGTTAGAGCTCCTGTGTCTTTAAGCCCCGCCTCCCAATGAGCCCAGTGAGCTCTGATTGGTCAGCTCGCCCCCTCTGTTCTGATCGGTCAGCCTCCAGAGCGGTTCCCCCCTCCAGGTTCTGCCCCTGTCCTGCAGTCTGCAGACAGACCCTTCTCTCCTGAGCAGCTGTAAACTCTGCTGTGGCTGTTTCTCCAGCGGTGTCGGTTCTGCTGTATCAGTTTGATCCAGAGTGGATCCTGAAAGTCCGGTCAGCGTCTCTCCACACGCTACAGCACTGAACACACTCTTCCTCCTCCATTAGCCGCTGTGCGCTGTGGGAGGGGGCCGAGCTCACCGGTAGGTGGGCAGTAACTCTGACATCAGATGAACCAGGACTCTGTCGTCTCTGTGTGTAAAGTGTTGAGCTGCTAGTGAGCAATGAAGGTGAAAGGGGAGGTCTGAGAACCCCCTGCTGTGAAAAACTATTCACACCGCTCCACAAAGACGGCCGTGCCGAGATAAAACGGACACCCGCAGCTTCAATCAAACAGTCCTGCACAGCTGACACAATAAACAGCACTTAAACAGAAATAAACAGTTTTGTAAATGATAACTCGCTCGCTCAGCTATGAATATATTCCATCAACATTAGTAAAGAAATAAATGTACAGTTGAGCTGCATGTGGACTATAGAGGCCCATTTCTGCCACTTAAAGTAAAAATCCAGCACCTAATTATTTTTTTTTAAGTGAAATGCTATGCCATTACTTTGCTATACTTAGTCATTATTTTGAGACGCTTTCTTATAATTTTGAGATGCTATCTCATTTTTTCAGACATAACTCGTTATTTTCACACACTATCCCATGATTTTTAGATATTATCTCATTATTTTGAGATGTTATGTCATTACTGTGAGATATCTAATTAATCTGATTTTCTCACACCTTACTTTGAGATTTCTTAGTTATGTTAAGATGTTTTCTCAGTATCTGACGTTTCATGATTTTGATGAAAAGCATGAAAATATAAAGAAATACAAAAATATATTTAAATATAATAAATGTCAAACAATAAAAAAAGATCATCTCAGAATAATGATCTCACAATACTAAGATAATAATATAAAATTATGACTTAATAGTGCAATTTATTTAAAAATGAAAACATAATCAGGTGCCGGATATTTTTTACTGTAAGTGTCTGGAATGAGCTTCCATGTGACAAACAGCCGCATTAAAGAGGAGGAAAGCAGACAGTCTTGCTGGGGTTGAACTGAGCCGCAGCTGAAGAGCCCAGTGGTGCGTGTTCGCCCTCTGGTGGTCAGTCTGTATATTTAAAATGCTCTGTATCCAGGAGCAGGACTGATGGGTGCCACCTGATTGCTCCATGTGCTGGAATTCTCTTAATGAGAATTAGTGTTTGAGTCTGAGTTCCTCTGTCAGTGCAGCCCAGAGGAGGAGAGGTTCTCCTGAAGAACTCGCTCTTGGTTCCAATCAAGCTTTCATATATTTCTTCGTCATGCTCTGAAGAGATTTTTCCTGCACACTCAGCTTTCTCTGTAAAATCCTGTGAAGTTGCTCTGGAACCCTGTCTGATATATCATCAAATATATCAATTTATCAATCAATCTGTCAATCAATCCGTCTATCTATCTATCGATCAATCGATCGATCAATCTATTTGTGTCTCTCTATCTTCCTGTCTGTCTTTCCATCTGTCTGTCTATATATACAGCATATGTGTACGTTTACGTATGAAGTTTTGTTCTTACAACAGTGATACATAAATATATATATATATATATTATAAAATTTATATATATTATATAAATTTATATTCTATAAAATCTAGGATTTTTATTTAGTTCTGCAAATAAACAATAGAAAGTTCTAGAGTCTAGATTCTGTGCTGTTTCTAGGTCACTATTCAAACATATACTGTCCTTGCCTGAGATTCAGTGACCCCTTACAAAAAAGTATACCTAAAGTTAGTTTTATCAAGCAAATGTAAGTTCAATTAGTTTTCACAAGTATACATTATGTAGTAAGTATACTAATCCCAATGTACTCATAGAGTACATGTAAGTATACCATGTCAATACTTAGGCATTGACAATTCTTAGGTATAAGTGTGTTTAGTATATCTCTGTTAGGTATGAAAAAGTAAACTGAGAGCATAGTCACTTATTTTCAGTTTCAATGATGTAAACTAACAGCACACTTCAATAAACGTCTTTTTTATAAGGGATTTCATGGCATTTTTCTTTTCCCACTGCTGCAATCAACTCAGCATTATCCTAATGGCTTTTATGGGCTGCAAATTAAGGCCCTGACCACCAGGGGGCTCTGCATGACTGCTAACTAATTAATAGTAAATTGCTGTGGTGCTCTCACTCAGCCCTCACTCAGCCCTCATTCAGCCCACACTCAGCCCTCATTCAGCCCTATTTCAGCCCTCACCCAGCCGTCATTTAGCCCACACTCAGCCCTCATTCAGCCCTCACTCAGCCCTCATTCAGCCCTCATTCAGCCCACACTCAGCCCTCATTCAGCCCTATTTCAGCCCTCACCCAGCCGTCATTTAGCCCTCACTCAGCCCTCATTCAGCCCTCACTCAGCCCTCATTCAGCCCTCATTCAGCCCACACTCAGCCCTCATTCAGCCCTCATTCAGCCCACACTCAGCCCTCATTCAGCCCTATTTCAGCCCTCACCCAGCCGTCATTTAGCCCTCACTCGGCCCTCACTCAGCCCTCACTCAGCCCTCATTCAGCCCTCACTCAGCCCACACTCAGCCCTCATTCAGCCCTCATTCAGCCCACACTCAGCCCTCATTCAGCCCTATTTCAGCCCTCACCCAGCCGTCATTTAGCCCTCACTCAGCCCTCATTCAGCCCACACTCAGCCCTCACTGAGCTCTTATTCAGCCCTCACTCAGCCCTCATTCAGCCCTCACTCAGCCCTCATTTAGCCCTCATTCAGCCCTCACTCAGCCCTCATTCAGCCCTCACTCAGCCCTCACTCAGCCCTCATTCAGCCCTCACTCAGCCCTCACTCAGCCCTCATTCAGCCCTCATTCAGCCCTCACTCAGCCCTCACTCAGCCCTCACTCAGCCCTCATTCAGCCCTCATTCAGCCCTCACTCAGCCCTCATTTAGCCCTCATTCAGCCCTCACTCAGCCCTCACTCAGCCCTCATTCAGCCCTCATTTAGCCCTCACTCAGCCCTCATTCAGCCCTCATTCAGCCCTCACTCAGCCCTCATTTAGCTCTCACTCAGCCCTCATTCAGCCCTCATTTAGCCCTCACTCAGCCCTCATTTAGCTCTCACTCAGCCCTCACTCAGTCCTCATTTAGTCCTCACTCAGCCCACATTTAGCCCTCACTCAGCCCTCACTCAGCCCTCATTCAGCCTTCACTCATCCCTCACTCAGCCCTAACTCAGCCCTCACTGAGCTCTCATTCAGCCCTCACTCAGCCCTCATTCAGCCCTCATTTAGCCCTCACTCAGCCCTCACTCAGCCCTCACTCAGCCCTCATTAAGCCCGCACTCAGCTCTCACTCAGCCCTCACTCAGTCCTCATTTAGCCCTCACTCAGCCCTCACTCAGCCCTCATTCAGCCCTCATTTAGCCCTCACTCAGCCCTCATTCAGCTCTCATTCAGCCCTCATTCAGCCCTCACTCAGCCCTCATTCAGCCCTCACTCAGCCCTCTTTCAGCTCTCATTCAGCCCCCATTCAGCCCTCACTCAGCCCTCACTCAGCCCTCATTTAGCTCTCACTCAGCCCTCACTCAGTCCTCATTCAGCCCTTATTCAGCCCTCATTCAGCCTTCACTCATCCCTTACTCAGCCCTAACTCAGCCCTCACTGAGCTCTCATTCAGCCCTCATTTAGCCCTCATTCAGCCCTCATTTAGCCCTCACTCAGCCCTCATTCAGCCCTCACTCAGCCCTCACTCAGCCCTCATTCAGCCCTCACTCAGCCCTCATTCAGCCCTCATTCAGCTCTCACTCAGCCCTCACTCAGCCCTCACTCAGCCCACATTTAGCCCTCACTCAGCCCTCATTTAGCTCTCACTCAGCCCTCACTCAGCCCTCATTCAGCCCTCACTCAGCCCTCATTCAGCCCTCATTCAACTCTCATTCAGCCCTCATTCAGCCCTCACTCAGCCCTCACCCAGCCCTCATTTAGCCCTCACTCAGCCCTCACTCAGCCCTCACTTAGCCCTCACTCAGCCCTCATTCAGCCCTCATTCAGCCCTCATTTAGCCCTCACTCAGCCCTCATTCAGCCCTCACTCAGCCCTCACCCAGCCCTCATTCAGCCCTCACTCAGCCCTCACTCAGCCCTCACCCAGCCCTCATTTAGCCCTCACTCAGCCCTCACTCAGCCCTCATTTAGCCCTCACTCAGCCCTCACTCAGTCCTCATTTAGCCCTCACTCAGCCCTCACTCAGCCCTCACTCAGTCCTCATTTAGCCCTCACTCAGCCCTCACTCAGTCCTCATTTAGCCCTCACTCAGCCCTCACTCAGCCCTCACTCAGCCCTCATTCAGCCCTCATTCAGCCCTCACTCAGCCCTCACTCAGCCCTCATTTAGCTCTTACTCAGCTCTCACTCAGCTCCTACTAAGCAAAGGTTTTGTATGGGTTGTCCAAGTTCATAGCTCATTCGCTGGTGCAGATCCAGTGCAGGATAGTCCACGCAGGGTTAGCCCAAGCCCACAATCCCTAAAGTCAGCCCCCAGTGGGCCATGGGGCATGTTTGCTTGGTCATTATTTTATGTGGACTACTATTCAATTTTTATTTGAATTCTTCAGCTCATGGCACAGATGTAAACCTTTCAAAGATGCTACAGAAAAGCTCAGTTCATCTGGACTTTTACACACCTCACTCCATTCAATACCACAGCCATTTATTTCCGAGTGTGAGAACACTACTTTGACTAGAAGTGAATTGCAGGGTATCTGCACTGGGATTGTGTCCCAGCACTTTTGGTAGGCTGGTGTAATGGTGAATGGAGTGCTGCACGGTGCTGAACCGCAGGTGCTGAATGTCTGGCTCTTCTCTCCACATACGAGACAGCTGGGTGAAGCGTGCAGACGGGAGCACCGGCCACAAAGGAACAATTGATCCGTGTGTTAAAACCATTTTTCCTGCTCGCTTCACTCACAGCTCGCAGCAACAGCCTCACTGATTGGGTTATTTTCCCCCCTCGCCTATCCCTCATTTCTTTCGTGTCATCTTCTCTCCATCAGGAGGACGCGTCTTTTCTCAACACTTCCCTTCAGCTGCTCCAAACCATGACAAACCGCTGCATTAGCAGGCTAATTGGGGGAGATTGGGGGAGCGGGAGAGGCCTTATGAGCTGCCGGGCCGCGGTTTCTAAATGAAAGCGCCCGTAATTTTCATAGGAGGTAATTGAATTGCCTGTGGAGAGAGAGTGGGAGTGAAATGGGGGGAAAGGAGAGAGAGCAGGCTATGTACTAGAGACTCACCCAGCCCAGCGACACTCGAAAAGCTTCCCGCAACATCTAAATGCCAAAGGGTTCCCTTCTATTGTCTCTCAGTCGCTCCGCTCTCCTGATTTCTTTGAGCCTCTTTAGTCCCGTTTTAACCTCCTGGTTCCACTCAGAGTGGTCTGGAGTGGCTCTCGAGCCTTAAAATCACCTTTTATAACAGCAGCACTGCGTCATCACATCAATGACATCCACCCACAGGAAAAAGCCTCATAGCTGGGATGCTGGTTTAAGTTCCAGGCAGGTTTTTCAACACATCAAGACAGGAAATTCTTTCTTTTCAGCTGAAAAAAGCTTGTGCAGCTCTAGATGGTTAAGCATTTACATCTTACATTCACATTTACAGCATTTAGCAGATGCTCTAATCTTGAACGTCTTACAAAAGTGCCGTGTTCTCCACTCAGAAATAGTATCCTAGCTAGAACTGATTAGCGTCCAAACTGCCCTCTAGCTCAAACACTGCCAGAAAACAAAAGCCACAGCTGATAACTAGAAAGATACAGAGTTAAACACAGGGTAAGATCAACACAGTACATTTCAGTAATTAGATCACCCATATGAAAAAAACATATCGCTGTTGTTGGAAGAAAACCTCGTATCTCCAAAATGGTAACTTTACAGGAGAAGGAAAAAACACACTTTACTCTTAATGTAAGTCAATGGAACCAGACTTTTTTCCAAGTAATTTTGGGTCATTTCTTTTAGTCCGTTCTTCGTTAAACTTACGCACAATATAAAGGGCAACAGGCATTTTCAAATTATCTCAAAAACTCAAAAATGTCAAAAATAGAGATATGAGGTTTTCTTCCAACAGCAGCGATATATTCCAAATATATTTATCAAATATATTCTTGCAATGTATGAAAATGCCCAAAAAATGTATTTATTATCATGGCGATATATTTTGAAATACATTTTAGTGTTAGGAATGTATTTCAACATCGACTGCAGTGAATTTGATATGTGTCCATATAGTTTTTCTACATATCGTCGCTGTCCAGTGAAAAACATCTCCATTTTTTGCGATTTTTACTTTTCTGCATCATTTGAGTTCAGTTATCTTTTACATTGTGTGAAAATTTCATGGTGATTGGACCAATAAAAATGCTCCAAAATTGCTCAGAATAAAATATATTTCCATTAACTTACATTGAAAGTAAAGAACGTTTTTGGCCTCTCCTGTAAAGTTGCTATTTTGGAGATACCTGTTTTTCTTTGGACAGCGATGATATGTGATATCTGTCACCAAGCAACCAACGACATGTACATAGCTACTATTCAAGTCCACCAAATTCAAGCGTAGCAGAAAGCACAGCTACAGCACAGCGAGCGTGAAGATCAACTTCAATTTTCAGTTCTTTTTACTTTCTACCACACACATTTAATGAAATTCAACTTTCTAGCATCAACTAACTCTTCACAGACTCGCTGCTCCAGATAAAACGTACGAGCTGAAAAAGCATTGCAAATACATTCAAACACTAAAATGATATATTGTAAAATGCATTTATTTTAAAATGTATATGGAAATATTACACACAGAAATGTTCCATACAGAAATAACTGTGTGTAAATGTTTTTATCAAATCCATCTGAAAATGTATGAAAATATCCAGAATCCTGTCTGATGCTCTTCACTGTCTGATACCTTTAGAAATGAATTTGTGTTCCAGTATCTTCATTTTAAATCTGATCTAATGATCCTTTAACAGGACAGAAGCGAGTGTTGTGGGTATTGATACTCTGTGAAAATGCAGTTATGATCTGATATCTTGTTTATGTGAAATACATTGTGTGTGAGAGTCTGACTGCAGACGTACATGGTTAATGTAAAGGACAGTGCAGATCACAGAAGTCATAATAATAACAAATATAAATAAATGCATTTTTTGGCCATTTTCGTACATCGCAAAAATATATTTGATAAATACATTTAGAAAATATTTTTTCCACATGGGACGACCATTGGTCTGTCACAGTTTTCCTACTGTCCCCCTGAGTAAGCCTGTTTCTTCCCCTGTGTTGTAGCCATGTGTTTGTGGTTTTGTTTAGTTTCCTTTGCTCCACCCTTTTCCCCACCTTCCCTATTAGGATTCTCACCTGTTTGTGGTCCCTGTCTCCTCCCTCTCACAGGTGTTCCCCATTGTTTGTAGCCTATATCAAGCCCTTAGTTTCAGTTCATGGTTTTCTAGTCTACAAGTCACTTTGTTACATGTAGTGGTCACACTTTATTCGGATGGTCCCCTATAGATGCTCTACAGCTACTTACATCATTAACAAACTTTCTGGTGATCCTCAGTTGATTATCAACAACATTAGGGTTAGGGTTGGGGTTAGGAGTAGGTGTTGGTTTTGCCTTGAGGTTAAGGTGAGGATTAGGTTTAAGGTTAGGGACAGATTTAATAAACTCTTTCACACTGAACTTCAAGCTCAGTTGACTTTAATGGGTATTTAGTTGAATGTTACTTAAAGGTTGACTGAGCATTTACAAAGCATCTATAGTGAACCATCTAAATTACATTCAGTTCAGTTCATTGGCTTTTAATGACTTCAGTTGAATGTTACTTAAATATATACTGAACATCTACAAAGAATCTACAGTGGACCACCCAAATAAACTGTTACCCCCTGTAGCAGTATAAAATATATTTGCCTGTATTTTCTTTGCTCAATCATGTTTCTTTGTTTAAAACCTTGTAGTTTATTTTGTTTTGCCTGCACTCACATCCAGCCTCATTTCTCACTTTACATGACGGTCAGTGACTCTGTTTGCATGTTGGCAACTACAGAATGACCTCAGAGGCCAATGCTGTGTTTGTGATTTTAGTATTCTGGCCTCACAACTGGCCAGTCAGATTTTAGTTGCTTTATTATTTTTTTGTTTCATAGGAAAGGTATTGGGAGCTCATCTCACCAAGCATGGACGGACAGAGGCCTTTAGAGAACCTACAGCAGAACTATGGAGAACTTTCTGTAGATCTCCTCATCAGAACTCGTGCACATCTGTAACGCTGGCAATTTTACAGCAGCAAATTAAAGAGAGCCTCCGTAATTACAGAGATAATTGTGTGCTGCGTGTTTTAATGGGCCTGTCAGTGATTACAGGAGCTCACAGCCAATCAGATCACAGCGCCAGCAGGGGAGAGAGAAGAGGGAGGGGCCAGCACAGAGCACGTTCAAATGAAAATGTCAATCATATTAATTTTAATGAGTAAATTAGTGAGAGTGGCTCACTGTCACCATGGAGAGATACTGATGTCTGAGAAGAGAGGAAAGACAGAAAGACAGCTGAGGAGAGAAAGATTATCAATAAGCCATGTTCATTTAATAAAAACAACAACACTGACGATAATAATAATAATAATAATAATAATAATAATAATAATAATGTCACGACATAATACAACTTCATGCAATAAATTATTATTCAATATTTAATATAACATATATAATAATACAAAATCTAGAATGCCTTCCTCATGTCCAAATTAAATCATAATCATAATATGTAATTATATTAGGATATATATATATATATATATATATATATATATACATCCCTACATTTCCACTTTTGAGAATAATACTTACATTGTATTGTTTTTATTATTTTTTAAAGATCTTTTTTTTTCCTTTATTTTCCATTTTTTACCTAAAACCTGCTCATGTCGCTAATAAGGCACAGTCTCAGTCTGTAGGTGGAGTCTTACAAGAACCCTTTTTGATGCTATATAGAACCATTTTCAAAACAGTTATCATGGTAGTATACAGTTTTGAATGCAGCTGGAGTTTTAGTCAGTGGGTGGAGCCTTATTTTAGCCACGCCTCTGCATTTTAGAGCAGGAAGTGAGGCTGCATCCCTGTCCCTCATGGCCACATGGTGAGCAGTTAGATCCCATTGTTTTGAAGTAAATGTGTCCCAAAGTCTGAAAATCAGTGTGGAACATTAAGAATCGCCATATTTTCTGCAGTTCAGCACTTTTTAGTGTTTTAATGTAAAATATGATGATTTTCTGTGTGAACAGCTGTTCAGAGCTGTGTTTGCTGGTCTGTACTGGCTGAGTTTCTGAGCTCAAAATGAGCTAAAATTGTCACTGAAACAGTCACTACTGACACATTTGGTACAGTTTGATCAAGTTATGATTGTTTTGGTAGAGACAAAATGGAATGATCAATCATTAAGTTTAATAAAATAATCATAATTAAGGTTTAGAGTCACTCAGAGCAAAAAGATTTGTCTAAAGTTCAAGATCAGTTAAAAGACCCAAAGGTGTTTCAGCTCTGACTCTGAACCAGCTCAGTGCACTCTTAAAATATGGTTCTTCAAAGGTTCTTCATTAAAAGCAATAATTCTATAAAGAACCATAAACACTAAAACAACCATTTGTATGCTTAAATGGTTTTTCAGATTGACGAAGAATGTGTTGAATATATATGTATATATATATATGTGTGTGTGTGTGTATATATATGAATAATATAGTTATTGTCAGAACAAAATCTTTTATCTTGTTTTTGTTGTTGTTTATTGTTAATTGTTAATTCCCTTTACACTGAGTCAAAATTTCATGATGAGATTTCCAACAGAAATATTCTCTAATATTACTTACAGTGAATAATTTCTACACTAACTTACATAACAAGTTCAGAACGTTTGTTTTTCTCCTGTAAAAAAGTCACCATTTTTGGAGATACGAGGTTTTGTTCCCACAGCAATTATATATTACCATAGTAACAGCAACTGGAGTGAGAAGAAGAATGAAAGTGTTGAGAAAGAAAAGCTTTCCAATAATTTATGGTTAAATAAGTTCAGAGAGGAAATATTCAGTTCTATTGTTTCCTCTTCGTTACGTCAGCTAGCTGCATTAATCATGCTGATTAGAGGGCCTGCAACGTCTAAGTACACCTGTTTCCCTCCAGACCCTGAAAAGGCACTAAATCAGGGAGGAATTCCAGCAGGTTGACACTTCATTGGTCCAGCAGGAAGAGAAGAGAGAGGGAACACGTGTGGCGTCAATAAATCTGACCCTGAAACAGAGTTCCCCCCTCGGGCACTTCACTAAGAGCTCTTTTCCGGTGGAGAAGGAGCGGAGGTGCCACTCGGCTTCTTGGTAGGACTGGAGAAGCATTACTCTCTGCTCAATTTAGTCTGGAGGGGGAACATCAGGTGAGTTTCTGAGGCCTTTTCTGACAGCTGGTGTCAGTGTGCGGTTAGACTGGCTGTGTTGCTGCTTTATTACCACTAGATGGCAATGTTGAGCAGCGTATGTTCTGAATGTCTTCTCTCTGGCCGTTATTTCTTTTAATTACTCCATTGAAAGAGTTTGCTGTTGTCTGGAAGCCTTTCTTTCCTTTATGAGCCATCATCGCCGCATTGTTCCTGATAGAGGTTTCCACTCTGCTGTCAAATTAAAGAGCCACTGCTTAATTAATTTACAGAGCTGCGTCTAAAACCAGCACTCAAAATAGCAGCTCCGCTTTTTCCCACTGACCAGTCACTTCTTCTTTTTTGTCTTTCTTCTTTAATTCATTGTGTTAAAAGATAATAGAATTATGAGCACAGCGTGAAATAAAAGCAAGAATCACAACAGGCCTAAACTGCATTTTCGGCTGGCTAATTACCAAACTGTGTCAGATAATTAATGCCGAATTAAACAAAGTGAGTAATTTTAGTTTTTTATTGTCAGGTGCAGCTGTGGAGCTAAAATAACTGCATTACTGTTACTGTTATTGTTCTGTACCAGCAACAGAGGAACATATGTTTATTAATCCTTTTATCCAAAGCAAACTGTATGCAAAGCTTTGGCAACCCCGTCAAAATGACATATTTTGGTTGATTTTTTAAAATTAAGAAATAAAGAAAAATAACATTTGCTGTGAATGTTTCTGCACAGTTACAGTACATAAGATTAACTCCGCTGCTGGGATCGTCACCTGTTCAAAGAAGAATGACCACATCACCCCAGTCCTTCAGAGTCTTCACTGGTTGCCCATTACATTCTGTGTTCAGTATAAGGTTCTCCTTATTACATATAAAGCTCTGCGCTGTCTCTATGTGTCATCCCGTAGTTTAGACCGCAAAATTTAGGCCTTCTTCAATGCAAGACACTTTCAATAGATAAAAAGATGCAAAGCAAGTAAAAATGTCAAGAAATAAAATATATAATCTTACAGTACTTATACAATTATCTGAAAATTAGATATACTGTGTGTATGTGTGTGTGTGTGTGTATATATATATATATATATATATATATATATATATATATATATATATATATGTATATATATATATATACACATATTAGATTTAAGATGTTTCACTTGCCAAGATCAGTGTTTTTTAAGGCCTATCAAGTCAATTAAGGCCTTAAGATCGTAAAATTTAGGCCTTCTTCATGTTCCAAAGTTTAAATTGGTTGGTCGAACATTTAGTGTAGTAGCTCCCAAATTGTGGAACACTCTCCCCCAGCGTATTCGGGATGCCACCTCTCCACCTTCATTTAAATCTCTGTTAAAGACTAGTCTGTTTTCACTGTGTTATCATTGTTCTGTTTATACTTGAATGTTTACCTGTATTGTACTTTAATTGTTCATGTTCTTTGACTGTAAAGCTTTCTTGATAAATAAAAGTAATGATGATGATGGAAGATCAAGAAAGCTCTCAGATAGAACGTCACATATGCTGGACAGAAAGGCAAAGCAAAACCCCCACATGACAGCAAAGGACCTGCAGGAAGGTTTAGCTGATGCAGGAGTGGTGCAGCACCGTTCTACTGAGCAGCACTGTTGCACAAACATGATCTGCCTGGAAGAGTCATCAGAGGGAAACCTTACCTGCAACTTCATCACAAAACATGCACAACAACATCTAATATATCAGTGAGAGGCATTTTGGAAACAATGCTGTGGAGCGATGGAGTAGAAATGGACCTCACTGGCCACAATCACAATCACCAAAATTCTGTTTGAAGAATAAAAAGCAGCATTTGATGAAAGGAACGCTGTGTTGACTGTTAAGCACAGGATCTATTATGCTTGGGTGGCTTCCAGTTTAGCAGGAAACACTACATAAGTAGATAGAAGAACGGATTCCACTAAATATCAGCAAATTCTGGAAGCAAATGTGCCATCACTGAAGATCTCTGGGTGGATCTTAAACATACTTCAACCTTTATTTAATATAAATTGAGAAATACACTGGGAGTTTATCACAGTTCTAGACCTGCTTCATCAACCCTAATGAGTCAGTTAAGGCCTAACGAGTCAATTAAGTTCTGAGACATTCAGCCGGAAGGGTGTGCAAACTTTTAAATATGTAACCAACGCTATCTATTTTTTTTTTTTAATTAATCTTTTAGAAACTATTTGTGCCTTAGCATTTGTAGTAGAATAGCTGCAGAGGCTGTGTTTACCCACCCATATGGAAAAAAAATATATTTTCCAAATGTTTTCATCAAATATATTTTTGCAATACATGAAAATGGCCAAAAAAGTGACTGACTTCTGTGATCTGCACTGTACTTTACATTAACCATGTACGTCTGCAGTCAGACTCTCACACACAATGTATTTCACATAAACAGGATATCAGATCATAACTGCATTTTCACAGAGTATCAATACCCACAACACTCGCTTCTGTCCTGTTAAAGGATCATTAGATCAGATTTAAAATGAAGATACTGGAACACAAATTCATCTCTAAAGGTATCAGACAGTGAAGAGCATCAGACAGGATTCTGGATATTTTCATACATTTTCAGATGGATTTGATAAAAACATTTACACACAGTTATTTCTGTATGGAACATTTCTGTGTGTAATATTTCCACATACATTTTAAAATAAATGTATTTTAAAGTATATTTGGTTAATAAGGCAAAATATTCTGAAACACATTTTAGTGTTCGAATGTATTTCAGTATCGACTGCAGTGTGTTTGACTTGTATTTCAAATATATAAAATACGTGTTCTTATCTATATATTTTTTTCGTACGGGTTCTTGTCATTTAAATAATCAACACATGGTTTGTCTTCACTAGTCTGAGGGTTAATGTCACTCTGCTGCTCGGTGGTGAGTGACGTGCTGCTGGTTCTGATTTGGTGGGTCGGCGGTTGTGTCAGTATTTGGTTCTATAAAGAGAGAGTGTGCAGTAATCTCTCCGGTTCTAAGGGCTCCGTGTGAGTGGGAGAAGCGGAGAATCAGGCTTTCGGCACTGACACTACGAGGCTCAGCCGGGAAGCGCTGCCGGTTGCCATGGAGCTAGACTCCTGACAGCTGACCCCAGAGGTCAAGGCCGCAGGTGAAGAGCACACAGAGGGAGCGGATTGTCTGTCACATCCAAACCTCTCTTTTAGACTGTTTGATGATCCGACCAACAGATGAGGAATAACATCTCATCACATTCATATACAGTAAAGGGGAACTCCACTGATTTTCCAAAATTCCCCCATAACTCAGTGTGTGAGATGTAATCAGAGTGATTCAGAGTGGTTTGGAGTGAAATGGTTCAGATGTCTTTACAGTGGTGGTGATAGGAACCAGGGGTCGCCATGACTACAACACAAATATAGACATTTTATTTACTATCCAGAACCACCAGTGAACCTACACGAGTCTTCTGAGTTTATATGGAATGTTGATGATGGAAAATAGTGGAAAATCTGAAATAATAAGTTTTCTTTGGGGACTATTTTGCTTCATAGCGCCCTGCATGTATCCCTCCATCATGAATGGAGTTTAAAAATACATTTGGACCTAAACTTTCTCAAAACTGTTTTTCTTAAAGTTTCTGAGAGTCAGAGTGTTATATGTAATGTTGATGATGGAAAAATGTAATAATCAGGAGCTATTTTGCTATATATATTTATTTCTCTGACATTAGGCAGCATATTCATAATCTTTTCATGTAATATCATAATTATTTTAATTTTACATATTTTTAAAAAAGTCACATGTGGTTTTTGCACACAAATGTGAACACATATAAAACAAAAAAAAGTAAGATTTCTTGTAAACACAAGCTTTTTGCACACTTCACATGTGAAATATATGTGACTTTTCTGTAAGGGAGTTTACCTTTTAATTTGTGTATTTACTAGTTTGATATGTTGCTATGTTTCAGCTTTTTATTTGATATTTATTCTTTTTGATCCTTTGTTCTCTGTTCTAAAGCTCAGCTGCATTGCAAATGAGCATCTCCATCAATGCACACTGAGTTTAAATAAAGATTGACTGAGTGAATAACTTTCTGTGAGGGAGCTTTTAGAGGTGGACGTCTGGTTCCTATCACCACCACTGTGAACAGTTCTGACTCTAGAACAGAGCGTTTCACACCAAACCACTCTGAACAACTCTGTTTACATCATTAAGCACTTAATTATGCAGAGACTTTTGGAAAATGGGTGTAGTTCTCCTTTAGTTAAGCCTGATAAAGTCACCGTTTGCCTTTTACATTGGGTGAGTTTGCTCTTGTGCAGGTCGTGTTTGTCTGTAACTCTGCTAAACTTATAAATATGTAAATATTCAGTGCTTTCTGCTTCACTGTGTGAAGAGAAGGCAAAGACGGATGATAAACAAACATAACGTGACCCCAAACACACAGAGAGATTAGTGTATGACCTGATTTACACCGCAGACAGACCGGGCCTCCCTCTGTCTGTACCGGCGCCCCAAACACACCACCACACTTTATTAGCCACACTTTGGTCCACGTTCTGCACAAACTGCAGCGATGATGTCTGTGATTTTAGGTTAGAAACTGACTTTTAGTGATGAGCACTTTATATACACTCCTTCAGGGGTTCCTTAGTAGTTCTATATAGAACCATGAACGCTCAAAGAACCCTTTTCATGATTAAAAGGTTCTTTGCATCGTTAAATAGTTCTTCAGATGGATAGAGAATGTGCTGTAGATGGTTCTAATATCTAATAACCTTTTTGAAAAGGGTTCTATATAGCACCAAAAAGTGTTCCAGTATTATTACACGCCAAAGAACCCTTTGCATGATTAAAGGGCACCTTTGCATCATGAGATTGTCGTAAAATGTGTTGTATATGGTTCTGTATGGAACCTTTTTGAAAAGGGTTCTATATAGCACCAAAAAGTGTTCCTCTACTGTTCAGATATCATGCTATATAGATTCATAGAACCATATAAAACACACTTTCCATCAGTCTGAAGAACCATTTCACCATGCAAAGAACCCTTTAATTATGCAAATGATTCTTTGAGTGTTCATGGTTCTATATAGAACCATTTTCTTTACTAAGGAACCCCTGAAAAAACATTGTTTTAAGGGTGTATGCCGCAAAAAGTGATATCTTAGCGAGTGAAAACGTCAAATCTAGTAAATATATATGATATTTCTCATTATGAGATTGCAGTAAGAATATTATAAGATTGTTCAACTTATTTCTAGACTTTTTCATGTTTTAAGTCAGTGTGATATAATGTATATGTATATAAGTGTGATATAATTTTTGCAATCATTTCCTACAAAAAACTATTTGTTTATCGATATAAAAGGTTGTATTTGTCATGTTTCCATCTCTAATTTCATGTTTGTCACAACCTGTTAACTTGTTCTGTTATTGTTGTTGTTGTTGTTGTTATTATTATTATTATTATTATTATTATTATTATATCTGAGTCTTCATATACAGCTGACAGCTGTAGATTTTTCTGCTTGTCTTTCTCTGTAAGGGCTAAAAAGTGGCAGTGTTGCTTTTAAAAAGGCTAAAAATGTATTACTGTTAACCAAAAAAAGGTTCCAGTGTAGATTTTTGCAATATTTCAGGTACCAACAAACAATTTATCCATTAAAATGTAAAAGCAAGACTTAATATTCATGAAAAAGACAACACTCATTAAATATTACAGCTTCCTTTTCCATAACCTACACCTACAAACCTTTTTGCACTTTAAAACATCTCTCATAAAATCCTTTGGATTGAAATCGTAGCTACTGAAATCTTTACGTCCATATGAAACACCTTCTTCCAGGCGTTTTCCTGATTGTGTGCCTGTTAATACAGACAGAACGACTCCATCCTTCTGAAAAAACAGAAAAAACAGAAATGGACAAAAATGAGTGCATGTTTTAAGGTCAGATGGGTTGAAGGAAATACATTTTTTTTCACCCCAAGACATCAATCTAGCCCTGAATTCCAGGATTATGTGAAATTAATTCAGTTTTAGCGGCCGAGGAACAGATGGCTGTTTCATTCAGGACTCAGGCTGGTTTTGTTGCCTGGCAATCTCTCCCCAAACCAAATCAGAGACCATAAACTGTCACTTAGGGCCGCTGGAATCTCGTTTCGCCCACAACCCCGACCGCGAGCGCGGCGGCCCGTCCCTCGCACAGAGGTGCTGCTGCCCCCAGTCCAGGATCTCCTGTGTGCAGAGCAGCAAAGACCTTCAGAGCTTCATCAGGTCACCACACTGAGAGGAACCTCCCTCATTACGCATACAGAGAAACTGTTCTTACTTACGTCACTGTGAGGCCTGCAGAGGCTTTTATTAAATTCAGTAGATGAGGGAACTTTTATTATATAATTTATCTATATTCAGACTTTTATTATAGAATATGATCACTAAAATGAGTCTATAATGTTAGTATATTGGTTACTATGTAGATAGATAGATAGATAGATAGATAGATAGATAGATAGATATGCTGTATAGATAGATAAACGACCAGAAAGAGATAGACAGACAGTCAGTCAGACAGACAGACAGACAGACATGAAACTATATACTGTATGCATAGACAGACAGGTGTACTTTACAGAACATAGAATTTTATGAATACACAAATAACACACAAACACAAAATATCAGTATGTATTAGAGACAGTGTGTATTAGTGATAGTGAGTATGTATTAGAGACAGTAGGTGGTTGTGATAGTGTGTATTAGTGATTATGTGAGCATGTGATGTGATATTGTAAAAGTGATAGTGATTGTCATAGTGATTATCACTGACAATATACAACCCCATTTCCAAACAAGTTACAACGCTGTGCAGAATGTAAATAAAAATAGGATGTAATGATGTGCAATTTTTTTTGTTTTTTTAATTGAATTTTGAATTTGATGCCAACAACGTGTTCCAAAAAAGTTGGGACGGGGGCCTGTTTACCACTGTGTTTCATCACCTCTTCTTTAACACTCTGTAAGCGTTTGTGAACTGAGGAGACACTGCTGTAGTTTAGAAAGTGAAATGTTTTCTGTTCTTGTTTGATACAGGATTTCAGCTGCTCATCAGTTCAGGGGCTCCTTTGTCATAATTTTCATTTCATAGTGCACCAAATGTTATCAGTGGTGACAGGTCTGGACTGCAGGCAGGTCAGTTTAGCACCCGGACTCTTTTAATACAGAGCAATGCTGCTGTAATACAAGCAGAATGTGGTTTGACATTGTCTTCCTGAAATAATCAAGGCCTTCCCTGAAAAAGACGTTGTCTGGATGGCAGCATATGTTGCTAAAACATGTATATATAGTTCAGCATTAATGGTGTCTTCACAGATCACGTCACCCATGCCGTGTGCACTAATGCCCCCTATACCATCATGAATACTGGCTTTTGAACTGTGCACTGATAACAAGCTGAGTGGTCTTCACCCCGGAGGACACAGTGTCCATGATTTCCAAAAAGGATTTTAAATGTTGATTCGTCGGACCACAGGACACTTTTCCACTTCCCCTCAGTCCATTTTAAATGAGCTCAGGCCCAGAGAAGGTGGCAGCATTTCTGGATCCTGTTTATATTTGGTTTCTTCTTTGTGTTTTAGAGTTTTAACTTGCATTTGTGGATGCAGTGATGAACTGTTTTCACAGACAGTGGTTTTCAGAAGTGTTTCTGAGCCCACACAGTGATTTCCACTACAGAATCATGTCTGTTTTTAATGCAGTGCTGTCTGAGGGCCCAAAGATCACAGCCAGCAAATACTGGTTTTTGGTCTTGACCCTTACATACAGAGATTTCTCCAGATTCTCTGAATCTTTTAATGATATTTTGTACCGTAGATGATGAAAAGCTAAAGTTCTTTGCTATTTTATGTTGAGAAACGTTCTTCTTGAATTGTTGCACTATTTGATGTGCAGTCTTTCACAGAGTGGTGAACCCCTCCTCATCTTTACTTCTGAAAGACTCTGCCTCTCTGAGATGCTCTTTTATACCCACTCATGTTACTGACCTGTTGTCAATGACCCACCAGGTGTTTTTTTAGCATTACACAACTGTACCAGCCTTTTGTTGCCCCGTCCCAACTTTTTTGGAATGTGTTGCTGGCATCAAATTTCTCAGTTTCAACATCTGATATGTTGTTGTCTTTGTACTATTTCCAATTAAATATAGGGTTTAAATGATTTGCACATCATTGCATTTTGTTTTTATTTATATTTTGCACAGCGATAGTGATAGTGAGTATATATAAGCGACAGTATGTATCAGTAATAGTGAGCATGTCATAGTATTTATCAGTAACAGTCAGTATGTGATAGTATGTATTAGTGCCAGTGTATATTAGTGATATTGAGTATTTATTAGTGATAGTGTGTATTGGTAACAGTATGTATTAGTGCCAGTGTATATTAATGGTATTGAGTATTTATTAGTGACAGTATGTATTGGTATCAGTATGTATTAGTGACAGTGTATAGTCGTGATAGTGAGTTGTTATTAGTGACAGTATGTATTGGTATCAGTATGTATTAGTAATAGTGAGTTGTTATTAGTGACAGTATGTACTGGTATCAGTATGTATTAGTGACAGTGTATATTAGTGATAGTGAGTTGTTATTAGTGACAGTATGTACTGGTATCAGTATGTATTAGTGATAGTGAGTTGTTATTAGTGACAGTATGTACTGGTATCAGTATGTATTAGTGACAGTGTATATTAGTGATAGTGATGTGTGTTATTAGTGACAGTATGTACTGGTATCAGTATGTATTAGTGATAGTGAGTTGTTATTAGTGACAGTATGTACTGGTATCAGTATGTATTAGTGATAGTGAGTAGTTATTAGTGACAGTATGTACTGGTATCAGTATGTATTAGTGACAGTGTGCACTGGTGACAGTGTGTATTGGAGGCCTTGGCGGGTTCCTCTCTGCTTCTCCCTTCAGTAAAGGCGGGAGTTTACAGGAACAGCAGGCAGGCCTCATCACCCGCGGAACAACACAGGAATGCATTGTATGTGTTAGAGAGACAGGGCAGACAGGCGAAATAGTGCGTAAGTTAATTAAAATTTGTCCTACATCGCTTTTTCTCTCTGCGCGCGTCGAGCCGTTTAATAACAAGCTAAGTAATAATTCTCAGAGGTAAAATCAGGAGATTGACGCTCGAGTTCAGACCGATTTTCCTCTCAGAGAAACCCTACAGTCACTCTCATACAAGTGAGCCGCGGAGGGATCTCTGAGGTTGTCGGTCTGCGCTTCGTCTCTGAAAGCACACACAGTAAATTGAAGCACGGATCGCCTGCAAAACCCGGAGTGGAGTCTGATGTTATCAAGTAAGAAAAGCTCGCACGGAGTAAGAACACAGACGCTGTTATGCTCCGTGGTGGAGCCGCACTGAAGCGGTTTAACAGCTGAGAAAGAAATGAAGCTGTTTTATTTTCTTTTTTAGCTCTTTTTCTCTCCTGTTCTGTCGGCTGGCAGCTGCGCCTCCTGGATCCGGATCGGCTCCTCTGACCTCTACACTCCTCTGATAGCTGTGCTAATGCAATGAGGAGAATATAACTCACTGTAGAGCTCAGGATTTCACCTGTATTTGAGAGTTTAATGTATATTTCAGCACTAGTTTTATATATGAAACAACAGGAAACAAAATAACACCTTATAAGTTTAACTATACTCCTTTTCATAATGTTTTTTTATTATTTAAAAAGTAGATCAATAAAAAATCCCGTCATGTCACTCATGTCTCATGTGATCTCATGTCACTTTCTGCACAAATGCACAATTATACATTATATATAGTACTGTGCAAAAGTTCTACATTAATAATCAGTGATTTTGTGAATGTCAGTCTTGTTAGTTTAACCCTTTCCTACCCTCTGCTCAAGGAAACCCAATCTAATCAATACTCCATTGAATTAAATAAGGTGCTGCTGATGGAATTTAATAAGGACATATTGCTGGAGTTCAGCATGTAATCTGGAACTAAACCTGTGTTCTTCTAACCAGCTCAGAAGATATCAACTACTTTTTTTAAAGCAATTACCTGCTGCATTAAAGTTTATTTGTATTAACTCTAATGATTTATGGTGTCTTTACAAGCACAAACACACCGACTGCTAAGATAAATGGTTTTAAATGATGTATTTTGGTAATGTGTATACAGTTATATGCAGATGTTTGGCCAATTTACACATTTAAGGGTAAATAAGTTACATATCCTCTGCAGAGAGCACACTTTTAATATACAATTAATGTTTGTTTACTGAATTTAATGTATTGGGAGGGAAAATAAAACATAAAATGTGGCCTGTGCAAGTTTTTCTGTCTAATATTTCCCACATAAAAAATACACAAAACGTAATTTTGTCATATGTATATATGTATTATAAATACATAAGTCTATTGCATGAGCTGTGCTTTAAAACTGGATACACTCTCAATACTTTTAACTGCACTTAACTGTCAATTTTATCAATATTTCAACATTTCTGCATTGATATACGAAGTCATTCAGAGTGGATTGGTGTGAAATTCTTCATTCTAAAGAAATTCACAAAGCCAGAATTGTTTTACAGTGGCGGTGATAGGAACCAGACGTCGACCCCTGGTTCCTGTCAACCCTAGAATAAAGAAATCAGTGACAGTAAGTTTCAAGCCAGTGAGTTTCTCTACAGTGAACCATTTCACTCCAGACCACTCTGAATAACTTTGTATCTCAGCAACTTAATTATGCAGAAATTTTGAAAAATTGGTGGAATTGCCCTTTAACACCATTTGCACATTATTCTACTGTTATATATCTGTATTTTATATTAACTGGACTGTGTTTTCCAACAGTGTGTGAATGAATGTTTTGATTCTGAGTCCTGCTCTTCCAGCACATTCACACAGTGACTGTTTATTATTCATGAGTGCGCGCCAGTATGGGGGTCCGGGGGTCCGGGTCTCTGCTGCCAGGCTAAGTGGATGCCAGAACTGTACATGGGATTACTTCCATTAATATTTGTCAGGTATTTGGGATTCCCTGCCAGATCCTGCTGTCTCCTGTTGACTGGCTCCTGCTATTCTGGCTCGGCGAGCGAGTGCCAGTGACACGCCTCTCTGGCAGCACAGCCGGGCAGACGGGCTCTGGAGAGAGACCCCCACCAGCGGTCTGAGGGGAATTCAATCACACGTCGGGAGGCCTCTGTGCTCCTTGCCAACGTGCCTCTGTTTCAGAGAGATGACGTATTGAGTGTTTGAGGGTGTGGAGAACCTGCTGCGATGTGTGCAGTGAATCCAAACCTGACAGGGCTTTTCTGAGAACCTGCTTCAGCAAGGAGGTACAGTTTGTTGACTCAGGTCCAGAACACTTGGGGGACAGCATCTGAGAACAGCTCTTGGCTTAAAGCCTGTCAATAAGGGAACTTTGATCATCTTTGCATGTGGCGAGGAACCTGCTTCCTCACTATGGACCCCCTGCGCCCCAACTGCCTTCTTATGATGTGTTTGATTATTTCTGACTTGTAGCTCAGTGAAGTGGAGAAACTGTGTGGAAAGTGCAGATTGTAAACTTTAATTCCATACTAAGCACATTAGCTACCACCTGGAATACTATAGCAACAACCTAGCAACACCATAGCAACCACAGGGGACAGCTTAGCAGTGGCCTAGCAACACCGTAACAACCACCTGGGATAGCACAGCAACAACACAGCAACATCATAGCAAACACTGGGGATAGCTTAGCAACGGCCTAGCAACACATTCACAACCACCTGAGATACCATAGCAATGGCGTAACATCATTTTAGCAACTACCAGGGATAGCCCAGCAATGGCCTGGTAACACCTTAGCAACCACCTGGCAACACCTTAGCAACCATTTGGTATAGAAAAGCAATGGCCTAGCAACGCCTTAGCAACCAACTGGGATAGCATAGCAACGGCCTAACATCATTTTAACAACCGCCTGGCACAAGATAGCAACCACCTAGCAACACCTTAGCAACCACCTGGTATAGAAAAGCAAAGGCCTAGCAACACCTTAGCAACCAACTGGGATAGCACAGCAACGGCCTAACATCACTTTAGCAACTACCTGGGATAGCTTAGCAATGGCCTAGCAACACCTTAGCAACCACATGGGATTCCATAGCAACACCATAGCAACCATGAGGGATAGCTTGGCAATGGCCTAGCAACACCTTAACAACCACCTGAGATACCATAGCAATGGCCTAGCATCACTTCAGGAGCTACCTGGGATAGCTTAGTAATGGCCTAGCATCCCTTTAGCAACTATCAGGGATAGCACAGCAATGGCCTAGTAATACCTTAGCAACCACCTAGCATACCATAGCAACCCCCTAGCAACACCTTAGCAACCACTTGGTATAGAAAAGCAATGATCTAGCAACACTTTAGCAACTACCTGGTATAGAAAAGCAACCCCCTAGCAACACCTTAGCAACTACCTGGTATAGAAAAGCAATGACCTAGCAACACCTTAGCAACTACCTGGTATAGAAAAGCAATGACCTAGCAACACCTTAACAACTACCTGGGATAGCTTAGCAATGGCCTAGCATCACTTTAGCAACTATCAGGAATAGCACAGCAATGGCCTAGCAACACCTTAGCAAACACCTGGGATACCATAGCAACACTTTAGCAAACACCTGGGTAGCTTAGCAATGGTCTAGCATCACTTAAGCAACTACCAGGGATAGCACAGCAGTGGCCTAGCAATACCTTAGCAACCACCTGGGATACCATAGCAACCACCTGGGATATCATAGCAACCAACAAAAAACACCTTAGCTAACTCTACTCTCAGCTGTGTGAGTCAGTGAGTCACTCTTCCCCTTTATTCCAGCTTCCATTCTGTTCAGGAGACTCACTTTCAGTTCCTCAAAGAATCTGCAGACACACCTCCAAAGTTCAGTCTTAGAAGCTGGTTGATCATTTTCTGAAGTAATCAAACACATTCAGTGGTGTTGAGGTCTGGACTCTGGGGTGGTCAGTCCATCGTTCAGCTTCTTTGTTTGATGTGTCCGTCTCCTTTTCTCAGTGAGGTTCTTCTTGATCAGCTACACATCCTTTCAGACCCACAGCGCTGAGTCGTCTTCTCACAGTGGAAGGATGGACAGAAACACCTGTGGATGTTTTCAGATCTGAAGCAGCTTGATTTTCTCCTCTCTCTCAGAGATGAAAGCTTTAAGTGCTGTTTATCTGATGGGGGCAGTTTTGGGGTCGACCAGCTCTTCCAGGTGGTTGTTAGGAGCCCCATTTGGAAGCTCCTGGTTTTAAACTTTGCTCTTCTCCTTCATTACTGAAGTGGAGCATCTTGAATCCGATCACCTCGCAGATATCTCCTGGTACTTACAGCCGGGTTTGACTGGAAATTAAATAAAGGGTGGTCTGGTGAGGAGATCAGTGACCTCCTCCGGCTCGTACCACAGAGCGCCTCTTATCAAACACTGCTGATGTCACAGAAGCACTGAAGGCCTCAGAACATCAAGCTTCTGATAGAAAGGTCAGCCTTCACTCACGCTGCGCTGTTTTGATCCTGAACATATTAACATGAGTCGCCTCAACCCCTGTTTATGCCCCCCCCCCTCAGACTCCGCTATAGCAGTGGTAGTCTTCGGTGTTGTCGGCTCTGCCGGAGGTTAAATACACTGTTATAATGATCTGGTTCTGTATTTCTTTAAGTGTAATTCAGTTACAGCTGTAACTCAGACTGTGAATGCTTTATATCAGAGATGAGCAAACTGAGGACGTCTGATTTAGCCCACCAGGAAGCTACCAAACCCCACCACCACCACCACCACCACCACCAATCTCTCCCCACACACATACACACTCAGTGAGAGAACAAACAGATTTGCGTACTCTACATAACTTACAACATTTATATATACATACTCTATTTACATACTATACTTAATACTACTATTATAATTACATACTAAAGTTCTATTTTAGAAACAAAACAGAGTGTGACGTGATCACACATTAAAAACTCAATTTCAATCCTGCACTCTTAGAAAAGATGGTTCTTCAAGGGTTCTTTAGCAAAGACAATTGATCTCTACTAACACTCAAAGAACCATTTTCATGCTTATTTGCATGGTTCTTCAGATTGAGAATGTTTTGGTTCTGTATAGCACCAAAAAGGGTTCTGTTGCATAGAAACTTGACATTGTAACAACGCTTTTTGGTGCTATATAGAACCAACACGTTCTCCATCAATCTGAAGAACCATATCGCCATGCAAATAACCAGACGTTTTTTTGAGTGTTCGTGGTTCTATATAGAACCATTGTCTTTACTAAAGAACCCTCAAAAATCCGTTTGGCTGGTTTGGCCCTCGGCCCATGGAGCAGGTAAAATGCTCCAAAACATCCATAAAGAGCTAAGAATGTTTTTCCTTCTCCTGTAAAGTTGCTGTTTTGGAGATACGAGGTTTTGTCCCAGCAGGGCAGTGAGTGTTTATCTGCTCAGAAATAAATACAATAAATACAAATAACGTTAATACAATAAGCAGTGATTCTATATATGTATGTTTGTTTAACCATTTCCTGTCCTCTCCTCGAGGAAGCCCAGTATTACCTGTACGCTGTAAAACTCGCTGCACTTCTTAATGAAAGAATTAAGTTAATAAAACTTCAATACTACAGAAATGTGGAGCAACTTAACCTGAAAAAATCGAATTAACTCAAAAATGTTGAGATAGTAACTCGGTCATTTTGAGTAAGATTGTTTTTCAGCATGTTCTGAGTTGAAATAACTTTATTTAAATGTATTATATTCACTATTTTTATTTAACTTGACTTTAAATGCAAATACAAACAGGCCAGTAATGGGTTGATTTTAAAGACTGTTGAAAATTTAGTGGCTTAATGTGACAAACAGCAGAAATGTTTACATTTAAATTGATTTGCTTTTTTCATAACTTTATTTTGATGATTTCAGACTCAAACATTACATCAAACAGGATCTTTGAGCTGAATAAACTTATTGCAGTTTAGTTTAGACTCTCAGCTTTACTTGATAAATGTTTGGTCAATGCAGCCTTCTTGAGTAAAACTCATCATTCCTATTGGCTCTTAGTACCATATATTTACATATTGGGCGTGTCTCTTTACGGTCTGTGTGTTTTCATTCCCCCCAGCCTCCCCTCCCTTGTGTCAACGAAGTTTTATGAATTTTAGTGAGTCATGCAAATCAGTTCTGATCAAAAATCAGTGTGGAGAGATCTGAGTTACTAACTTCCTCTCTGCTGAGTTCAGTTCTGCTGTGGCTGAATGCTACAGAAACTGAGCTGCGCTCTGGACTGTACTATCTGCATTTATTAAGGGGGTCTGTAGTGACGTGTGGGCAAGATATTGTTACACATGGCAATACAATATGAATTTGTCAAAACAATAACCTAGATTATCCTGACAGTGAATTTAATTTACAGTAATGTAGTTGTATTGAGTTAGTAGAGCTTAAACAAACGTCCCAAATACTCAATCAATTTAATATCAACAAAACAAATGGGGTCAGTAAAATTTACTCAATTTACTTAAGTGTAAATGAGTTATTGAGCTTAAAACATTTGAGGTTTCAGTTTCCTCTAATCATTTGAGTTGACTTAACTCATCAGGTTTTACAGTGTAGCTATCATCGTTCAATAACTGCTTTACCTGATCAATACTTTATTAAATTAAATCAGCTGATGGAACTGAACAGATCCATCTGACGTCCAGAGCACAGCGAGAGATCCTGAACCAAACCTGTGTTCTTCTGAGCAGGTCATAACAAACCCATTTACTACTTTTAAAGGCAATACATTCTAATTACTGTATTTACTGTATTTATGTTTATTTGTTTTTGTTTATTTATGTTTATTCTAATGATAAATGTTGATTTCATGAGTGAAAACCCACTTATAGCCCAGATAAACGGTTTTAAACTATATGTGCAGGGGGCTTAGACTTTTGCACAGCTTAGACATTTTTTTATTTTTCACATTTTGCTAATAAAGACATCACTGACATTCTTCAGCTGGTGTTTGTAAGTTCATCAGTTTGTTTAAATCTCTTTATAAAGCAGTTTGTAACCTTATGTTAATAATAAATAAAGTGTTGTTGTTGTTATTATTATTATTAATAATAACAGTTACAATAATAATATTAATACAAACAAATACCCCCCTCCTTTGGCCTCTTCCTGCTTGTCATGTCTGGCTGACACACAGTGCTGCCACGGCGACGCACCCCCCTTTCCCCCCTTCCCCGGCCCAGCTGTCGGTAGTTACATAACAGCGCGGTGTTGGGGGGCTCGGCGGCGGGCTTTGTGCTGCTGTCACTGACTGTGATTGTGGCCGAGATTAAGCGGCGGGTGAGGAGACGCTCTGAAGGGGTTTCTACCTGCTCCCCAACCGCGCAAAACACAGCCAACACACGCAGACCACCGAGCTCAGCGGACCCTCGGCCCACTTTCTCTACGCCGCCTTTCACGCGGTGATTTGTGTGTGAGCTCTTTGCTTGTTTTAAATTTCTGGGTCACATTAAAGGGGTTAAATAGCAGTAGGAGCATGTTGGACTCCAGTCACTCTACACTCTCTCAATGCTGTCTTTACACTCTCCGAAACCCTCTATACACTCTCTTCACTCTCTGTACATTCAGTACACTCTCTACACTCACTTTACACCCTCTATACACCCTCTATACACTCTCTTCACTCGCTTTACACCCTCTATACATTCTCTACACTCACTTTACACCCTCTATACACTTCCTACACCCTCTATACACTCTCTGTGCACTCGCTTTACACCCTCTATACACTCTCTACACTCACTTTACACCCTCTATACACTCTCTACACTCACTTTACACCCTCTATACACTCTCTTCACTCGCTTTACACCCTCTATACACACTCTACACTCACTTTACACCCTCTATACACTCTCCTCACTATCTGTACACTCACTTTACACCCTCTATACACTCTCTACACTCACTTTACACCCTCTATACACTCTCCTCACTCTCTGTACACTCACTTTACACCCTCTATACACTCTCTTCACTCTCTGTACACCCTCTATACACTCTCTACACTCGCTTTACACCCTCTATACACTCTCTTCACTCTCTGTACACCCTCTATACACTTTCTACACTCACTTTACACCCTCTATACACTCTCCTCACTCTCTGTACACCCGCTTTACACCCTCTATACACTCTCTTCACTCGCTTTACACCCTCCATACACTCTCTACATTCACTTTACACCCTCTATACACTCTCCTCACTCTCTGTACACTCGCTTTACACCCTCTATACACTTTCTACACTCGCTTTACACCCTCTAAACACCCTCTACACTTACTTTACACCCTCTATACACTCTCTACACTCTCTGTACACTCACTTTACACCCTCTATACACTCTCTACACTCTCTGTACATGCTCTATACACTTTCTACACTCGCTTTACACCCTCTATACACTCTCTACACTCGCTTTACACCCTCTATACACTCTCTTCACTCTCCCTACACTTGCTTTACACCCTCTATACACTCTTTACACTCACTGTCCACCCCTATACACTCTCTACACTCGCTTTACACCCTCTATACACTTTCTACACTCGCTTTACACCGTCTATACACTTTCTACACTCTTTTTACACCCTCTATACACTCTCTACACTCACTTCACACCCTCTATACACTCTCTTTACTCTCTGTGCACTCGCTTTACACCCTCTATACACTTTCTACACTCGCTTTACACCGTCTATACACTTTCTACACTCGTTTTACACCCTCTATACACTCCCTACACTTACTTTACACCCTATATACACTTTCTACACTCACTTGACACCATCTATACATTCTCTACGCTCGCTTTATACCCTCTATACACTCTCTGTAAACCTTACACTCTCTACACTCTCTGTACACCCTCTATACACTCTCTACACTCTCTTAATATTGTTTTTACCCTCTCTACGTGCTGTTCACTCTCTATACACTCTCTATACTCTCTGTACACCCTCTAGTCAGTCTCTACACTCTCTGTACGCCCTCTATACACTTTCTGTACACCCTCTATACACTCTCTGCACACTCTTTACACTCTCTGTGCACCTTCTATACTTTCTTTACATGCTCTCTACACTCTTTTTACACTCTGAACACCCTCTATACACTCTGTACACTGCAGCAACTTCAGCAGCTGTAAACTCTCTGCACGCCATTTCTCATGTGCCTCCGATGTGGACTGAATGAAGAATGAAGGGGTTCTGGCGTGATGGTCAGTGCTTAGTGACTTCCTGAATGTCCATTGGTCAGTTTCATGGAAAGGAAAGGGCGACTCTACAGATTCAGGAAGTGTTTGAACTGGATTTCTGAGCTGGATCATCACAAAGATGTTAACAGAAACACAGAGAAACATCTAATTTGACATGCCAGCACAATAGTCAACACCAGAGAGTTAATAATTTGGTTTATTATTATTTGGACACAGGGGACCCTTTTTAGGGCTCCTGGGATCGGAGTGCCTGAAACTGCAGTGTTGTTTTGGGACTTGATTTAAGGTGCATCCAAACTATAAGTGTTCTTTTTTCGATGTTCATGATTAGAGGGAATCTGCCTAATTCAGCCCTGCAGGCATTCATTGCTGTTTTCTTTGGACGTTTGGAATCATTTTGCAAAATTCTGCATGCAGGACTTCAGTGGGATGCTTGACCCATCTAGTGTAGTCACAATGACTGAGTGGACCCCAGACTTCACTACGTACAGCGCAATGGGCTGGACTATACTGTCCAAGACCTTTGACCAGATTCTATTTGGGATATCAGTCTTGGAGAATCCTGATTGAGTCGAGGCTCTTCAGGACTTTTCCTTCTGTGCATTCACGGCCAGACCGAAGCCTCCTGACCATATGAAAGCGTTTGATCCAGGGCGGCATCTCCTAGATTGAACTTACAACTGCTTTTCTGAGATCTGGCTTTCTTTTGGAAGATCATGACTTTAGATTTATTTGGGTTTACTGTCAGGGCCCAGTTCTGACAGTACTTCACCAGCTGACCCAAATGCCTCTATAGCCCTTTTTCTGTGGGTGATGGCAGCATCAGTCATCCACATAGAGGAGAAATTTAACGTCCGTTTGGTTCAGTGTCAGGCCAGGCGTCACAGATTGTTCCAGTAACACCGCTAAGTCGTTAATGTGTATGTTAAATAGAGTAGGGGACAAGCTGCAACCCTGCCTGCCACCACGCCCTCGAGTGAAGAGATCTGTCATTTTATTGCCAATTTTTATTCCACATTTGTTACTGACATACATTGATTTATTGATGTCATAGACTTTACCTCCTACACTCTCCTTTGGAGAGTTTTGTAATATGAACCTTCTTGCCAAACATAATCAAATGCATTTTTAAAATCTATAAAACATGCAAAGACTTTTATTTTGTTGGTGAATATGCTGGTTGATTAGGGTGTGTAGGGTGTAAATATGGTCGGTAGTTCGATGATTTAGTAGAAAGCAAACTTTGTCCTTTGCTCAAGACCCTGTGTTCAGTACGGAAGGCCTGTATTCAGGCATTAACAATACAGCAGAAAACCTTCCCCAGATTAATTACACTCTTTCTACACTCTCTTATCACTCTCTGTGCACACTGTAAATGTTCTATACTTTCTGTGCCCCGTCTGTACACTCTCTATACAGTCTCTACACTCTCTCTTCACCCTCTGTACACACTCTACACTCTCTGTACACTCTCTGAACCCCATCTGTACACTCTCTATACACTCTGTACACTCTCTGTTGACCCTCTGTACACACTCTTCACTCTCTCTACACTCTCTGTGCTAGATAAGGAAGGCCTGTATTTGGGTATTAATAACAAAGCAGAAAACCTTCCCCAGATTAATTACACTCTTTCTACACTCTCTCCACATTCTCTCTACACTCTCTACACTCTCTGTACTCCCTAGGTACACTCTCTATGTACTCTCTAAACTATCTGTACACTCTCTATACACTCTGTACACTCTCTCTCCACTTTTCTACACTCTCTCTACATTCTCTATACACTCTCTAGACTCTCTACACTCTCTGTACTCCCCAGGTACACTCTCTATGTACTCTCTAAACTCTATGTACACTCTCTATACACTCTGTACACTCTTTATACACTTGGTACACTCTCTACACTCTCTGTACACCCACTGTCCAGTCTGGACACTGTCTAGTCATACTCTACACTCTCTCTGCACTCTCTATACATCCTCTGTACACTCTCTCTCCACTTTTCTACACTCTCTCTATGCACTCTGTACACTCCAGACTCTCTACCCTTAATCTACACTGTTTGTACACTCTCTAAACACTCTCTGTACATCCTCTATACACTCTGTACACTCTCTCTCAACTCTATACACTCACTCTATACACTCTCCACCTTCTGTAAACTCTCTATACACTCTGTTCACTCTCTACTCTTACTCTACACTTTTTCTACACTCTATGTACACCCGTCCATACACGTCTCTACACTATGTATATTCCCTCCATACTCTACACTCTCACTGTACACTCTCCACTCTCTCTGCATTCTTTATTGTTCTGTCTCAGCAGATGCAGAGTGATGTTCCTGCCTTTAATTCTCTGGCTGGTTTTGTTGTGGAAGTGAATTAGTTCTTGTTTCTGATTTTACATGTGGTCAGGACATTACCTGACAGGTGACACTTTTATGGTGCAATCTGTTGCTTTGTTGACCTCGGGAGGCCGCTGGTCAAATCAGCAGTTGGGAGAGATTCAGAGTGGTTTGGTGTGAAATGGTTCAGATGTCTTTACAGTGGTGGTGATAGGAACCAGGGGTCGCCATGACTACAACACAGATATAGACATTTTATTTACTATCCAGAACCACCAGTGAACCTACACGAGTCTTCTGAGGTTATATGAATGTTGATGATGAAAATAGTGGAAAATCTGAAATAATCAGTTTTCTTTGGGGACTATTTTGCCTCACAGCGCCCTGCATGTATCCCTCCACCATGAATGGAGTTTAAGTTCTCTAAACTATCATAAAACAGTGTCTCAGTCATCAGGCAGTGAATTCATAACCATTTCATGTAGTAACTTTCTGTGAGGGAGCTTTTAGAGGTGGACGTCTGGTTCCTATCACCACCACTGTGAACAGTTCTGACTCCACCAAACCACTCTGAACGACTTTGTTTACATCTTAACCATTTAATTATGCAGAATTTTTGAAAAATCAGTGGAGTTCCCCTTTAACAGCAGGAGATTTTTTATTATTCATTTTGCCTGTGAGTTCTTTCTAGCAATTCCGCGGTCTTTGTTTTGATATTTATTCCATTTTTCTGAGTCTGTTTTGTGGCAGATGGCAGCCTTTGTAGGTTCTACGTCTAAAGACGAGGACGTACATGTGCTTCCAGTAAACATGCATTAATAAGAAGGTTATTGAGCTGGAAACTATAAAAAATGGAGCGCAGGACTGGGGGCATTGTCAATTTATAGCAGGAGCCCCTGATTTCCCCTGAGCACAGGGCTGTTAATTTAATGCAGGATGGCGCTGTATATCCACAGCAGAGGAGGATGGAGAGAACAGAGGAACACCAGAAGAGCATCGCCATCCTCGCCTCAGCTGTGTGTGGAGACGGCTGAGGAAACGCGTTCAGTGCTAAATTCACGTGTGTGGAGATGGGCGGCTTTCTTCGCTCCCCTCCTTCACGCGTCTGTGATGGTGCTGAGATCCAGGCCGGCTTTTCCGTCTCTCTCCCAGCCATAACAGGGAGCCAAGCCTTACATTAAATCTGTTTCTGCATAACCCGGGCCTCTAGTGTTTTTTCTAGACTGCTAGGGCCTCTCTCGCTCTCTCTCTCTCCTTCTCACAGAGCGAGTGCCTTATACAGGCAAATCCAGCCTCAGTAAAGTCTCTCGCTCTCTCTGCATGACATGTTCCTCACCCAAAACAATCACCCCCCTAGAACTGAGGGCAAGAGTCATGCTATTAAAAACGCACTTAGACTAATGAAAAGCCCTCACCGCTAATTAATACATGAATAGATTGACTTGTATATCATCACATATGATGCTGTGTGTTTTTCTGTCTTTATTTTTTTCACTCAAAAGTAATAATTTGATAGACAAGTGAAAGCTGCTTTTATTTTAAAGGGCCTATGTTTTTATTCCACTGTAGGTTCACTGTTATATTTTCCAGCCTTTCTTCCTCCCTTAGAGTTAAACAGGCTGTTTCTGTGCCTTTAAGACTGATGTATGCAAATGAGCTCTATTCTGATTGGCTGCTCTTATTCAAAAATTAGTCCAGGCTGAAATACTGAATTCCTTATTACTTCGGTGTGAATGGGTGGGGCTAAACTGCTGTAGGCTGAATGGGAGGAGCTGAACTGCTGTAGGCTGAATGGGTGGAGCTAAACTGCTGTAGCTGAATGGGAGGAGCTGAACTGCTGTAGGCTGAATGGGAGGAGCTGAACTGCTGTAGGCTGAATGGGTGGAGCTAAACTGCTGTAGGCTGAATGGGTGGGGCTAAACTGCTGTAGCTGAATGGTGGAGCTAAACTGCTGTAGCTGAATGGGTGGAGCTAAACTGCTGTAGCTGAATGGTGGAGCTAAACCGCTGTAGCTGAATGGGTGCAGCTAAACTGCTGTAGACTGAATGGGAGGAGCTGAACTGCTGTAGGCTGAATGGGTGGAGCTAAACTGCTGTAGCTGAATGGTGGAGCTAAACCGCTGTAGCTGAATGGGTGAGCTAAATGCGTAGCTGAATGGGGGAGCTAACTGCTGTAGCTGAATGGGTGGAGCTAAACTGCTGTCTGAGGGTGCATGCTGTAGCTGAATGGTGGAGCTAAACTGCTGTAGACTGAATGGGAGGGGCTGAACTGCTGTAGGTTGAATGGGTGGAGCTAAACTGCTGTAAGCTGAATGGGTGGGGCTAAACTGCTGTAGGCTGAATGGGTGGAGCTAAACTGCTGTAGCTGAATGGTGGAGCTAAACTGCTGTAGCTGAATGGGTGGAGCTAAACTGCTGTAGCTGAATGGGTGGAGCTAAACTGCTGTAGGCTGAATGGGTGGAGCTAAACTGCTGTAGCTGAATGGGTGGAGCTAAACTGCTGTAGCTGAATGGTGGAGCTAAACTGCTGTAGGCTGAATGGGTGGAGCTAAACTGCTGTAGCTGAATGGGGGAGCTAAACTGCTGTAGCTGAATGGGTGGAGCTAAACTGCTGTAGCTTGAATGGGTGGAGCTAAACTGCTGTAGGCTGAATGGGTGGGAGCTAAACTGCTGTAGCTGAATGGTGGAGCTAAACTGCTGTAGCTGAATGGTGGAGCTAAACTGCTGTAGCTGAATGGGGGAGCTAAACTGCTGTAGCTGAATGGTGGAGCTAAACTGCTGTAGGCTGAATGGGTGGAGCTAAACTGCTGTAGCTGAATGGTGGAGCTAAACTGCTGTAGCTGAATGGTGGAGCTAAACTGCTGTAGGCTGAATGGGAGGGGCTAAACTGCTGTAGCTGAATGGTGGAGCTAAACTGCTGTAGCTGAATGGTGGGCTAAACTGCTGTAGCTGAATGATGGAGCTAAACTGCTGTATGCTGAGTGGGTGGGCTAAACTGCTGTATGCTGAGTGGGTGGAGCTAAACTGCTGTAGGTTGAGTGGGCGGAGCTAAACTGCTGTAGGTTGAATGGTGGAGCTAAACTGCTGTAGACTGAATGGTGGAGCTAAACTGCTGTAGGCTGAATGGTGGAGCTAAACTGCTGTAGCTGAGTGGTGGAGCTAAACTGCTGTAGCTGAATGGTGGAGCTAAACTGCTGTAGACTGAATGGTGGAGCTAAACTGCTGTAGACTGAATGGTGGAGCTAAACTGCTGTAGACTGAATGGTGGAGCTAAACTGCTGTAGCTGAATGGTGGAGCTAAACTGCTGTAGACTGAATGGTGGAGCTAAACTGCTGTAGCTGAATGGTGGAGCTAAACTGCTGTAGCTGAATGGTGGAGCTAAACTGCTGTAGCTGAATGGTGGAGCTAAACTGCTGTAGGCTGAATGGGTGGGGCTAAACTGCTGTAGACTGAATGGCGGAGCTAAACTGCTGTAGCTGAATGGGTGGGGCTAAACTGCTGTAGACTGAATGGTGGACTGAAGGTACTGGAGAGCGAATGGTATGTTTTGAAATATTAAGTGTTTACACACTACATCAAACTCTTTTATTCCAAAAAATTGGTTTTCCGTGATATGGGCCCTTTAAAGCGTCCCTCCCGTCCACCACAGGGAGGTAAAGTGTTCCTGTGAATATGTAATACGGAACGCCGAGGCGCTCTGAGACCCGCTGTTGTCCCTGACTGCGTTCTTAGAAGGCTTTTTTTATTGTTACAGCTTCAGAGCGGATTGCTTTTGCGGCGCCCGCTGCTATCAAAGAGAGCTGATATCTAAAACACTGTGTTCTTTTCTCTCTCAACAACGCGCAGGAAAGGGAAACTCAGCGTACCTGCAGGGAACTGCGTTTACAGATATGGGCAGCGTGAGGCTTTTTTGCCAGACAGTCACTGTTTGTTGCAGAAAATGCTGTTAGTGTGTTTGTTTACGTGCCGTTGCGCTCGCTGTGCAGTGACCCGGTCAGAGTCTACACCGACATCTGCTCATCAGCACTGTCAGGGCCCGGTTTTGTGTCTGAGCATGGTTACACCACGACAACACGTGCCAAGCAGGCCCTCATTTGGCACTTTGGAGCGGGCACCGTGCCCTCCGCCGGGCTCCGTGTCTGAGAGGCGGGTGCCAGCGTTGACTTAATGCCCGATTAGCCCGGAGCGACGTTCGGCCCAGCAGTGTCTCCCAAGGTTCCAATTCTAGAGTCCACTCCAAATGCACACGCACGCTTTCCAAAGCTCGAGCGCTCCAGATTCCAAAAATAACATATGTCCGAGGTCTGGCCCCAACATTTAGCTCTTGGAAGGAGCCACATTTAGCAGATTTGCGTGTTAAACATTGCTCAGAGAACATTTTAATACCTGGCAGCTAACAAGCCTCTGAATCTCTGACCTCATCACTGATTACGATTCTTTAGGGAACAGTGAAGAGTCTCACAGTCTGATTACGCTAATGATTTTAAAAAATGCACCGAATGCATAAATGCACAAGCCACCATTCCAGAAAAGTTGTGACAGTGAGTGTGTTTACATGCACTCAATAATCTGATCATAATCAGATTTCTGCAGTTATCTGATTACTCAAATGGTCATGTAAACAGCACACTCTGATTTCTTAGATCGGAGTAAGGTCTAAAAATCTGATTAAGAAATCCAATAAAGAGGCTGGATTTGAGCTCAGTAGTCTGATTTCTCAGTGCTGTAAACTCTTACTCTGATTTCTTTCATTAATCTCAGTCTGAGCATGTGTGAAAACAGGCAGCGGTACTGGAAATAAGCGAGCAGCGGCACCGCGAGAGGCAGCAAAACACTTTTGGAGCGACGCTGAAACCAAATACATGCTCCTATTCTTCATCTTCTGGATGATGTATGTTCATATTTTCAGGTAAAGTGGCGCGATGTTGACGTTTACGTCACGCCTTCTTCTGTGAGTTTATTGACCAGTTACAAAGCAGAAATCCAATTACTGCCTGACTCATGTAGACCTGGAGTTTCCCCATTATCTGATTGCCCAAGAGCATGTAAATGCGTTGATCGGATTACTGACAAAATCTGATTTTCTACAGTTATCGGATTATTAAATGCATGTAAACACACTCAGTGTGTGAAATGCTAATAAATGCTAATAAAAATACAAAGCAGTGAATAGAGAGGCTCTTCTTTAGTTCCAAGCTGGTGTCGCACAGCAAGTCATGAACTATGAGAATACAGATCTGGGTGCTGGATTGCAGTAAAAAACGAAACCCTGTCCAAAATTTCCTTAATGTCTGGAGTGCAATAACACAAGCAAAACAAGCCAGCAAGCAAAACGCTATCGTTATCTAACAGAACTGTTTTTCTCTTGTTTATTTGTACTGCATGTAATGGGTTCTCTGCATTCATCTGCACACTTAGCTGGGGTTTCTTCAGCCATGCTTACTGACATCATGTGGGAAATAAAAATATATGGAAATATATATTTATACATTTAAAACATACTAAAATGTGTTTCAGAATATTTTGCCATATTAACCAAATATATTTTAAAATGCATTTATTTTAAAATGTATGTGGAAATATTACACACAGAAATGTTCCGTACAGAAATAACTGTGTGTAAATGTGTTTATCAAATCCATCTGAAAATGTATGAAAATATCCAGAATCCTGTCTGATGCTCTTCACTGTCTGATACCTTTAGAAATGAATTTGTGTTCCAGTATCTTCATTTTAAATCTGATCAAATGATCCTTTATCAGGACAGAAGCGAGTGTTGTGGGTATTGATACTCTGTGAAAATGCAGTTATGATCTGATATCTTGTTTATGTGAAATACATTGTGTGTGAGAGTCTGACTGCAGACGTACATGGTTACTGTAAAGTACAGTGCAGATCACAGAAGAACGTTTAGTTACATCTGGAACCTTCATTACACTCAACTGAGCACAGATAATAACTAACACTAATAAAGGCATTTTAAATGTATATTTAAGAAATAAAATTCCAAATGTTTCAAAAATATATTTGATAAATACATTTGGAATATATTTTTGCCATATGGGAATGCTGAGTCTATGTTCCTGCCCACATTTAGCCCAAAATTTCTCATGGTCGTTCACAGGTGTTCTCATTACAAAATCACATCTGGACCCATGATTGCATCACCTGTTTCTCATTACACTCCTGATTATGGTAGTTAATCTAATGTGTAAGGCCTTCAGTCTAGCTCCTGAAGTCCTAACCAGTGGGAGAGCTCCCTTGGCTGCTTTTTATCTAGATACTACAGAGAGAACAATCCTGATTGGATAAACCCTTTTTAACCCTTTTGTTTCCAAACAAAGCTTTAGAATGAAATAAAAGTATTAAATTTAAATAAAGGTATGATGAGTCTATGAAATAAAAATAAACTGTTTTTAGTTCCCAGAATTCACTAGATGCTCTCTGAAGACCTAGAAGGCTCTGAGGGTTCCACACTGTTCATGATGTGCAGGTCTAAGCTCACGCTGAAGTGGGCAGTAGAGCTGAGCGTGAACATTGTCACTTTAGCAGAGCTCAGTTTGGGGGCGTGGCCAGTCAGCAGCAGCCAAAAGGCCAATCTCCTTCATCAACATTTCAATGAGTGGTGTTAGAAACCCTACCCTACCCACCCCTCACCTTGTCCCTGGGGCAATAATCAGCCATAGTCATAGCCCCCGCCAACCACCCTCGTCCCTAAACCCCTCAAGGAGTGCACTGGCCTCCCTGAAGGGCTGCACAAAGCCAGCCGCAGGTTTTGTTTTCACAGTTGACTGGTGGGTGGTATAAATTCCCAAGCATGGGTGTTGGGGGTCATGCCTGAAGTGTGCCGCCCCACACAGGGCCACAAGCCACTAATACAGCTCACTGACACAGCACGGCACAGCTAGACCTGCGTGAAGACGCTCTTTCACTCAGAAAATACAACACACTGTTGATGCATTTTTTATTTACTGAGTATAAGTGCACGACTGTTTGACTAAAATAGAGCTCAGAGATTTTTACCCAAAGGATCTGAGCGTCTTGGCAAGGCTATTGATCCATCACTAATTTTTACACATCAAATCGTTCAGCAATGCGGTGGTGCAGCACACCATTAAAAAGCTTTAAATCTCAGCATTCGTGTGTGTCCTCACACAGATTTGCTAGCTTTTGCGTTGTGAATGAGACAATCATAACTGCTGTGAATAACGGATCATAAAATGGTTTGTGGGATACGAATCCTGAGATTTAAAGCTTTCTAACGGTTTATTGCATCACGATTTTAGGTGTAAATGGTTTTAGGTGTAAAAATCAGTAATGGATCAATACCATTTTTTTCAAACTGAGTACAGGTACACATTTTTTAGTACTCGCCGAGTCTGATACCTCACTGAGTACCTACTTAGAATAAAGTAGTGTTAGTGTAAATGAGTTAAATCATTAAATGTGTTGTGTTAAGTGTGTTATCTAGCTCTGCTACGTCAGTGATCTCTGATCGAGCAGCGCTGCAGTGGAAGTCTTGTTCTCCGTCAGAAAAGCTCTACAGACGCTCTGTCTACAGACCGTTATCAGTAAAGCTGATTCACTCAGAACAACACGAGTACTGAGCAACACGCTGAGACACTGAGCAGCGCTGCGAACACTGAGCACTGAAGCTAAAGCAGGTGCTGATGTTCACGGTAGGACAGTACAGTCTCTCTACAGCCTGATTCACAAATAAATAACTGTATTTACGTTTATATCCTGCTATTATATACAGTCTAACAGAGTAAAGTCGGCATAGACAGACTTTGGTAGCAAATGTTGACTTTTTTGCCTCGTTTTGTTGGCCTACATGTCTCTACCTGTGTTGGTGAAGCGGTTGTGATGGTGTGTTTATAAACAGTCTATAATCTCACAGTGTATCCTGGTGGGAATCTGCCAAGGTGGAATGTTTCAAGTGAGCGAGGGCTTTGTGTCCAACTGTGACAGTAACTCTTCTCTGTGTGAGCAGATCCTCCACTGTGTTAGTTCACTAGCACAGCAACTACACTCGGCTTACGGCACACGGTATCAGCTGGTATCGGATGTTGGTATCAATGAATTTATGAGTAAATGAGCACGATATCAGCCCGATACCTGTTACCAGTATTGGTATTGATGCATCCTTAGTAAAAATCATCATCATCATCATCTTAAACTGCCTAGTCCAGTTAGGGTCACAGTTGTAGTTGGAAAGTAGGGAATCCCAGACGACCCTGTCCCCCAGAAACTTCCTCCAGCTCATTCCAGGGGACCCTGAGCCGCTCCCAGGCCAACTTGGAGCTAGGATCCCTCCAGCGGGTCCTAGGATGACCTCAGGGCCTCGCCCTAGTCAGCCATGCCTGGTAAACCCCCACCAGGAGGCGTCCAGTGGGCATCCTGATCAGACGCCCAAACCACCTCAGTTGGCTCCTCTCAGTGTGGAGGAGTAGCGACTCTACTCTGAGCTCCTCCCGGATGGCCGAGCTCCTCACCCTGTCAGTAGAGTGTAGCCGCCACCCTGTGAAGAAAGCTAATTTTCGCCGCTTGTATTCATGATTTCTTTCGGTCATCACCCAAGGCTCATGACCACAGGTGAGGGTCGGGATGTAGACCGACCGGTAAACAGAGTGTTTTACCCTCATGGCTCGGCTCCCTCTTCACCACTACAGTCACAGTGATCTCGAAAAGGTTAAATGAAAAAAGGGCAACAAACATGATCTGCATGACCTGCTCAGTGTGTTCTGCAGAGACGCATGAAGGTTCCTCAGTGTTCTCACATTCCTTATTACTCTATATTTAATCCTCATATCCTCCTGCTACTCCACTACTGCTCCCTCCCTCCCTCTCTCTTTCTATCTCTCCCTCTCTCTCTCTCATCTACAGATCAGAGTGTGGTTAATAAATCCTCTGGATCTGAATTCATCTTCATCTGGTGCTGCTTACACTGCAAACATGATAAAGTCTGCAGCAGGACCTTCTGTGAGTGTCGGGGCACAAAGTCTCATCTGCACACTGTCATCCCGTCACACTGAGGAGCTTCGGAGAGCGACGGAGCTGGAGCGGGCGTATTTTACTGACCGCCGAGACCCTCTTGGTCTAATTTGGAGCCTGAAAGTGAAGAAGTAAACGTAAGGAGGACAGAACTGCGACAGAACCGCTCCTGTTACCACACACATCTCCTCAACAGGAACCCACAGCAGCTCCTTCTGATCATCTCTTCAATGCAGAGGCACAAAAACATCCATTTCTGATTTTTAATCAGCTCTTCTGCTCTAATTACATGATTTCTCAATGCTGTTCCTTATTTGGTATGTAAAGCACATGATCAGTTTGAAAACAGGATCCATTCCAAAGATTTGGGAACCCTAAACAACATCCAGCGGAATGAGAGAAAGGAAAATAATGAATACTTCTATTAATACATTGGATATTCTAATTAATTTTCCATTAAAGAGTTTAATAAATGCTAAGCTAAAAAATGAACCAATAATTAATAGATACAAGGAAAAGAGAATCTCTAAGCTACAACGTTGCTTCCAGGAAAGTTGTGACACTGTGCAAAATGTAAAAAAAAGTATCAAATGTTGAAACTGAGAAATTTCACTGCTTTTTGAGAAATATTTGCTCATTTTGAATTTGATGCCAGCAGTATGTTTCAAAATGGTTGAGACAGGCAAAAAAGACAGGTAAAGTTGTGTAATGCTAGAAAACACCTGGTGGAACATCTCACAACTAATTAGGTTAATTGGCAACAGGTCAGTAACATGATTGGGTATAAAAGAGCATCTCAGAGAGGCGGAGTCTTTCAGAAGTAAAGATGAGGAGGGGTTCACCACTCTGTGAAAGACTGCACCATCAAATAGTGCAACAATTCAGCAATTTCTCAATGTAAAATAGTAAAGAACTTGTTGATTTCATCATCTACTGTACATAATAGCATTAAAAGACTTCATAGAATCGGAGAAATCTCTGTATGTAAGGTGCCGTGACCTTTGGACCCTCAGGCAGCACCGCATTAAAAACAGACATGATTCTGTAGTGGAAATCACTGCATGGGCTCAGAAACACTTTTGAAAACCACTGTCTGTGAACACAGTTCATCACTGCATCCACAAATGCAAGTTGAAACTCTAAAACACAAAGAAGAAACCAAATATGAACAGGATCCAGAAACACCACCACCTTCTCTGGGCCCAAGCTTATTTAAAATGGACTGAGGTGAAGTGGGAAAGTGTTCTGTTGTCCGACGAATCAACATTTGAAATTCTTTTTTGGAAATCATGGACTCTGTGTCCTCTGGGCTAAAGAGGAGAGGAACCATCTGCCATCTGGCACACAGTTCAAAAGCCAGCATCCATGATGGTATAGGGGGGCATTACATCTGTGAAGGCATCATTAATGCTGAACGATATATTCAGGTGTTGGAGAAACATTTGCTGCCATCCAGACGACGTCTTTTTCATGGAAGGCCTTGATTATTTCAGCAAGTCAATGTCAAACCACATTCTGCATGTATTACAGCCACATTGCTCCGTATTAAAAGAGTCCCGGTGCTAAACTGACCTGCCTGCAGTCCAGACCTGTCACCACTGATAACATTTGAAGCATTATGAAGCAAAAAAAACAACAAAAGAGACGCTGAATTGTTCAAAATGGGCAAAAACAATACAACTTCTCAGTTTTCGATATTTGATAGGTTATCTTTGTGCTATTTTAAATTAAATATAAGGTTTAAATGATTTGCACATCATTGCATTCTGTGTTTATGTACATTTTGCACAGCATCCCAACTTTTTTGGAAATGAGGTTGTAGTAAATTGGCTATATAAGTAAAATAAATACATACAAATGAAGTAAAAATGCTTTAACAATGTCATCATAAGACATTTCTCTGTCAATATCATGATAGATACAGACAATAAAAAAAAGGAAAAAAAGCTGCTCATTTTGTTTCATTACATCATTTCAAAACAAAACAAAATGGAAAGCTCTTTTCTTTGAGAATTTGAGAGTGTACACTTACTGAAAAGTTACTATCCACTAGGCTTATAGGCTGCTATCACAGTGTTATTGCAAAAAATGCTGTAAATCTGAGAAAAAGTGAACTCTAAAAAGTGATGTGTTAAATAACACACTTACATGTGTCACCCATTTTAACACTTTTTTATCACGTTGTTAACACATTCTGTGTTAAAAGTAACAAAAAAACTGCTCTCAGTAATCAGGCACAGACACTATTCAACACATTTTGTGTTAAAAAGAAAAAACGGGTGTCCAGCTAAAGGCAGTGATGTTTTTTAATCTGTTTTTGCTGCAAACTGAGCATTTTAGTCGATGAGATAGAGGTGGGACTGATGAACGCATCACCGGTGATGTGTTATATAAGACAGGGTTAAAGTTTCGGTTTCTCGTTCTTAAAATATAGTTCTCCAGTCACGGTGCGCTGTCACTCCTGTCAGTCTGAGGGCCGTGAATGTGAAGAGTATAGCGTATGTCCATTCTGTCCTCACTTACCAATAAAGCTGTTGATCTGGGAAACATGTCAGCCTTGAAGCAGCTCTTCTCTCTGCCTGCATTAATCTTCACTGTCTGTCAGGCTGCTGATTGATACGAGATGCTGAAGGCCCGCGATCGCGCAGCCAGGCCTGCTGTCCCCTCGCACAGCTCCTCGCCTGGACCTCAGAGAGGCTCCCGAGGCCTGTTGGCACCAGGGTTGCCAGATTGCCTTAATAGTTTCTGACCAAAAAATATTCAATACCCATCAAAATGATTGAAAACAGCCCGAAAAAGTATCAAAAAGGTCAAAGGTTGCCATTTTGTAATAATAAATAATACAGCTATCAATCCACCATCAGTAATAATCTGCAGGGGCTCTTACTTTAGCTAATAGTTTTAATATTTGTCTTTTTTAGGGTTTAGTGTCTCTGCTCTGAAGAACCATATATATATATATATATATATATATATATATAAATATATATATATATATTAGAATTTTCTGTATTTCTCCATAAATTTGACCTAAAACTTCATCAGATTCTAAGTAGATAAAGTCCTAAAAGTAGATAAACAGAATCAAATTAAACAAATGAGACAAAAATATTAAACTTGGTCGTTTATTTATGGAGAACCCTTTACATGATTAAATGGTTCTTTGCAAGATGAAATTGTTCTTCAGATTGACAGAGAATGTGTTGTATATGGTTCTATATAGAACCTTTCTGAAAAGGGTTCTTCTATTGTAGCAAGCTTGATGTTGTAACAATAGCAGAACCCTGTCTGGTGCTACATACAACCCTTCTCAAAAAGGTTCCGTATAGAACCATCTACAGCACATACTCCGTCAATCTGAACAATGCATGATGCAAAGAACCATTTATTCATGCAAAGGGTTCTTTGAGTGTTTGTGGTTGTGGTTGTGCACATACACACATATATATATATATATATATATGGAGGGAAGCTAGGCTTATTCATATTTCATATTCATATAACTTTTTTAAAAAACCTGCCAAAATCATGATGAACCAGCCCAACCTGTGTCTGCACTTAAAATCCAACCAAAAATGTCCAATCTGGCAACTCTGGTTGGCACTATCTGACCCGTCGGTTCCCTCAGCTGACTCACACTGTAAGATTGTCCCTCTACCTCAAATCTCGTTAAACTAATAGCTCTGACTCAACATGCTAACATGGCTTACATTGATTTAACGCTGTTAGCATGAAGCTAATTGTGAAATGCTAACTATTCTGGGCTATTCGCTCCAATTCACCATTAGCAACATTAGCTAACACTTACACTACCTATAATACTATCATCTAATTCAAAGAGTTCAGTATTAGTGTTCTGTGCATTATTTAGCCTTATCTTAGGTGATTTTTGCTTGGCTTTGAAGGGAAATTCCACCATTTTTTCCAAATTTGCACAAAATGAAATGATGTAAACAAAGTCGTTGTTGTTGGTGCTGATAGGAACCAGGCGTCCACCTCTAAAAGCTCCCTCACAGAAAGTTATTATATAAAATGGCTATGAATTCACTGCCTGATGACTGAGACACTGTTTTATGATAGTTTTTATAGAAGATTTTGGACCTAAAATGTATTTTACGGCAAAATAGTCCCCAAAGAAAACTTATTATTTCAGATTTTCCACTATTTTCCATCATCAACATTCCATATAAACTCAGAAGACTCGTGTAGGTTCACTGGTGGTTCTGGATAGTAAATAAAATGTCTATATTTGTGTTGTAGTCATAGCGACCCCCGGTTCCTATCACCACCACTGTAAAGACATCTGAACCATTTCACACCAAACCACTCTGAATCTCTCTGTTTACATCTCACACACTGAGTTATGGAGGAATTTTGAAGATTTCCCTGACTGGTGGATACTGAGTTGCTGTGAATGAGATCATGCTGGAGATGAGAGTCAGGCGAGAGTAGAAAAGGCCTAAAAGACGTATTTTTCTCTCTCCAGGACGAGAACGACGGACCTCTGAGAGCTTCGGATGAAATAAAAAAGGCCACCAGGACTGTGAGAATGCTCTTAACCTTGGAGTGCTTTACTGAGATCGGGGAGTTCCCTCTAGTGCTCCCTTGCTCCGGAGAACCACCAGTGTTTAGAAATGTGTCCTTTACTGTGGATTTCATAAACTGAGGGATTTTCAAGAATGTCAGGGAAAGTGCCTCGGGCAAAAACGCAGCTGCAGATAATAAAAAGGGGAAAAAGGCTTTTTTCTGAAAGGACGAGGAGACAGTGGAGACCGCGGTCTTACGCAACCTGAATACGTCCTGTTAGCTTTGTGTGAAAGTGTGCCAGGCTGGGTGTTACAGTCTCCGCTGGACTACTTTCACCTTTTTGGAGAGAGGAGGATGTTCAGCTGGAGAGATGGGGCACGCTGGGCTCTCGCTGCGCCTGTGAAAGGAGATTTAATGGCCACTTAGCATTTAGCGATAAAGCTGTCAGAGCTCTGCTGGATTTTACTCTGTTTTTAATGAAGGTGAGATCCAGAGTCCACAGCTGATAGGAGTGACTGGAATATCACCGCAACTCAGCCAGCTCGCTGCTTACTTTAAATCTGTTTAGTAATCAATAGCAATAATGATAAAGAAGTGTAATATTCGGATGAGTGCACTTCTAATGGGATACGCGCTATTTTTACACACTATTTAGTGAGCTGGTGTGCGGTTTGGGATGCAAAAATAATGAAGCAGTGGGAAATTTAGATTTAGATCAAGGATATACACTCAAATATAGCAGGTAATACTTTAATAACAAGATTTAAAAAGTGCATAAATACATGTTTTACTGCCTTTGCTGGACCATTAATGGCTTTGTTATCTCATCACAAACAGCCACAGCACTGCAGAGTGAACTCAGTGTTACCTGCCAAAATGGTGGCAGCACGATTGTGACATCATCAGAATACTATCAATTCCTTTATATATATACACACCGATCAGGCATAACATTCTGACCACTTCCTTGTTTCTGCGCTCATTGTCCATTTTATCAGCTCCACTTACTATATAGGTGCACTTTGTAGTTCTACAGTTACAGACTGTAGTCCATCTGTTTCTCTGATACTTTGTTAGCCCCCTTTTACCCTGTTCTTCAGTGGTCAGGACCCCCATGGACCCTCACAGAGCAGGTACTATTTGGGTGGTGGATCATTCTCAGCACTGCAGTAACACTGACGTGGTGGTGGTGTGTTAGTGTGTGTTGTGCTGGTCTGAGTGGATCAGACACAGCAGTGCTGCTGGAGTTTTTAAAGGGTTCTTCCACTGTTACAAGTTTGACATTGTTACAATTGCAGAACCTTTTGGTGCTATGTAGAACCATTTTCAAAAAGGTTCAACATCAACATTCCACATAAAACTCAGAGCACACGTGTGGGTTTTCTAGTGGTTTTCAGTTGAAGGCAAATCACTATAATTCAGCTGTACTCAAAAAAGTATGAGATATGTAACTCATTACTTTCAGTACAGCATTCTCAGCCAGCTGCTTGGAGGCAGAGCATTACAGTTATAATGTAAATGTGGTTTACCAAAAAGCTGAAACGGTTCTGCTCTTATCTGCTGAGGGAAACTTCCAAGGAAAGGAGGTCCTGCAGCTTCGTCATGCATAATGCTGTGAAGATTTGCATACCTGTGAATGTGGCAGGTGAGCCGCTGCTGTATGCTGTTCACTGCTCGGGTGTAGACAGATATACAAACCTGCTCTTAGGCCACCACCAATCAATCATGTGGCCAAAATTAAGAACTTGTGGGTGAATATTGGAAAGCCATTTATATATTACAACCCCATTTCCAAAAAAGTTAGGACGCTGTACAAAATTTGAATAAAAACAAAATGCTATGACATGCAAATCATTTAAACCCTATATTTAATTGAAAATACTACAAAGACAACATGTCAGATGTTGAAACTGAGAAATTCTATTGTTTTTTTTTTAAATATTTGCCCATTTTGAATTTGATGCCAGCAACATGTTTCAAAATGGTCGAGACAGGCAACAAAGACTGGTAAAGTTGTGTAATGCTAGAAAACACCTGGTGGAACATCTCACAACTAATTAGGTTAAATGACAACAGGTCAGTAACATTACTGGGTATAAAAGAGCATCTCAGAGAGTCTTTCAGAAGTAAAGATGAGGAGGGGTTCACCACTCTGTGAAAGACTGAGTGGGCAAATAGTGCAACAATTCAAGAAAAACGTTTCTCAACATAAAATAGCAAAGAACTTTAGCTTTTCATCATCTACGGTACTTAATATCATTAAAAGACTCAGAGAATCTGGAGAAATCTCTGTATGTAAGGGACGAGGCCGAAAACCAGTATTTGCTGGCTGTGATCTTTGGGCCCTCAGGCAGCACTGCATTAAAAACAGACATGATTCTGTAGTGGAAATCACTGCATGTCACTGCATCCATAAATGCTAATTAAAACACTAAAATGCAAAGAAGAAACCAAATATAAACAGGATCCAGAAATGCTGCCACCTTCTCTGGGCCTGAGCTCATTTAAAATGGACTGAGGGGAAGTGGAAAAGTGTCCTGTGGTCTGACGAATCAACATTTGAAATTCTTTTTGGAAATCATGGACTCTGTGTCCTCCGGGCAAAAGACCACTCAGCTTGTTATCAGTGCACAGTTCAAAAGCCATTCATGATGGTATAGGGGGCATTAGTGCACATGGCATGGGTGACGTGCACATCTGTGAAGGCACCATTAATGCTGAACCATATATACATGTTTTGGCAACATATGCTGCCATCCAGATGACGTCTTTTTCAGGGAAGGCCTTGATTATTTCAGCAAGACAATGTCAAACCACATTCTGCATGTATTACAACAGCATTGCTCCGTATTAAAAGAGTCCGGGTGCTAAACTGACCTGCGTGCAGTCCAGACCTGTCACCACTGATAAGATCTGGCACATTATGAAATGAAAAATATGACAAATGAGCCCCTGAACTGATGAGCAGCTGAAATCCTGTATCAAACAAGAACAGAAAACATTTCACTTTCTAAACTACAGCAGAGTCTCCTCAGTTCACAAACACTTACAGAGTGTTGATAAAGAAGAGGTGATGAAACACAGTGGTAAACAGGTGCCCGTCCCAACTTTTTTGGAACGTGTTGTTGGCATCAAATTCAAAATGGGCAATATTTTTTAAAAGACAATTCAATTTCTCAGTTTCAACATTTGATTTGTTGTCTTTGTAGTATTTTCCTTTAAAAATATGGTTTTCATGATTTGCATATTGTTGCATCCTATTTTTATTTACATTCTGCACAGCGTCCCAACTTTTTTGAAAATGGGGTTGTATTTATACACTGTATTTTAAATTAACAAAATTATGCAAAACAGTCAGGTGTCATATCATGTAGTATGTAAACACTGTTACTCGTAACTCTTTAACACATACACTCCATATATGGAGACTAAAAACAGCCTGTTTTTGTGATGTCACAATAAGCAATGCATGTATCCACCCATTCAGTTTAGCCACGCCCATGCTGCCTATAGCACTATAGCCCCACCCACTCAGCCTACAGCAGTTTATCTGTGTAAAAGTTGTGACATATTTTATGTTTTATATATTTAATTTTTTCCAATCAGCCAATACATATAAAATATGCACTTAATTAAGTTCCAGAGCCGCTTAAACTTGTGCATGACTGAACTACAGAGGTTACAGTAAATGAATTCCGACAGAATGGATCCGACTGCAGTTCCGTGTTGCGCTGTTCAGTGTCCTCAGTGTGGAATGGGCTGGTGAACCTGCTGGTGTTGTGTGTGTGTGTGAATGTGCTGAGGTTGTACTGCAGGTCTCGGAGTGGCAGTTCCTTCCTGAGCGCTCCAGACTGCATGTTCCACAGCTGCCCAGCGACCTGCTGGACGAGGCCCAACCACGCGCTGGTGTACGAGTGTGCACATGTGCATGGAAGTTCTCACTGGGGGCGTGTCCTTTGGCAGTTCCTGTGAGCCGGGCTGAGACAGCATGCTGCCTAACCGGTATGAATGAAATTCGAGGTGGGGGGGTGGGGTGGGGGTGTGTGTAGAGCCAGTCGCTCTAATGTGTGTGTGTGTGTGTGTGTGTGTGTGTGTGTGTGTGTGTTCCTGTTGCACCAAACCTGACTCCACTCTCGTTAGGAAATTCCACTCCACATTACTGGGTTGCCGTGGCGATTGCATGGCTCCTGTCCCAGACTGGTTCCCATGAGATGGAAAAAAAAGAAAAAAGTGAATTTTCATTTGTCTGAACTTTTCTCAGGCCTGACATTCCATCACTCTTCCATTTAACATTCAGCCAAAACCGATGTCGGAAAAAAAGCTGTGTGTAAAAGTTTGTGCACCCCCGGCCAAATCCCATGCATTCCACTTCAGCACATTTTAAAGCACAATTAGAGAAAATGGAAAAATAAAATGAAAAATTGTGGCCTGTGAAAAAGCTACAGCACATTTTATATTTTATGCTTTTTAAAACAAACAAACAAACAAACAAAAAAACAGAAACTGTGCAGTAAAATAATTTGAAGAAAAAAGCTTTTAAATTCTCTGTAGAGGATGTGTTATCTTATTTTCACTCAAAAAAAATTACAACCATTTGACCAGAAGCGCTATTTAACGGAAGAATCATCTAACTCTACTCTCAGCTGTGTGAGTCAGTGAGTCTCTCTCTCCCTTTATTCCAGCTTCCATTCTGTTCAGGAGACTCACTTTCAGTTCCTCAAAGAATCTGCAGACACACCTCCAAAGTTCAGTCTTAGAAGCTGGTTGATGATTTTCTGAAGTAATCAAACACATTCAGTGGTGTTGAGGTCTGGACTCTGGGGTGGTCAGTCCATCGTTCAGCTTCTTTGTTTGATCTGTCCATCTCCTTTCCTCATATTTTTCATATATTCTCATATATACATATATTTTTCAATTGTATGTAGTTTTAACAAAGGTTACATTTATACCTATAATCTGTTAAAGGTTCCTTTGCTAATATTTAAAATATTTCATACATTTTCAAAATACATTTATTTTGTATGGTACATTTCTATGTGTAATTTTTTCCCCAGACAGTTTAAAATAAATGCATTTTAAAATATATTTGGTTAATATAATATTCTGAAATCCATTTTAGTGTTTTGGGGTGTATTTCAGCATCGACTGCAGTGTGTTTAAAATATAATTCCAATATGTTAAAATGTATGTTTTTTCCGTATGGGAAATGAAGGAGGTGGTGGTGGGGGGGGTCTCTGACTCCTGTGCAGCACTGTATGCCGTTCATTCATTATGTTGATGTGATTTAACCTTTTGCCTCCGACCAGAGAAACCTCAGTGTGGTTAAACACGGCCGCTGTGTGAACTCTGCTCAGCGCTCGGTTTAAAGGGAAAGCGTGAATGTTCTGAGCCTGAACTCCGCTGTGTGGTTTAACTTGGAGCCTCAGATTCCTTCACTTCGCTCGAGGACTCGAGTCTGCGGTTTTCGCTCTTTTAAGCGACTGTGGCTCCGTTTTGGGTAGGGGAGCGTTCATCAGAGCTCTACACCCACCAAAAGTACAGTCAGGGCGCTGGGAATGCCCCGTGAAGAACCTGTGAGAGCTCTCTACTCAAAACGGCTCCGATAAGTAGGTCACGCTGGCGTTCCTCTCAGACATATTCAGGTACCGTCGAGTGAGGCTCGACAGCGCTCCACCAAAACCCACTGAGGACTTCCAGCTGCTGGTGAAGACGTTAAAAAAGGCAGCCTCTCTGAAGGAGCTCGGCCTCAGGATCGATAAACACGCAGGCCGAAAGGTTTAGCATGACCATCACATCACAGAAGGTCACGGTCCTGGGTCCACTGCAGCTACACAGCGGCCTTTGTTGCGTTTAAAAGCACATTTAACTGGAAAAGATGATTTTCCTCGTTAATATGAAATCAGAGTTTATCGCAAACAGTGCCGAAACAGCCTGTTTTGAGCTGTGATGTCACAAAAAACAGGACATCTATGCACATCTGCAAATACAGCAGATTAGTGCTGCCCATTCATGGTGATGAGTGTTTTAGCCTGCTTTCTGAACGAGGCAGCCAATCAGGGCAAAGCGCATCTGCATACATAATGAGGCAGTAACAAAAACAGCCTGTTTCGAATTTGCTGGTTTTGTGATGTCACAAAAAACCAAAACGTCTACATGTATCTGCACATACAATGGTTTAGCCCCACTCATTCACGCTGATGTTATATGAAGTGTTTTAGCCTTTTCTGAATGATGCAGCCAATCGGAACAGAGCTCATCTGCATACGTAATGAGGCAATAACAAAAACAAATTTTGATTTCGCTATTTTTGTGATGTCACAAAAAAACCAAAACATCTACTTGTATCCAAACATATAGTGGTTTAGCCCCACCCATTCACGCTGAAGCCATAAGGAGCGTTTTGACTGCTTTCTGAATGAGGCAGCCAATCAGAATAGAGCTCATCTGCTTACATAATGAAGCAGTAACAAAAACAGCCTGTTTTGAATTTGTGATGTCACAAAAACCAAAACATCTACATACATCTGCACATACAATGGTTTAGCCCCACCCATTCACGCGGAAGCTATTAGGAGAGTTTTGACTGCTTTCTGAATGAGGCAGCCAATCAGAACAGAGCTTATCTGCATACATAAAGGGGCAGTAACAAAAAACAGCCTGTTTAATTCTTAAAGATGAAAAGAGTTTAGAAAATGAACTCCTGCTTTTGGTATATAAAACCACACAAACAACATCAGTGGACTGTTATCACGGGAATAAAGCCCAGAACCCCTAACTGATGTAACAGACGGGCCCTTTAATTAGTAAACAGGTGTGATATTGAAAAGTGGAGGAGTCGTTTTCTGATTAAAGGAAGCTTTTTTTGTCTAATGTCTGTCTACTGCATCTGTGCTGTATGATCGATTAGCACGGACAATAATTCTTTTTCTTGTAATTAGAAAAGAACTATTAAAGAGCCCATATATTACAATTTCTTCTATTTTATTTCCTCCCTGAGCTTCACTTATAATACTTCTGTGGTTTTGTGTACCAAAAAAAAGTCTAAATTAATTTCTACATCATTTTTTTACAGCCTCTCTCTGTCCTTTACAATTAAACAGGCTGTTTTTCTTACTGTGCCTTTAAGACGAATCTGTTTAAACAAGCTCTGTTCCGATTGTGCCTCATTTAAAAAGCAGTCTGGGCTGAAATACTACTTATAACTTCACTGAAGAGGCAGAGCTAAACTGCTGTAGCTGAATGGGTGGAGCTAAACTGCTGTAGGCTGAATGGGTGGGGCTAAACTGTTGTAGCTGAATGGTGGAGCTAAACTGCTGTAGGCTGAATGGTGGAGCTAAACTGCTGTAGGCTGAATGGGTGGGGCTAAACTGTTGTAGCTGAATGGTGGAGCTAAACCGCTGTAGCTGAATGGTGGGGCTAAACTGCTGTAGGCTGAATGGTGGGGCTAAACTGTTGTAGCTGAATGGATGGAGCTAAACTGCTATAGCTGAATGGATGGAGCTAAACTGCTGTAGCTGAATGGGTGGAGCTAAACTGCTGTAGCTGAATGGTGGAGCTAAACTGCTGTAGCTGAATGGATGGAGCTAAACTGCTGTAGCTGAATGGTGGAGCTAAACTGCTGTAGCTGAATGGTGGAGCTAAACTGCTGTAGCTGAATGGGCGGGGCTAAACTGCTGTAGCTGAATGGTGGAGCTAAACTGCTGTAGCTGGATGGAGGGGCTAAACTGCTGTAGCTGAATGGTGGGGCTAAACTGCTGTAGCTGAATGGGTAGGACTAAACTGCTGTAGGCTGAATGGGCGGGGCTAAACTGCTGTAGCTGAATGGGTGGAGCTAAACGTTTTGATGCTTTAAGAATGTTTACATACCACATCAAACTCTCAATATTTCAAAAAACTGATTTTGGCATTTTAAACTCACTCAAAGCACACATAATAGGCTCAAATGGGCAGCAGATACAGATTCAGTCTTTAATATTCTTTTAAGTTCACAGTGTTTTTGCTTGTCTGAGCATCATTTCAGGGTGGACGGTGCTGCCCGGCTCTCAGAGGAACGTCTGTACAGTAACCGGTAGATGTTCAACATGTTCTAATGATATATTGTGCCTCTTTACCACTTTTGCGCCCAATGATCCTTGATTTTTAAGTGAGGGTGTAAATCTTGAGAATAAAGCTGATTTTGGTCCAGGTTCCCCCTGGCTTGGTTCCAGGCTTGTCGTCGTGGCGACCGGGAAGACCCACGGCAGCAGTCTGTGGGCGATGCATCATGGTCAGGCTGGTGGGTGGGTGGTGGAGGGGGGCAAAGTAAACAGTCTTAAATCATCTCACTGCCACAGATGGGGTGTGTCACAGTACCCACGCGGGGGGGCAAGAAAGGGGATTGCTGGGCTGGTGCTGACTCTGCAGATTAAAGAGCCCATAGCACAGAAAGCAAACCCCTCCCACTGCTGTGAAATAAGAGTCTGATATAGCACATAAACACTGACAACTGAATACATTTACATGTGTTCAGCCTACAGCAGTTTAGTTTAGCTCTATCTATTTAGCCTACAGGAGTTTAGCCCCGCCCATTCAGCCTACAGCAGTTTAGCTCCACCCATTCAGCCTACAGCAGTTCAGAAAGGCCAAATCAGCCTATAGCAGTTTATCTTAGCCTCACCCATTCAGCTTACAGCTGTTTAATTTAGCTTCACCCATTTATCCTACAGTAGTTTAGCTCTGCCCATTCTGCCTACAATAGTTTAGTTTGGCCCCACCCATTCAGCCTACAGCCATTTAGTTTAGCTCCACCCATTCAGTCTATAGCCGTTAAGTTTCGTTCCACCCATTCAGTCTACAGCCATTTAGTTTAGCTCCGCCCATTCAGCCTACAACAGTTTAGTTTGGCCCCACCCATTCAGCCTACAGCCATTTAGTTTAGCTCCACCCATTCAGTCTATAGCCGTTAAGTTTCGTTCCACCCATTCAGTCTACAGCCATTTAGTTTAGCTCCACCTATTCAGTCTATAGCCGTTATGTTTAGTTCCACCCATTCGGCCTGCAGCCATTTAGTTTAGCTCCGCCTTTTCAGCCTACAGCAGTTTAATTTAGCTCCGCCCATTCAGCCTAAAATGGTTTAGCTCCACCCATTCAGCCTACAGCAGTTTAGCTTCACCCATTCACACTGTTGAAGTTATAAGGAGTGTTTTAGCTTGGGCTGCTATTTTAACGAAGCACAATACAGCAACGCAGCCAATGAGAGCAGAGTTTATTTACATATATCAGTGTTAAAGGCACAGTAACAAAAATATAATATAATGTTTAATATAATATGTTATACTAATATAAGGAGAGGTCGTGTAAAAATTACGACTGTTCTTTGGTGCATAAAAGCACCTCAGTGTTTCACATGGACCCTATAATACAATTCAAATGTAGGGTCTGGGCCCTTTAGAGCTTTTGGATTTGTGTGAAGTAGGAGCTGCAATTCAGCCCGTCCTCGTTTATTGGTGACCACGGATGCGGTCAGACCGAGAAAAGTGATGTGAATCTGAAAACGTGTGCATGTAGGTGTATGTGGAGCTCGTGATTCATCCTCTCGGAGTGGATGGAGGGCCGGTGGCCAAGCGTTTCTGCTGCTACACAGCTTTGCTTGCCTCTCCATGCAGAAGCCCAGATTCAGCCTAAGCCAGACTTTTCAAAGGAGACCACCCCTCTACACCCCCCCACCCCCAAAAAGTCAATGGCATTCAATGAGCTCCAGTTCTAATGGGCTTTGTGTTGGATTCTTAGCATTCAACTTGAATCATTCCTCTTTCACGAGTGTGTGCTTAATGGAAAGCCTCGTAATAAACGTCCATGAATTAGCGAATAAAGGCCATTTAGTTCTATGTCGAGTTCTACGCTGAATTGGACGATTTATGATCCATGCATTTGGCATTAAAATGAAAGCAGGCCTTGCTGCTCAAAATTAGGCACTACAGTTGGCTGGTACACATACATTTGGAGTGGGCAATATGATGGTATTTTATCATTACCGTGATTACTTTTATTATCTTAGTACACAATAGTAACGATATTATTATTATTAACGATAGTATTATTATTAACAATTAGCCCTTTTTAACTGTATTTAGTCCAGCGCGGCGTGTGAAGTGCCGAATAATAATCATTATATTTATATTTTTTTATGTTAGTTGTTAAAGCAGCACTATGTAACATTTGAGGATTTGGAGCCCTCTCTGGTGGAAATGTGTAACTGCACACAACATGTGGAAGAACATTTTGTATCGTGGGTTGAGCTTCTTCCCCGAGTGGATGAGTCAGCCGATTAAGAGAGAATTCAGAGAGAACTCAGTCTAAACTGAAGGAGCGTCTCTGAGGATGTGAGTGAATTATCTACTATAGTCATCACATCTTCAGCAGTGTGATGTTGATTCTGAGATCATTTCAGGCCGAAACATCGAGCCGGACCTTCTTTTAGAGTCTGTGTGTGACGTTAATACGTAAAGACGTACGACGTGGTGTGAAAAACTCGATGCCTCTGGTTATAAAATGATTATTTTAGGCTTTACAGGGCCAACGTGGCTAGAAAACACTACGAGGAGAAGATCACCTGATTGGTGGATCTCTATAACCTGCACATCTCCAGAGTTCAGAACATTCCAGTGTGAGATTTTATAAAAACTAATAAAAGAGGCTACAAAACTGACAAAACTCCTAAATAATAAACTCATACACAGAAATAAAGATGAAGCTTCTTATTCACCAGAATCTCATCTGAATTTTCTGTTCCACCTTAAACTGGAAATCCATCTATATGTTTGTGTTTTTCATATTTTGAATGGTGAATATTTAAAACCATTCATGAATAATAATTTGGCGAAGAATGACTGGCCCTCAGGTGTTTGATGAAATAAATGGGACACGTCTGCTTCCCCAAATGAAAAAAAAATAGATCCTAAATGTATTGATCAAATATATTTTTGCAATTTCTGAAAATGGCCAAAAATGTATTTCTTAAATATATTTAAAATGCATTTATTTGTATTTTTTATCATATTTTAATAACTCTCAGGTATTGGATAAAAAACTGTGGACGCGTCTGATTCCCTGCGTTAGGCGCTCCAGCACGGCTGCGTATATGAAATAATAAACACAGCAGGTCGAGCTCTGAATGCTCCACAGCTAACGCAGCTAAACAAACAGGAAAGGCCTCAGCTCTGCACACGCACACACGCACACACACACACACACACGCACACACACACACTTTACACAGGGAAATACACATACACACACACTTTACACAGGGAAATACACACACACACTTCACACACACACACACACACACACACGCACACACACACACACACACTTTACACAGGGAAATACACACACACACTTCACACACACACACACACACACACACGCACACACACACACACACACTTTACACAGGGAAATACACACTTACACACACACTTTACACAGGCACACACACACACTTTACACAGGGAAATACACAGACACTTTACAAAGTTCTGGTTCTTCAAGGGTTCTTTCTGTTTGAAACCATGAGTGAAGCATTTGCTTGATTAAAGGTAAGATGCTTCTTTGGATTGCTGGAGGGTATGTTGTATATGGTGCTACATAGAACCTTGTTGATAATGGTTCTATGTAGCACCAAAAAGGATTCTTGTATTGTGTACAAGCATGACTTAACAACAACACAACCCTTTTTTGCTGTATAGAACCCTATGCAGCACATTCTCCATCAGCCTGAGGAACGCTTTCACCATGCAAAGAACCACTTAAGCACAAAATGGTTCTATATACACTCTTAAAAAGGTGATTCATCAAGGGTTCTTTAGTATAAGCAAAGGTCCTATTTGGAACCATGAGTTCCATGCTTCAAATTGAAGGAGAATGTGTTGTGCATGGTTCCATATAGCACCAACAAGGATTCTTCTAATGCTACAAGCTTGACATCATAATAATGGCAGAACCCTTTTTGGTGCTATACAGCCATTTTCATTAAGGCTCTATATAGAATCATCTACAGCACATTCTCCAAGCATTTTACCATACACTCTTAAAAAAGTGTTTCCTCAAGCGTTCTTTAGTATGAGCAAAGGTTCTATTTGGAACCACGAGTTCCACATTTGCATGCTTCAGATTGCAGGAGAATGTGTTGTGTAAAGGTTCCACCAGCAAGGACTCTTCTAATGCTACAAGGTTGACGTCATAACAGCAGCAGAACCCTTTTTGGTGCTACAGAGAACCATTTTCATATCTACAACACGTTCTCCAACCATTTTACCATGCAAAAAAACATTTAAGCACACAATGGTTCTATATGCACTCTTAAAAAGGTGGGTTCTCAAGGGTTATTTAGTATAAGCAAAGGTTCTATTTGGAACCACGAGTTCCACATTTGCATGCTTCAGATTGCAGGAGAATGTGTTGTGTATGGTTCAACCAGCAAGTATTGCTACATGGTCGACGTCATAACAGCAGCAGAACCCTTTCTGGTGCTACACTGAACCATTTTCATAAAGGTTCTATACAGAACCCTATACAACACATTCTCCATCCATTTGATGAACCACTTCACCATGCAAAGAACCATTTAAATATGCAGATGTTTCTGTATGGAACTCATGGTTCTAAACAGAGCATTCCCTTTACTATAGAACCCTTAAAGAACCATCTTGTGTATATTAAGTTTTTTTGGGGGGGGGGGTGATTCCTGGGTTCTGTGGTGAAAGCAGCAGCAGAGCCTCTGCATTGTGAAGGGAAAAAGAGCTGCTGCTGCGCGCGCGCTGTGTGCACTGCCCATCCCCCCACCGCTCGAGCGCGCACACACACACACACACATACACACACACACGCGCACACACACACACACACTCCCATAGCAAAGTTCTGCTGCTTGTGCAAGCACTGAGACTGCGCGCGCGCGCGCGCGCGCGAGAGAGAGAGAGAGAGCGCGAGAGAGATAGAGAGAGGGAGGGGGTGGGGGAGGGGGGGCAGCGACTAGAAGCGAAAGAGCGCGAGTGTGAGGGAGAGAGCGCGCGCGCGCGCGTGAGCGAGCATGGCTGCTTTCATTAGTCTGTTGTACTTCAGCCCGGCTGCTCTGTTGTTGTTTTTTCTTTCTTTCCTTCTTTCTTTTCTTTTCTTTCTTTTTTAACCGCGTGCTTCAGTTTAGCTTTATTGCCTCGGTGTGTGCCCCCCCCCTTACCTCCGCCCTCCCCTCTTCTACACTGCATTTCACTTTTTTTCATTTTCACTTCCTGCTCTCAGTCCATCCCCCATCCTCTTTCCCTTTCTGTCCTCTCTCTCTCTCTCTCTCTCTCTCTCTCTCTCTCTCTCATTTCACGCTTTTTCTCTCTCTCTCTCTCCGCAGATCGAGCCGCTCTTATCAGCTCCAGCTCTCCTGTTCTGCTGTGTTGTTGGGGCTTTTATTTTGTAATTTTTTTAACATACGGAAAAATGTATAACAATAAAAAATAAATGTTAATAAATATATAAATACACACACACATATAAAAACATAACACACTGAGCGTGAGCAGACGCCCCCTCCCTTCTCTCTCCTCCTCCTCCACCCTTTCTTTCAACTCCAGCTCCGCTCCTGCGCCGGAGTCCACTCCGCGTGTTCCGCGCGGCCGCGCGCTCGGGGTAAAATGGCTGTGTCTCGCGGAGCCTCGTGCTGGTTTGATCGGTTTTTTCTCGCGCACGCTCTCGTTCCTGTAACCCCCCTCTTGTTTTTGTTTTTCTGTTTTTGTTTTCCAGCTGCATTTTCCAGGGGGGGTCCTGCTGAATTAAACTAGATCGGATCGCGGGACTTTTATTTATTATTCTTTGAGTAACTTTTATTTTATTATTTTTTTCCCCCTTTTTTCTTTAACTGGAAACGCTGGTCCGGGAGTAGTAGTGAGTAGTAGTGAGTGGTGAGGAGGAGAAGGAGGAGTAGTGAAGAAGAAGAGGAGGAGGATGAGGAGGATGAAGATGAAGATGATGATGGGGACATTGTTATAAATAATTGCATTTATGTGGATGTTTGGAGCTCCGGACTGCGAGCGAGAGGGCGAGTCGCATTGAAAAAGACTGAGAGAGGGAGAGAGAGAGCGAGAGAGAGAGAGTGAGAGAGAGACATAGACACACACACACACTCACACACACAGAGGGGATATTATCATGGCCGCTCAGGTCGCCACTCTCAACACAAGCCCGGCCGCCGAGCTGAAGAAAGCGGACCGGGAGCCTCCGGAGGAGCCGCCGGCGGCGGCGGTGGCGGTGGCGGCGCCCGGTGAGAAGCAGCAGCAGCCCCAGCCGGCGGCGGCGGACGGGAAGGAGAGGGAGGCGCGGGCGGACGGAGGAGCGTCCCCGGGACAGAAGGAGCTGCAGGACGGGGCCGAGGTGGGAAACGCAGGAGATCCTGATATGAAGAACGGGAACCCACCCAGAGTGAACAACGCCAACCAGAACGATTCGGAGCCCGGCGCGGCCCACCAGCACCCCGCAGCCGCCTTCCCTCCACCTCCTTACGGCTACAGCCAGCACTACAGCCGGGCCCCTTTTCATCAACATGGCGGACAACAAAGCCCTGGCACACTGCTAGAGCCCTACCCGCCCAACTCGCACGACCCCGGCTTCTCGAACCACTATAACAGCTACAGCCCGTTCCCCGGCCGGACTGCCTACCAGGGCCCGGGCTACGGAGTCAGCTCCCCGCGGGGCGGCAGCGGCCAGGCCCAGGCTCAGGCTCAAGCTCAGGCGGCCCAGCCGGGCAAGCAGCAGCAGCAGATGGTGGGATCCTATAACAACCAGAGGTACAGCAGCATGGGGACCCCTCAGCCAACTTCCACACCAACTCTCAACCAGCTGCTGACCTCGCCGAGCTCCACCAGGACCTACCAGAACTACCAGGGCGACTACAGCACGCAGGACGGGGGGAATAAGGGGGACGGATCCGCTCAGTATGGACACCCGGCCTGGCAACAAAGGGCCCACCATCCGCCGCCTGTGAGCCCGGGGAGGAACCAGGTACATAAGCTCCTATCCGCCTGGTTCTAGTTCGAATTATCCCGTTCCACCTTAAATGGCGCGGCGGTTGCATTGTGGCGCCGCGGCGCCACAATGCAACCGCCGCGCCATTTAAGGTGGAACGGGAAAATTCGAACGAGAACCAGGCGAATATCTTGCGTCCCTTCCAGAACCTGTTTGTTTTTGTTTGTGCGCACCCAAAAAGCATGCATATACGCCCAAAACGCGCCTATTCAGACGTTTTCCTGCTCGATATGAAGGATGCTTGACCCCCTTTTTGCGGGAAAATCGATAAGCGTGTGCTGTTCTTGTCTGATGCGAGGCGTGTAAACACTGTAAACACGGGGAGCTGGTGTGTGGCTGCTCGGCTGCTCGGCTGCTTTGCTTTGGGATTTGAATTATGGAGGTAAAATCCTTCTGTCAAAGCCAGGAGACAGTTGGTCTTAGGTTGACATGCTTGCTGCGATCTGATTGGCTGCCCGTCTCCGGCTCCTGGCCATTTATAATTGCATCTAATGTAATGGCGCAAAAACACGGAGCCCACTACTTTTACGCTGCACGTTTAATCCGCGTTCTCGATTTTTTTTCCGCGGGATGCACGCGGGAAAAAATGCAGCTCGAGCGTTTTCGTAGTGGGAAAATGTTTTAAAATGTATCTATGAAATCAGTTTATTTTATTTAAAAAAAAAGACTTTTTTTAAAGGGTGTGTGAAGTGTGGACCTCTACTCATTCATCACACGTATACACTTAAACATGGTGGTGGTTCTGTTTAGATCTGTGGTTCTCTGTATGGTGAAATGGTTCTTCAGATTGATGGAGAATGGGTTGTATAGCACCAGAAAGGTTCTTCTGATACAAGCTTGACATTGTAACTAGAGGAGAACCCTTGTTGGTGCTATATAGAACCATATACAACGCGCTCTCCATCAGTCTGAAGAACCATTTCACTATGCAGAGAACCGTTTAAGCATGCAGCACCATTGCCTTCACTAAAGAACCCTTGAAGAACCATCTTTTTAAAAGTGTGCAGCATTTTTGATCAAGATTACTGCAGTTTAAGTATGTGATTTTTTTTTATATTTATATCAATAAGAAGTCAGAATATTTAACATTTATTCATTAAGTTTTGTTTTATTGCATGTTTTAAAAATGAGCTACGAGACTATTTTTTGTGTTTATGTATGTTTATATGTGTTATCCACGTTTACATCCACTCACCCTTTCATTAGCTTTATTCTAGTCGCATCACAGACATGCACAATATGTATTTTTGACGATTATTATGCTGCGTTTTAAGCAGCGTTATTCACTGTTTTGATTTTTCAAGAACTACAGGACGCTGACTGAAGTATGCGGAATACTTTTTAACGTGTTCACTTTTTACATTTATTTTATCCTCTTTTTAAAATGATGTAGGAGACTATTTTTAGTGTATGTAGAGTGCAGATCATTTACATCTACTCACGCTTTCATTTGCTGCATTCTTTTTCATCATAAATGTGCACATATTTAACTGTCGACTGCAGTTTAAGCCACGTTAAATATTTTTTTGCACAAGACGCACATTTAAAGAAATTATAACCCAACCTTTTAAGTCATCAGAATACTTTGTAACATTTATTTATTAAATTTTTATTTAAAAACATCTACATCCACTCACTCGGTCATTAGCTCTGTTCACAGACATTATAAGTGTTGTATTGTTGACAAATTAGTGCGGTTTAATCATGTCACACTTTTTTTTGCCTTAAATATGACTCCCAATTAAGTAGGCAGGATACCTTTAAACATTGATCTATTTAATAAATTTATTTTGTTCCCTTTTTTAAATTGGCTAGGAGACTATTTTAGTGTATAAAATGTGTAATATGTAGAATGTATGTCTACTCACTCATCCTCTTATTCTTTTTACATCAGACATGCAAATACTGTATTTTTCACAAAGATTTCTGCAGTTTAAGCTGTTTTACTTATTATTTTGCATGAGACACACATTTAAAAAAAACAGGACGCCTGTTCTAGTAGTCAGAATACTTTTGTGATTTATTCAATTGTTGTTGTTGTTATTATTATTATTTTATTATTATTATTATTTTTATTTTAAAATTTAGTTTGGCTTTTTTAATGTACATGTGTATTTGTAGCATCTACATCTCACTCATTCATAACCTTATTCTTTGTGTGGAAACTTTGCATTACAGACAAGCAGATATTGTATTTCTTTGACGAAGATTACTGCAGTTTAGTCATGTTGGTCATTTTTTAAGCACAAGATGGACATTTGAGAAGAAAAAAGGATCAAAATATCTATTAAAGAGTCAGAATAGTTTTAAATATATTACATTTGTTTAAAATGATTACTTGGGAAATGTGTTTTTTTTTAAATATATGTTTAGGTATAGATACATAATGTCTACGTCTACTAATTCTTCATCATTAGTCATATTCTGTTTATGTTTTGCATCATAGATATGTAAATACTGCATTTTTGACCGAGTGGACTGCAGTTTAAAACACGTCACACTTTTTTTTCCAGGGAATGCACACTTTAAAAAAATTCCGAGACGTTCGTTTATGTGGTCGGAAAACTTTTTAAAAATTATTCATTCATTTATTTTTGGTTGGTGACATTTTTATAGATATTTATACACACATATAGATAAACATATAGATCTACTCACAGCTTTTCTGTCATCAGCAATATTCTTTATATATATATATATATTGTGTGTGTATATGTGTACACACCCATAAAAATTGTGGTTCTTTAAGGGGTCTTTAGTAAAGAAAATGGATCTGTATGGAACATGAACACTCAAAGAACCCTCTGCATGATTAAAAAAGGGTTCTGCTATGGTTACGATGTCAAGGCTGTAGCAATAGAGGAACCTATCCTGGTGCTACATAGAACCATTTTCAGAAAGCTTCTACATAGAACCATAGAAATATATATAATATTATAATTATATTATTATATATATAATGTGTGTAATATGGGTGTATATGATGGACACCGTAGTGCTGCAGTTTATCTTGCAGCTTGTTTACACTGTCCAGTCATGGCCTCATTAATATGCGTGCAGGTTTGTGCTGTTTCTCTATTAGTATAATTTCGCCTGTCAGTCTGTGAGCGTCTTTATTTTCATGCAGTCCTCGTGTTGTTGGGTGCAGCGCGGCTGTTGGTGCTGATCCAGTGTCAGTAGAGGGCAGTAAGTGCGGCTGCTCGTTCCCCCCCCCACGCTGATGTGAGAACAGTCCTTCTTAATGACGGTGGCTCTGGTTCTGACCGGCTCAGACTGTTTACACGTTTACGCGCCGGCCTGCTGTCAGCCAAGTGTCACTACCGCGCACTTCGGTTTCACTCTCATCACTCGTTGCCATGCCGACACCGACGCTCTGAGCCGGAGGTGTTCAGGTTTGCTGCTGCTGCTCCTCGTGGCGTGTTTACTGACCACGTGCTGGGTTTAAACGGCTCGTTTAGGACTTCAGAATTCAGGAGCTGCTTGTTTTCGTCTGTTTTGCACCTACATAGTGTTTTTAGTAAAAACGCTGCTGTTTTTTATTTACTGCGGTTCTGCTGGCTGGAGTTTGTCGAGACTGTTTGGGCTGTAAATTGTGAATAATTATATAATAAGAGTCTCTCTTATGGCCCTGCAGCCCGTTCAGAGCCTCAGCACAGACAGCTGTTTTCTTAGGCTAATTTCTGAGTGTCACTCATGGTCAGAGCTCGTTATGAGCGTTTAAAGAATTGTTGTGTTTGTGTTTAATGTACATGTATATGTGTGTAGCATCTACATCTGTTTAGCCTTTTTTGTGGTCACTTTGCATGACAGACATGCATACCTTGTAGTATTATTCCTATTATTATTATTATTATTATTAAGATTACTGCAGTTTATAAAATGGATAAATCTGATTGGCTGAGTCACGTTTGAAGCTGTAAAATCCACGATATACTCGCACCTATGGCCGCATCACGACACCTGAGCTCTGTATCGCTGTGCCACAACACATAATAAAAACCCTTCTGCTGTTAATGAATAATCTTTGACTCTAATGCTGCTCACATGGAGCACCGAGTGTACTGATGAAGTAAGAACCCGGTTCTGTTTAAACTGAGGGGCTGACAGCTTATGTTCTTAACTAGAACCAGGCTGGTCAGCTAGCTAACAGGCTAAAAGATAAACAGTCTAAACAGCTCCATCATTAATATCACAGGCTTGAATTAAAGCATTTACAGTGTGATTAACTGTGAAATTACAATATAAAAGTCTAAAAAATGTCACTTGAATGTTTTACACACTTCAAATGTCTGTATTTCAGTCAGAAGTCGTGTCAAATCCCGACTGAATCCCAAACGGCTCCGTACTTCCTAAATAGTGTTCTAGCTATGAAAGTATAGAGATTTTAGCCTCTACAGCCAAACAGTGCATCATGTATCGAGTGTGGTGTGTCTGAGTCCCAAATGACTGTTTCTTAGCTGTATTTTGCTCTGTTGGGCCGCAGCATCCAGTATAAACTCCTATGTAGTGCACTATGTAGGGAGCAGGGAGCCGTTTGAGATTCAGCCCCAGTGTGAGAAGAGGGCGCCACTGGATTGGTGCTAAATAAGACTCACGGTGGTGATTTGGTACCAAAAAGTACTTATAAAGCCAAAGTTTCTGCGTTAAACAGTGCTGTGACATCATATGATCATTGTTTTATGACAAAAAGTTATAAAAATCATGAAATGACCGCAGTGAACAGGGATGGGCGACTAAACGTTCTCCTCATTCAGCGGTACCTGGTTGCTCGGCAGTGACACCACACTGTAAAGGACCTAGATTCTTTGGCGGAATACTTTTATGGCGGAACACGTTTATGTTTATTATTATTATTAATAACTTACATTATTTTCTGAAATGTCATGTACTTGAGCAGTAAGCCACTCGAGGCCGCGCGTTACTGCGATTTTATCCTGGCGAATGGGAGTTTAACTAAGAACACCCCTTCCCGGTGATAAAATCGCAGTAACACTGCCTCGAGTGGCTACTGCTTTTATGAAGTGGCGGCCAACGTAAAATATGACGTGTCTTCGTACCAACACGTCACGGTATGCAAATCAGTCAAACAACGTTACCGCCCCCTGATGACGCCCTACTTGCGCTGCACTCATAAATATGAAGGCACAGGAGCTCAGAGTGAGGAGAGAACCGCCCTCACGCACTGAGCTCAACGCCCCCGGCACCTCCTCACAGGGCTGCGGTCTGATGTCTGTACCAGCTGTAAATAACCCAGTTAGTCTGATCTCAGTCCAAAGATTTTATTAAGTGTTTCTTGCGAATCTCCATAAAGCTGCCGATGTTGCATCCGATTCATGTTTCCCTTCACAACTCAGACCCTCGGGCGCGACTGACTGAACAGAAATCAGTGGCAGCACTGGAACTCCGGAAAGCAGAACGGTTCAGGAAAGGTTAACGTTAAACGGCCGCCGTTACCAACCGTCTCAACCGTTCGTCCGCACAGCCTCTCAGACTTTTCTCCCGCTTTCCGTAGTTTCCAGAGCTGCTCGCCGCTGATTCCTGTTCAGTGACTGCGGCGCCGATGGTTCGGTTTATACAGGGGAACTGAATCGGGTGTAACACCACTGCTTTACCCACAATACCTCACAGCGTATTACGAGTTTGGGGGTCTATATTTGCATATCAATAGGAACGGGTATTGATAGGATTTTATTGATGCCAATACTGCTGATCAATACCAGTACTCATCGATTATTGATACTCTTATTGATACTACTCTCTATAGTTTGGTGCACACACAACACGTTCTCCATCAAGCTGAAGAACCTTTTCACGATGCCAAGAACGCTTTATTTACTCAAAGCGTTCTTTGTGTTCATCGTTCTACACAGAACCATTTTCTTTACTAAAGAACCCTTGAAGATCCGTCTTGTTTAAGCGTGTAAGTTTGAGGAATGTCTGTCGAATGCGTATTTGGGCTGAAAATTAGCCGATGCCGATACGTAGCTGATTGATTGTTCCTTCTCTAGAACCGGGTTCTTACTTCATCAGTACTCGGTGCTCCGTGTGAGCAGCATTAGAGTCAAAGATTAATCCATTAACAGCAGAAGGATTTTTCGAGGCGCAGTGATACAGAGTTCCGCTGGTGTGAGGCGGTCGGTGAACATATATCATGTGTTTTACAACAGTTTCAAATGCAGCTCAGCCAATCAGATTACAGGACTAGGACTATCCGTTTTGTGATGTACGGCGTACGACATACGGTGTAGGACCCACACAATCCTGTCCTATTCAAAAAATATGAAAATATTCAAAGTTAAATTATGTGAAAACACTGTGGTCGTCTTAGGCTGCCTAGCAGTTAGAGATTTATGCTAAGCTACCTCCTGAATATTAATTCAGTACAGACTGTAAGCTGCTGAATATGCTAATTAGTCTTTTAATTGAACATTTTCTGATACAGACAGTCAGACTGTCCTACTGAGTAGTTTTAACGCGTGGCCTCACGTCCACCGGCCTCATGTTCTAATTTTCCCGTTCCACCTTAAATGGCGCCACTTAAGGTGGAATGGGAAATTCGAACAAGAAGCTGAAGGAAGGTTAATCATCATTCAATATTAATCAATACTAAAGCTCTGGACTCTCCTGTGTGGTCAGATATTGATCACTTTGATAAATCCACAGCGGTTATTTTGCTGATTCACTGCCGAATTGGCCTCGTCTTGGAGTTAGCGTTAGCGTTAGCCGCTGCTGTGCTGTAGTGAGCTAGCTGGTCAGAATACTGACAGAGATTCAGAGTGGTTTGGTGTGAAATGGTTCAGATGTCTTTACAGTGGTGGTGATAGGAACCAGGGGTCGCCATGACTACAACACAGATATAGACATTTTATTTACTATCCAGAACCACCAGTGAACCTACACGAGTCTTCTGGGTTTGTATGGAATGTTGATGATGGAAAATAGTGGAAAATCTGAAATAATAAGTTTTCTTTGGGGACTATTTTGCCTCACAGCGCCCTGCATGTATCCCTCCACCATGAATGGAGTTTAAGTTCTCAAAACGATCATAAAACAGTGTCTCAGTCATCAGGCAGTGAATTCATAACCATTTCATGTAGGAACTTTCTGTGAGGGAGCTTTTAGAGGTGGACGTCTGGTTCCTATCACCACCACTGTGAACAGTTCTGGAGCGTTTCACACCAAACCACTGTGAATAGCTTTGTTTACATCTTATAGAGAGAATTATGCAGACTGTTCTGAATTGGTGGAGTTCCCCTTTAAGCCTGTGTGTTGGACGGTTTGTGTGAAGTTCCTCAGTTTTACCTGCTGTGTCAGTGGTTCTGGTTCTGCTCCTCTGCTGGCTGTTTCTCGTCTCTCTGGTGTAAATAACGGTTCAGTGTGACCCGTATGAGGATTACATGGAGCAGAACTCTCCGTTAGGACTGGATGAATGTATTTATAACCTGAAATATGATCCAAACCGGGCCGTATGATCTGTGTCTGTGTGTAAATATCGTCTGTATCGATGTGCCGCAGGGCTGCTGTTCAGTTTTGGTGATATATTTGATAAATACTGGTTGTATCTGTGATGCAGTTCCTCTAAACTGCAGCGCCTCTGTTGCCGGGCAGTTTGTCTGAATGGAGATGGAGCACTGATATGGAGCCTGTGGGCCGATCACGATATCTGATATTGATCATGTCTGTATTGCTGATTCTGATACGTAAAACATCTGTAAAATGTATAAATTCGGACTAAACCTACAGAGAAGTCTAACATTTATTAGTGCAGAGTTAGAAGAGCAGTAAAGTGATTAAAAGGCTGATATTTCAGTGCAGTTCAATAAATACATCATCAAATATTAGTGAAATATCCACCAACTGTGTGAAACGGATTAATCTGGCCAATTAATTTTCTGCTGATCGTCCACTTTTTAGTTTTTAATTATGTTGTGTTCTTCACTGTATCTAGAACAGTTACTGCACTGAGATTCAGATTCGAAAATACATTAAAAATGACCATAAGCTTGCTTTTTAACTTATTAACCTTATAAAAGAATGGGGATTATTAGCTTTATTAATGCTAAATTATTAACCTTATTAGTGCTAACCTATTATTTATATTATTTCTGACTCATTAGCTTTATTAATCCTAGCTTATTAACAATATTGGTGCTAACTATTAATGCTAAATTATTAACTTTATTAGTGCTAGCTCTAACTATATTAATGCTGTCTTTTTTCTTTATCAGTGCCGACTCATTAACTACATTACTGTTAAATTATTTTAAGTGCTAACTCATTTATTTCAGTGCTAGCTGTAACTGTATTAGTGCTGCCTCATTAAATATATTAATGCTAATTTATTAGTGCTGATTCTTTAACTATAGTAGTGCTTAATTAACTTTATTAGTGCTAGCTCATTACCGGATTGATGCCAAGTGATTAACTTTATTCTGCTAACTCCAATAAATTAATGTTAGTTTAACTTAGTGCTAGTTTATTAGCACATTAGTGCTAACTCTTTAAATATATTAATGCTAATTATCTTTATTAGTACTAAGGAGGAAAAGATAAAGGACCGGTTTCCTGTTCAGGGATTGTAGTGTAAAGAGTACTGTAATAGTGTAGTAAACTGTACTGTAAAGTATAATGTAGTGTAGTAAAGTGTAGTATACTGTAATGTGTAGTAAAATGTAGCGTAAGTGTAGTGCAGTGTAAAGTATACTGTATTGTGTAGTAAAGTGTACTGTAAAGTATAATGTGGTGTAGTAAAGTAATGTAGTATACTGTAATAGTGTAGTAAAGTGCAGTGTAAAGTATACTGTAAAGTATGATGTAGTGTAAAGTATACTGTAATGTGTAGTAAAGTGTACTGTAAAGTGTAATGTAGTGTAAAGTGTACTGTAATGTGTAGTAAAGTGTACTGTAAAGTATAGTGTAGTGTAAAGCGTACTGTAATAGTGTAGCAGTATAGTGTGCAGTGTTGTGTTGTAGTGATTCCTGTCCTCAGTGTAAATGAGTGTCAGTGCTGTAGGCTGATTAGTGGGGGTGGGTGGGGGTGTTCGGGGGTGGGGGGGGGGCTGTTAGTGCTGATGGGACGGTGCTCTCTGCTCTGCTGAGTAATGATCTCAGCATGCTGTCTCACTCTGACTGTCTGGGCGTTGATGGGGTGTTTTTGTGAATGATCCTTTGCTGCCTGGCAGTGACAGGTGTGTGTGTGTGTGTTTGTGTGTGTGTGTGTGTGTGTGTGTGTGTGTGGGTGTGTGTTTGTGTGGGTGTGTGGGTGTGGGTGTGTGTGTGTGTGTGTGTGTGTAGGTGTTTGTGTGTGGGTGTGTGTTTGTGTGGGTGTGTGTTTGTGTGGGTGTGTGTTTGTGTGTGTGGGTGTGTGTGTGTGTGTGTGTGTGTGTGTGTGTGTGTGTAGGTGTTTGTGTGTGTGGGTGTGTGTGTGTGTGTGTGTGTGTGTGTGTGTGTGTGTAGGTGTTTGTGTGTGTGTGTGTGTGTGTGTGTGTGTGTGTGTGTGTGTGTGTTTGTGTGTGTGGGTGTGTGTGTGTGTGTGTGTGTGTGTGTGTTGTGTGTGTGTGTGTGTTGTGTGGGTGTGTTTGTGTGTGTGTGTGTGTGTGTGTGTGTGGGTGTGTGTGTGTGTGTGTGTGTGTGTGTGTGCTGATGGAGTTTCAGTGATCTCCTTCACTGAACTGATCCCAGATCATAAACAATAATATAAGCTGCTTTATTGTGACTGAAACTGTTGATAGCAGTGATGAAAACTTTGTGGCTGATTCCGATACCAGTTACCGATAATTGGAACCTTATTGGGCCGATACTGAAATCATATATGTGTGTTTCGGGAGCACTTATAAAGTGGATGACATCACAGCTGCATCTGTGTCGTTTTCCGTTCCACCTTAAATCGAGCAGCAGAATGTAACCGCAGCACCGTTTAAGGTGGAACGGGAAATTTCACTGGCGAATGTTCGAATGAGAAGCTGGTGAATCCAAAGCCGTCTTCAGTCCAGTCGTTGAGAGCAGTGCAGTTTGATGTCCTTTAGCTATGTTGTGTACTTTTACAGAATAAGAGTCCCCCTGTGGTGGTGTGGTGGGCTGCCCCCCCCACACCGTGTGATTGGAGAAATGTCAGATTTAAACTGTTCCACTGGGATGTTTTTTAAATGTGAGGCTGATATATTTTCTTCTGACATTTACTTTTTAAATGTAGCTGGTTAGCATTAGTCACTTCCTCCCCTAAACGTTTCTTGGGCTCTGCATCTTTAGGTTTAACTTGCGTGACGTGTGTTTTCGGAGAAAAGGGCATTAACCTGTTAAACGGGAGCTGCGGAGAGCGGAATAAGAACTGCTGAGGACTTTAAACTTGGAGCTGCAGCGTCTGTGACTGAGGAAGTAGAGAGGGGTGGAAATGAGACTCAGCACGTTGTTATTATTACAGATCCTTTTTAAAGTGATCAGCTGTGTCTGTGGTTACGATGGTGTTTGGTGTTAAAGGGCCACAGCTGGATCAGAGCCTTATATCTGAGTGAGAGCTGTACTGAAACAGTGTTCAAACACTCAGTACAGCCAAACTCCATTCAGTCAGACTGAATCAGAGCTTATAATCTAGTTTGGTCAGCTAGAGTTAGTATCAGTATCTGTGCTCGGTGTAGGCCGATACACATGGTTTGGGAATCAGTATTGGCTATTGGTATCTGCACTAAGTATCAGCTGATACTTACGGATCAGGTATCAGTATTTGTACTAAGTATCAGCTGACACTTATGGATCAGGTATCGGTGTCCATGCTTGGTATCAGCCAATACTTATGGATTGGGTATCAGTATTTGTACTAAGTATCAGCTGATACTTATGGATTGGGTATCTGTATCTATGCTTGGTATCGGCCAATACTTATGGATCGGGTATCAGTATTTGTACTAAGTATCAGCTGATACTTATGGATTGGGTATCTGTATCTATGCTAAGTATTAGGCAGTACTTGTACATCACGTATCTGTATCAATATCTGTAATAAGTATTGGTCAATACTTATGGATCAGGTATTGGTATCTGTGCTCTGTGTTAGCCAATACTTACCGATCAGGTATGGGTATCAGTGGGTATACTTACGGATTGGGTATGGGTATTGACACCAAGCACCAATACCCATACCATACATATGTCTTTTTAAATTTATTTATTTATTTTTAATAAACAGTCTGTCCTAGCTTGTTTATTTCAGTGCTCAGTATTAGCAGCTCTGCTCAGTGTCTCAGTGTGTTTGCTCAGTACTCGGTTATTCTGAGTGAATCAGCTTTATTGATAACGTAGACAGAGTGTCTGTAGAGGCTGTGTTTCCCGTAGCAGGTCAGTCAGACGGAGCGTTTCGTACAGTGTGAGTGTATAAATCATAGCTTTGTCTGAACACGATGGTCTATTCAAACGGACAGTGAGAGTCACCAAAGAACAAGATCTCTAACATCACACAGTGTCTGTCTGGCTTTAGAGGACATTCAGCTACAGCTCAACCAGCCAATCAAACGACTCCAACAAGACGGAAAACTGGAAGCGTGAGCTCCTCGGATCCGTCAGCCTCGGATGTGGTTCCTGCTGTCGCTGTGCTGCTGCTGAAAGAGACAGACGAGGATCAAAACTATGAAACCTACTTTACTCACAGCTGTACAGAAGAGCTTTTCTGATGGGGAACAAAACCTCCACTGCAGCGCTGCTCGATCAGAGATCACTGATGCAGCAGAGCTCGATAACGACCTTCATCTAATATCACACTTTAATTAACTGTTAAGATACATTTACACTCATTTACACCGGCAGCTGCTTCGTTCTGAGTGAGTCTCTCAGAGTGGAATCGGACTCGCGCTCGGTCTGAAAGCAGTGGTATCAGTGCATCTCCTGCAGGCCGGCGCTGTGGGTCTGGGAGCCGCTGCGAGTCCTTCGTCCCTGAGAGACTCAGCCTGACATTCTCTTGATGTCCAATGCAAATCGGAGGCGTTCGGCCGCTCGTGCTCTCGTTCTCCCCGACTCTCTCACCTGAGAGATTTGCATGAGCGGAGTCTAAATTTATCCGTGCAAACAGGAGTTCACACAGAGCAGGAGCGTCCGTTATGGTTCACCTTTAAGCAGCACTTCAAGCAAATTAGCCGTCAGGTTCTGTTATCAGTGCTGTAGACAAACACGGCAGAGAAGCTGCGCGCTCTACAGGTGAGGTGTGGAGTGTGTGTGTGTGTGAGGAGTGTGTGTGTGTGAGGAGTGTGTGTGAGTGTGTGTGTGGAGTGTGTGTGTGTGGAGTGTGTGTGTGTGTGTGTGTCGCTGTAATCAAATCCATCTGCATAAATTTTTTAGTGTGTGTGTAAAAACGTGCAGTAACGTAAACAAAGTTCTAGTAGATGACATAAAACAAGATGTAAATTATAAGTTATGAGTTATTAGAATACATGTATAATAATAACAGTAGTAATAATAATAATAATAATAATAATAATAAGAAGAAGAATGACTCTTCTTTTTCTTCTTCTTCTTCTTATTATTATTATTATTATTATTATTATAAAAGTACATTTTATTATTAAAATGTTGAGTGATTTGCACAGCTTATAATTTCTAGTAATTTGGTGGATGATGAGGTGTTGCTAGGTATCCCAGGTGAATGATGGGGTGTAGCTATGTGGTTGCTATGGTATTGCTGTGGTTGTCGGGCGATTGCTGCAGTATCCTATGTGGTTGATAGTGTTGCTATATGGTTGCTATGGTATCCCAAGTGCTTGGTAGGTTGTTGCTAGGTGATTTCTATGGTATCCCAGGTGGTTGATGGGGTGGTGTTAGGTGATTTCTATGGTATCCCAGGTGGTTGCTAGGATGTTACCAGGATCTTTGAGATCTTTATTAAGATTCAGGATCTTTATGAATGAGTGGAGGTGGTGTTGGTGTTGGTGAGTGAGCTGGCGCTGCAGGTGGCAGTAACTCCTCTCTGTTCCACACTCAGTCCGGACCTCCTAATCCCTCTATATCGCTGACCGACGTTTCCAGCTGAGGGTCGACTGGGGCGCTGATCACCCGGCTGAGCGAGTTTACTCTCCTTACAGTCACAGGGAGTTCATCAGCACGGGCACTGGAGGTGGACGATACAACGATATGTTACGGTTATTGTGATGATTTCCATCACGGTGCTCTTTTCTGAGCAGGTGTTCTTGGAGAGCTGATCATAAAGAAGACACATTTAGACAATTATGGAGAGCCTAAAAATAAACCAGTAAATCTTTTTTTTTTTTTTTTCAAAATTTTCTGCATAAATAAACAATGTAAAGTCATTCAGAGTGGTTTAGTGTGAAATGCTCTGTTCAAGAGTCAGAGCTGTTCACAGTGGTGGTGATAGGAACCAGACGTCCACCTCTAAAAGCTCCCTCACAGAAAGTTCCTACATGAAATGGTTATGAATTCACTGCCTGATGACTGAGACACTGTTTTATGATAGTTTAGAGAACTTAAACTCCATTCATGGTGGAGGGATACATGCAGGGCGCTGTGAGGCAAAATAGTCCCCAAAGAAAACTGATTATTTCAGATTTTCCACTATTTTCATCATCAACATTCCATATAAACTCAGAAGACTCGTGTAGGTTCACTGGTGGTTCTGGATAGTAAATAAAATGTCTATATCTGTGTTGTAGTCATGGCGACGCCTGGTTCCTATCACCACCACTGTAAAGACATCTGAACCATTTCACACCAAACCACTCTGAATCTCTCTGATTACACCTCACACACTGAATTATGGGGAATTTTGAAGAAACTGGTCAAATCTCATGAAACGTGTGAGGGAGGCAGTCTGCTGCTGAGAGGCTGATATGCTGAATAGTGATGGATGGATGTGGGTGACGGGTTTGAACGATGTGGAACCTGAGGAACTTTTGTACACCAAACTGATACTGTACTCAGAGTGACCGTCCACTCTATTAGACACTCCTACCTCGTCAGTCCACCTTGTAGATGTAAAGTCAGAGATGATAGCTCATCTGCTGCTGCACAGTTTGTGTCGGTCATCCTCTAGTCCTTCATCAGTGGTCACAGGACACTGCCCACAGGACGCTGTTGGCTGGATATTTTTGGTTGGTGGACTATTCTCAGTCCAGCAGCGACACTGAGGTGTTTAAAAACTCCAGCAGCACTGCTGTGTCTGATCCACTCGCACCAGCGCAACACACACTAACACACCAGCACCACGTCAGTGTCACTGATGTGAAACAAGTAGGTGGTCATAATGGGGTGTGTGAGTGTGGTGTTGTCAGAATTTGATGATGAATGGCCCAAATATAAATTTCTAAATGATTCGAACAAAAAATATTTCTTCGTTTACTTCCATTAAAAGTTGAGTCCTCCTCCTGAGATACGAGATGTGCTCAATCTGGTTCATGAACGTTTATATAGTGTATAAATTGGCTGCATCATCACAGATAAATTATTTACGTTTTATTTCTGCAGAGTTACAGATGCAGTATGATGAATAAAGCTCAGATGCTCCTCTGGAGGAATATCATCTGAAATGTGGGTCGAGTCAGTAATCTGCAGATACCAGTGTGATTCTGATGTTGTTCTGCATCCTTAGTGCTTAAAATAACCGCTGTGTTTCTCTGGATTCAGTTTTTCCTTGTAAGATGATCCGGAGAACATTTTAAGGAACATTTTAAAGGCCGTCCTGCTGGGCAGGCGTGGACTGTGAGGGCAGTAGTAGTGTGAGCTGGTGTGGTAGATGTTTGAAGGCATATTCTGGTGTGATGTTCATTTGTACAGATCAGTAGTCCTGTGCGGTGAGTCTGGACCATAGATATACATACCTAGATGCTGTGTTGGGTCCAGCCAGGCAACAGTGCACATCGCTGCTGGACTGCATTCAGTACCATTACAGAGCGGCAGTTTAATAAAGATACTGACCAAAATTACACTATTTCAGGAATATCACTCTCAGAAAGAGGGATAGGATTATATAACGGAGGGAACGCAGTGATCCACACTCATGTCTGTGTGATGTGTATTGTCTGTGTGGTGTTTGTGTAGATATGGCCGTGTGGTTAATGAGGCACAGAGAACCTGTTGATGTGATTGTTTTTCCTCTGGTTTTATATTAAGCTCATTTCATTTAATAGTCTATTCAGGATCTTAACTTTATGTAGCATTTATTTATTTATAATAACGTTAGCACTCAAAGTTGGCTTCCTGTTCGCCAGCTTCTAGTTCGAATTTTTCTGTTCCACCTTAAATGGTGCAGCTTCAGGCTCCAGAAAGTGACTGCTGCACCATTTAAGGTGGAACGGGAAAACTCGAAGAAGAAGCTGGCGAATAGGAAGCCAACTTCAGCTTATTCGTCCTTCTTGCTGTGTTTTGGGGGGTTATTTATTTTTCTGTGTATTAAGATTAGAAGTGATTCACTCATTGATGGATTTGCTGATGTGTCTGATTGTTTCTACCGGAGCTCTGAACTCGGTTTTTATCGTCAGGTTCAGACTGAATACTTTCCTGCTGGTCTGGACGGCTAATTATCACAAATCAGTTATTAAAGTAATAAAGCTGCCGAGAGCAGATCCGAGCAGCCTGGATTAATCTGTGTCTGAGGATTATAACTAAACAGATTTGGTGAAAATCGGCTGAGTAATAAGGAAGTTGTGGCTGATTTAATCCTGAGACTCTTCGTCTCTCAATACAAGTGAATCTGTTCACAAGCGGATCTTGACCTCTCCAACATGGCGGACGCGCAGATGTATCGCCTCACATAGAGAACAACAGAGAACGCGGCATCTCGGTATGGATATCTATGGTCTGGACTACGTGGTCGCGTGGAGGATTAAATTAGCAGTGGTTGTTTATCGTCTGTCTCTCATCCATCTGTCTGATTCTGAAGAGCCGCTCGATCAGACACCAGCACAAACCTCCAGAGCTCCTCACTGAGCAGCAGAACATCTTCCAGAACCACACAAACTCAGGCTGAGCGATTTGGGGAAATATATATATATGTGTGTGTGTGTGTGTGTGTGTGTGTGTGTGTGTGTGTGTGTATATATATATATATAGACTGTGACTGATTTTAAATTGTGACTATTTTCTCTAAATGAATGTTCAGACCTGCCTTTTTTAACTAGACCAGCATATCTGCTTTTTTGAACTTGATGGACTGTGCCAGACTGCCCGTTAGTCCTGGTTGTGATGTCACAGCAGATCAGTGTTTGGCTGCTTCTGATTGGGCCATTGGGTTAAATTTTCCTGCTTAGAACTTAAGTCAGTGTCGTTGATAATGTCTATAATTAAAGTTGCAAAAAAATTCCATAAATTTCTTTTGCTGATATTTTCACTCCTCAGAAAAACGTTGAGTTTGGCTCGATTACACAGTTCTTTGTGTGACGTTTGTGCGATTGTGTGCACCCAGCAGTGCAGTGCACCAGTCTGACTACCAGTCTTAGCTACAGACAATATAGCTAGGAAGCAAAACAGCTGATCAGCCAATCTGACCACGTTTAGCTTCTACATTAATACACCAATATAATCAATAAGAAATGGTCCTTAAATCTTTAACTGCAATTATTCAGTGTGTTTACTTTATAGGCTCATCATAATCTGATTTCTGTTATCAGATTAAGTGTAAACACACTGAACCAGTTACTGACACAATCTGATTATCTGCAGTTATCAGATTAAGTGTAAACATGCTTAACCAGTTACTGACACAATCTGATTATCTGTAGTTATCAGATTATTAAGTGTAAACACACTGAACCAGTTACTGACACAGTCTGATTATCTGTAGTTATCAGATTAGTAAGTGTAAACACAGTGAACCTGTTACTGACACAGTCTGATTATCTGCAGTTATCAGATTAAGTGTAAACACACTTAACCAGTTACTGACACAATCTGATTATCTGTAGTTATCAGATTAGTAAGTGTAAACACAGTGAACCTGTTACTGACACAGTCTGATTATCTGCAGTTATCAGATTAAGTGTAAACACACTTAACCAGTTACTGACACAATCTGATTATCTGTAGTTATCAGATTAGTAAGTGTAAACACAGTGAACCTGTTACTGACACAGTCTGATTATCTGCAGTTATCAGATTAAGTGTAAACACACTTAACCTGTTACTGACACAGTCTGATTATCTGCAGTTATCAGATTAAGTGTAAACACACTTAACCAGTTACTGACACAATCTGATTATCTGTAGTTATCGGATTATTAAGTGTAAACACACTGAACCTGTTACTGACACAATCTGATTATCTGCAGTTATCAGATTAGTAAGTGTAAACACAGTGAACCTGTTACTGACACAGTCTGATTATCTGCAGTTATCAGATTAAGTGTAAACATGCTTAACCAGTTACTGACACAATCTGATTATCTGTAGTTATCAGATTAAGTGTAAACACACTGAACCTGTTACTGACACGATCTGATTTTCTGCAGTTATCAGATTATTCTCTCTTATAACTCTCTTGCGTGTGTAATTTATGTCAGTTCAGCCGCTGCAGGGCGAAACCAGCTGACCCAAAAGAGCAAGATACGAAAGCCCAAACTCTGCGTTGGACTTTAACAACTAACTGGGTGTGAAAACAGCCTGAAAGGCGTTGAGAAGGTTTTTAAAGGGTGACAGTTAATCTGGAAAAAACCTCTTTCCACAGCGTTGAGTAGCGGAAACTTCACACTTCAGTTCAGAGCGAAGGAGATGGAAAATCTGCCCTCACGCAGGAAATCAGCGATTATTACAGACGGAGGGGTTTAAAGGCTTTTTAATGGTGTTTTTATTTCTCTTCTCTTCATTAAAGAACTTTCTCTCCTCGTTTTAGTGACTCGGCCCGTCCAGCTCAGCCTCGCCGCCCAGACTGCTCACTCTCCTCTATGCAGATTAGCCATGTGCTAATTGCAGTTGCTTCTTTACTTATTTATTTGTTTGTTTATTTATTTAAGAGGAAGCTCTTTTATTGATTTACCGTGTGCTGAACAGCACCGGAGAGAGTCTGACCAGCTTAATTAAAGGAGAAGGAAAAGGATGGAGGACTTTTAGAGCGTTGATGAAAGTGGAGGAGAAAATAAGACCGTCTAAAAAAGAAACCGGCTCCTCTTAAAGATTAGAATATTTTAATAATGATTTTATTAATGGCTGTATGCAGGAAAAAGATTAATTGTTCATTTCCGTTTTGTTTTGGTTTATTATTGGGCGGCCTCTATGGACTCTTTCACTGTTGATTAATCTGTCAATTAATTGATTAATCTTAATGATTAATTTTACTCCAACAGAGCAAATTGACCATTTAATTTAAGTTCCTTTTGTTTTAGCAACAACAAACTGAATCCTTACACGAAGAAATGTGGTTAAAATAATATCAGAAATAAAATAATTTGTAAAGGTCCCATCAAGCCCAACACGCACACCACCGCCGTCAATCAGCGTAGAGTAAACCCAGATTCTGACCTCAACATTTCCTCATTAAGACTCTGCACCTGGTCACTTCCTGTGTCCAGTGTCTGGATTGTGCCCTGATAAGATTTTAGCCTCATGCATTTACTCTTGATGGTCTAATGCGTCTCCCGTTAGTCGGACTGAAATCTGATTGCTGTGGCATGGAATATGCAAATCTGCTCGTTATGCAGCAGCTAATTAGCAGCTGTTTATCTGTTCAGCCTCTTCGTCTGCAGTGTGTTTTGTACGGTCGTGTCGGTCCGTGTCGATGTGAAGCGTTTCGCTTTGTCCCCGAAACATGAGTCCTCCATGATTCTCTTCCTCACAGACACCGATCACGAGCCCAGTGACGCACCGCGTGGGGAGGAGTTTCGGTTGTACTGGGAGGAGTTTTGATGGTGCTGGGAGGTGTTTAGGTTGTACTGGGAGGAGTGTTGATTGTGCTGGGAGGGGTTTCGGTTGTGCTGGGAGGAGTTGCGGTTGTGCTGGGAGGGGTTTTGACTGTACTCTGGGAGGGGTTCAGTCTGTGTTCGGGTTCTGGACCAGAATGTCCGTCCTGGTTTTAAGCTGTTGTTCTCAGGCTGATTGATAATCACCCCACAGTCCGTTAGCAGAGCTCTTTGACAGAGATTTGAGTTTTTCTCTTTGCTCCGTCTGTTATGTGTCATATTGTAAATGAACATCAAAGTCAGTTTCCCTTTGAAGGGTGGAACCTGTTGCAGTGAGCGCTGTGAGGTTATTTAGGTTTTAAAAATGCAGATGAGCTATTTACATATTTGTTTTTCAGTGTTACTCTGCTGATCTCCTTTAAAACATGTTTAAATCCAAATGTAATGAAATGAGCTACAGCTACAAAGGGGGATTCCACCATTTCTTCCAAAAATTCCCCCATAATTCAGTGTGTGAGCTGTAAACGGAGTGATTCAGAGCGGTTTGGCGTGAAATGTTTCAGGTTTCTTTGCCGGAGTTCAGACGACGAGGCGATTCTGGAGCTCAAATGCGACGCGAGAGGCGACGCTAACCGGGGAGCGAACGTTACCATACGTGTTTAGCGATTCTGTCCGACCAATCAGCAGCCTGCAGTTTTTCCATGTCACCTTTTGGTATCAGCTCAGCTCAGCTTGGAACCTCGATGAAAAACAGTGCCCGGTACCAGATTTGTCTGATGGAGAAGTTAAAAAGGAGAGTCGAGTCGAGTTGAGGCAGCACCATTTACTGGAAAAGCGGCTTAAAAAAAGATAGATAGGTCGATAGATAGGTGGATGAATAGGTCGACAGGTACATGGGTCGATAGAGAGGTAGATGGATGGATGGGTGGATGGATAGGTAGATGGATGGATGGGTGGATGGATGGGTCGATAGATAGGTAGATGGATGGATGGGTGGATGGATGGATGGATAGGTTGATAGATAGGTAGATGGATGGATGGGTGGATGGATGGATGGATAGGTTGATAGATAGGTAGATGGATGGATGGGTGGATGGATGGATGGATGGATAGGTTGATAGATAGGTAGATGGATGGATGGGTGGATGGATGGGTGGATAGATAGGTGGATGGATGGGTGGATAGATAGGTGGATGGATGGGTGGATAGGAAGGTAGGTTGATATATAGACAGATAGGTGGATCGATAGATGGATGGATGGATAAATGGGTGGCTGGAGAGAGACGGCTGGAGAGAGACGGGTGGAGAGAGACGGGTGGAGAGACGGCTGAATGCAGTGTGAAAGTTCCCCTCACTCATTATCAGCTCTTTCTCAGTGTTTGTCCAGGATACAGTTGTTCTTGCTCTGGCCTTGTTTTTCTGGCCCTGTCCAGTCCAGAAGACTAATGTCCTGAAAATAAGCAACCCAAACAAGATGTTCAGGAACGGAGAGTTCCAACCATATTTTAAAATTCTCTTTTTGGCTGCAGTAGGGCTGGCCAGAAAAATAAAATCATATTTTTTTGACGAGTAGAAAACAGTCCTGCAGAGCCATCGAGTGAAACAGGCAAGTCCAGAGATCTGTGTGTACAGAGTTCCCCCAAAACAGAGAGAGCAGAACCAGAACACGTCCCCAACAGGACACTCACAGAACAGTGTACTGTTGAGTTACATCAGTGACCATAAGAGTCTTTCTGGCCACAACCTTCTCAAAACTATCATAAAACAGTGTCTCAGTCATCAGGCAGTGAATTCATAACCATTTCATGTAGGAACTTTCTGTGAGGAGCTTTTAGAGGTGGACGTCTGGTTCCTATCACCACCACTGTGAACAGTTCTGACTGTAGAACAGAGCATTTCACACTAAACCACTCTGAACGACTCTGTTTACATCTGAACCGTTTAATTATGCAGGAATTTAGAAAAGTTGGTGGAGTTCTCCTTTAAGCGTGTTCAGAGGAGCTGAGCTGGCTCCATTCATAAAGACAGTCAGCGTGCTGTTGGAGAGGGAGGACTCGCCGCTGTTGACCTTCAGGATAAATGAAAAGCAGATCTTTTATGAACGGAGAACTGTGCGCCAGCGAGGGGAGCCCCGAGGTCGTTTGTGTGTGTAATAATGTGTGAGGGAGATTCTAACAGCTCTCGCAGTGAATCATCTCTTTAGAACCGCAGCGTCGGCTCTGTTACAGTCAGGGGAGCCTTTCTCAGTTTAGACTCGGAGTATTTAGTCTTCGTATCTGAGCAGGAAATGAGGGCGGAGCTGATTGGTGACGCTGGAAGGCGTCGTCTCAGCTCTACTCCACCGTCTGCTGTAGCTGTTGAGCTGCTTCGTATCTAATATTTTGTCTAAATGTTTGTGCGCGGTCAGTGCGAAAGAGGAGGTCATCACACGGTTCTGCTCCGGACTGTGGTGTCAGGGAGGGGGGCTGACTGCCCGGTGTAAGGGGGGCTCAGATAGTCAGGACACTCGAGTTACATAAACAGACAGATGCTGAAAACGTTCAGAAGAGTGAGAACGCCATCAGATCTCACCTCTAGAGTTAGATGATTACGGACTGTGGTGGTGTTCCTCCTCCTCCTCCTCCTCCTCCTCCTGTTGTTGTTGTTGTTGTTGTTGTTGTTGTTCCTGTTTGTTGTTGTTGTTGTTCCTGTTTGTTGTTGTTGTTGTTGTTCCTGTTTGTTGTTGTTGTTCCTGTTTGTTGTTGTTGTTCCTGTTTGTTGTTGTTCCTGTTGTTCCGGTTGTTGTTGTTGTTGTTCCGGTTGTTCCGGTTGTTGTTGTTGTTGTTCCTGTTGTTCCGGTTGTTGTTGTTCCATATGGAAGAAAAAAATATCCTAAATGTATTTATCAAATATATTTTTGCAGTGCATGAAAAGCCAAAATGTGTCTTAAATATATATTTAAAATGCGTTTATTTATTTTTCAGCTGTATGTAGTTTTATCAAAGCTTACAGATGTAACTAAATATCCATGATCTGAATGAACAGCACTGACTTCTGTGATCTGCACTGTACTTTACATTAACCATGTACGTCTGCAGTCAGACTCTCACACACAATGTATTTCACATAAACAAGATATCAGATCATAACTGCATTTTCACAGAGTATGAATACCCACAACACTCGCTTCTGTCCTGATAAAGGATCATTAGATCAGATTTAAAATGAAGATACTGGAACACAAATTCATTTCTAAAGGTATCAGACAGTGAAGAGCATCAGACAGGATTCTGGATATTTTCATACATTTTCAGATGGATTTGATAAAAACATTTACATACGTTTATTATTGTCTGTGTGTAATATTTCTCCATACATTTTAAAATGAATGCATTTTAAAATACGTTTGGTTAATATGGAAATATATTCTGAATTTCATTTATAATATATATATATATATATATATATATATATATTATATATATATATATATATATATATATATATATATTATTTTTTTTTGTTACGTATTAAATCTGTACGTATTGCGTCTATATGAAAATAAACGTGACATTATTGGCTAATGTCATTTTGCAGTGCCGGCTGGTGCACCGTGATGTCATCACAGAATCATTAGATGTTTTAGGGGCGGGGCTAACATCACATTACATTATGTTCTAATAGAAAAACATGAATTTAGTCTTTTAAATTATATATGTTGGTTATATGAAAGGATGACTGGCTGATCAGAGTTATTGATCGCCACAGCGTGTGTCTGAGTAGTGAGTTGTCATCCCGAGTTCTGAGTTTATTAGTTCATTAGTGGGTGTCGTCACGGTAACAGTGGCTGAGCCGGCGGGCTGCGAGGCTGATTACATCACTGCTGTCTTGCTGTAGTTTATCTGAGGTGAAGAGGTCAGGAGGGGTCAGTGCTGTGCGATGCTGCCTGTTTGTGTTTTTAGAAAGCTGTAAGGTGTGCACCCCCCCCCCACAACACCCCCCACCCACAACACCCCCCACCTCAATTCAGCTCCTCTGTCCGTGGAACTGAAGTAGTTCAGGCATCTTGGGTTTCAGTCAAAGCCCGGACTGGACTCTTTAATCTGGGTTGAGTCTGTCATCTTACGCTGGACTGTAGGACAGCATGCTAACTGTATCTGTCGGGTGACGGAGTGACGATTTTTAGCCTAAACAGTCACGACGCGCTCGGCAGATTCCGGTAAAATAAGCTCAAATATACCTACAGAATCCAGTGTCCTTGTCGGCGGAGAGCAGCTGGACGTCCTGGACACTGAGCTGCTTTATTATTTAGTTATTCTTTCCTCTTCGGCTGTTGGTTGTGAATTTTTTCTGCGAAGTTTGGTGGAAACGTTGACGGCTGGTATCTTTACTGTCGGTCGGCTGCTCGTCCTGTTTACTCTGTGATGATGTTTTAGCCGTTTTTGCCGGTTGAAATTTCAGTGCATCTGTCTAGAATCCTCTTCTGAGAGAAGGTGGCGTGTAGAGCTGGACGGTGTGTTCAGTATCAGTATAGCTCTGATTTAACTACTCATCTAGATTTTCCCGTTCCACCTTAAATGGTGCAGCAGTAACCAAATTAATAACCGGAGCCGGCGCAGCTAACGGGACAGAACGGTCCTCCTGCTTTACAGAGGGGCTTTCAAATGTACTGAAAAGGCTAAACGGGCTGACATCGGTTTGTGATTGTAGTTCTGTGATCTGATGTTTTCAGGGCTGTGCGGACGCAAATCTGATCTTTTCAAATCCGACCTGAGCCACTTTCATATGTGGTCCTAGATCAGATACGTATCCGTTTCGTGGCCATGCGACCTTAACGAGATGCTCAGATTGGACAGAAGTTAAAGCCTGTAAACGGTGGAAAAGCAGCTCATCTCACCTTTTTCTCCTTCGTCTCGCTCTAATAATGAAGCTGAGAGCTGATCAGAGTTAATGATCTTCTCAGCGAAGCTCGTTCTGCTCGTTAGTTTGTGCTGATGATGAACGTGATTCATTCACGTGACGTTACTGAGTAGGATGAGCTCATGAGGGTCATTTCAGGACGCTGGTTCGTCACATTAATGACAGATTTGAGTCACTTACTAACGAGTGTGAACCATCGAGTCAGAGAGATCGGATTTGAGCAAGAAATTGGATTTGAGCAACGAGGCTTGTAATTTGAGCGTAGCCAAAATCACTGTGTTCAGTAATTAAATATTGTGACTCATCATGTATCGTGAAGATTTCTTGAAGTATCGCAATGTTTTCACCGTATCGCCCAGCTCTGTTTTCCATATCGTTGACTGTTGCGTCTGTGTAGTTTGTTGTTTACAGTGCGAGTCTGGTCTGAGATCAGCGCTGCAGTGCGCCGCTCTCCCTCTCGCCGCTCTCTCCCTCTCGCCGCTCTCCTGCTCGCCGCTCTCCCCCTCTCGCCGCTCTCCCCCTCTCGCCGCTCTCTCCCTCTCGCCGCTCTCCCCTCTCGCCGCTCTCCCTCTCGCCGCTGTTTCGCTCGCTGTGGCTTCGTTTCTGTCATTCATTCAGTGCCAAGACTGCTTTATTAAAGCTGCAGGAGGAGCAGCACTGGCTCCGGTTCAGACTCGCTCACAGCTGGGACCTGTTACTCTCAGACAGCCCGCCCTGCGCCTCCCCGCTATAAATAACTCCGGTGGTCTTCACGGGGCTGAGGGGTGGCGCTGGCTGGGGGTGTGTGTGTGTTAGACTTGGGCCGGTCCATTAATATTAAAGAGATTGTGATTTTCCAGAACCAGACGTCCACCTCTAAAAGCTCCCTCACAGAAAGTTGCATGAAACTGGACAATGATTGAGCATTAGTGAGGTCAGGTACTGATGTTGGATGGTCAGTTCTGGATCACTAACTCATCCCAAAGGTATTGGATGGAGCTCCATCACTCCAGAGAACACAGTTCCACTGCTCCACAGCCCAGTGCTGGGGGGCTTTATACCCCTCTAGCCCACGCTTGGCTTTGGGTTGGAGGCCTTAGGCTCATGTGCAGCTGCTCCAGAGTGTCCCATTCTATTGGTCAGTGCTCTTCTATGGCGATTAAAGCTGTGTCTGAAGTGTAAGAAGGTCTGTCTGGATACTTTCGGACTGTTTTGACGAGCAACTTTCAGCTCACTTAGTTTTTCCCCGCTGGTTGTGGTTTGTGCTCGATTCCAGCTGATGTTTGGTTCTCCTCCAGCCGTCCTGAGGTGGAGTTCTCCGTATCCTCTGGCAGGAACGAGCGCAGACGGCCGCTGGGCGCTCGACTCAGCCTGTCTGCGGCGGCCAACTCGTTCATTCTTTAATTCATTCATTAAGAGCCAGCGTCGCGTCGCTCCCCGCCAGATTATTTTATTCATTTAATTCTCAGGGAGCTCATCTGTTCTCCATCACGCCGAGTTCAGCTGGTGTTGAGCTTATTCCACACATCGATCTCCTCTCTGAGCTGCGTCTGCGGAGCTTTGGAACACGTGTAATAAAACAGACCCCAAACCTGGTGGATGAAGCGCTTCAGGCGTTTACGCTGCCTCAACATGCAGCTCTGATTCCACCCCCGGCCTCTGATCCACCAGTTTGTTTATTTATCTACGTTCTGTAGCACTTTTTTATTTATTTTTTTTTTTTACCATTTGTAAAAATTTGCCAACCCTGTTTATCAAATTTACCAGTAAGAAGTGCTGAGAGGCCAGAGCTGCTTAACTGGGCCGTCAGTGGTGTTTGATCGATTGTGAATGCGTCAAATTTCACCTCAGTTTGATTTGATACCGATTATTTGTTTTTTGTGCACTGATTACACAAACTTTCACTAATAATATTTTCTATTGATATCCATGGCACAGTAACAATACTTTATTTTTATTATTATTATTATTATTATTATTATTATCATGACATAATGTTCCAGCTAACCTAACGTTAACATTAGGCCAGAGCTGCTTAACTGGGCCGTTAGTGGTGTTTGATCGATCAATACATCAAATTTCACCTCAATTTGATTTGATACCGATTATTTGTTTTTTTTTGTGCACTGATTACACAAATGTGACTGGATGAACTGCATAAGAGACTTTTATTTTGAAGCATGTTTTTCAGTTTTCTATTCTGCAGAATTGTCACCGCTGCTTCAGAATTTTATGAAATGTCATGAGGTCACAAATACAAAACTCTGCAGAGGGTTATTAATTTGAAATGACAGATACAGGAAATGGAGACACATGGCGGTACCCAAACTTCCTGCGTCTGAGCTCCTAGAGAGAGAGAGAGAGAGAGAGAGAGAGAGAACAAACGAACGAACAAACGACAGATTAAATTAGTTAATATTTATTTGGACAGATTTTTAGAAAGAACTTTCATTATATAACAGTATTCTCTATTGATATTCAAGGCGCAATAACAATATTATTATTTTTATTTATTTATTTATTTATTTTATTATCATTATCATGAAATAACGGTCCAGCTAACCTAACGTTAACATTAGCGAACTTATCATAATACGGTAAAGCATCATCAATAAACATCTGTAAAATGATTGCCAGCGATGTTTGTTTATACTGGGATGATTACTTTTATACAGATTTCTAGTTACATTAAAAATGTAAAAATTAATGAAACTATTTTAATTATTTAATCAAAGTAATGTAATTTATGTTTGATTACTTTGATTTGACGCACATCGCCAAATGAATGGAGCCTGTTCAGATGGCAGAAAGGTACAAAGCAACAGAATAAATGTTATATTTTCCATGTAGAAGAATACACAATCTAAATATGTAAACAATTAAATAAACATATATATGTATCTGTATAATATATAGGGTTGGAATGTGGGCACACACATTTTTGGTGAAAAACATTTGTGGCCAGGACTTTTATTTTGGCTGAAAACGAGCACATCCTTCGTTATAATCCGTTATAATTGATTCTAACCTTCCAACGTGCAGTGTTGATGTAATTTCCTCCCCGGAGCTTCTCCTGCTTTTGTGTTTAACTCCTCGTCTTTCTCTCTCTTCCTCGTCTGTTCAGCCTCCAGGCCCGATGGAGCAGGTGGGGAAGATCCGGGGGCAGCATTACGGAGCAGGAAACCCCTACTCTCAGCCGCAGGGGCCTCCAGGGGCCCAGCAGGGGCCTCCGTACCCAGGGCAGGCCTACGGACCTACAGGAGCCCAGAGGTACCCCATGAGCATGCAGGGGCGCACCCCTGCGGCGATGGGCAGCATTCAGTACGGACAGCAGGTGAGTGTGAGTGTGTGTGAGTGTGTGAGTGAGTGTGTGTGTGTGTGTGTGTGAGTGTGTGAGTGTGTGTGTGTGTGAGTGTGTGAGTGTGTGAGTGTGTGAGTGTGTGTGAGTGTGAGTGTGTGTGTGTGTGTGTGTGTGTGTGAGAAGCTCCTTTAAGACTCCAGCTGCTCCGCTGCAGACAGACAAATATGCAGACGTGTGCGCAGGTGTTCAGCCGCTCTGTTCCACCCAAACAAGCATGCTCTTTTACAGGGGAGCTCCACCTACTTTTCAAAATTTCTGCCTAATTAAACGGTTGAGATGTAAACAGAGTCAATGAGAGTAGTTGGGTTTAAAACGCTCTGATCTAGAATCAGAATTATTCACAGTCGTGGTGATGGGAACCAGACGTCCACCTCTAGGTCAAAAACATTTCTCTTTTAATCTGCTTTATTTTTACTCTGCTTTAACTTTGTTTTAATTCCCTTTCAAGTTTTTATCCTGTGGTTACTGCACTTTACGCTCTATAAGCTAATTTTAATACCACTTCAGTCCTTCGTTTTAACTTGGTTATGTTTTTGTTGTACATTATGAACTTTGTACTTTCTTTTAATCTGTTTTTGTAGTTATCTTTGCCTTTCTGATGTGCTGGATCTCAGGATGTAATAAGTGGTATTTAATATTTTTTTAGAGCTTTTATTTTTCTGTTTGTGTAAAACACTTTTGAATGACCACTGTGGATGAAGGATGGGGTACAAATAAACTTGCCTTGCCTCTAAAAGCTCCCTCACAGAAAGTTCCTACATGAAATGGTTATGAATTCACTGCCTGATGACTGAGACGCTGTTTTATGATAGTTTAGAGAACTTAAACTCCATTCATGGTGGAGGGATACATGCAGGGCGCTGTGAGGCAAAGTAGTTCCCAAAGAAAACTTATTATTTCAGATTTTCCACTATTTTCCATCATCAACATTCATATAAACTCAGAAGAGTTTTGGATCCAAAATTCTAAATTTTGACAACATTGGCTTCAATAAATGTTTTAAAGTTCACAATTCAAAATTTTTACAATTTGCCTTTGAAATTCTACATTTTGACAATTTTGACTTCAACTTGATTGGACTACACAATTCAAAACTTTCACAATTGCAGCTTCAAATTTTTCAATTGCATTCAGTTGTAAATTTTGACCATTTTGGCACAATTCTTTTATTAACCAGATGATGGTGAATAAAATGTCTAAATCTGTGTTGTAGTCATGGCGACCCCTGGTTCCTATCACCACCACTGTAAAGACATCTGAACCATTTCACACCAAACCACTCTGAATCTCTCTGATTACACCTCACACAAAAAAAATGGGTGGAATTCCTTTTGAAGACATTGCGGTTTGGCCCACTTTTCCACTCTGATTGCTGTTTGCGCTCCCAAGATCGTCGCTCCGTCTTAGTATTAGACGGTGGCTGGTTGGACGTTATGTGTTGCTGTTAAAGCAGAAGGTGTCTGAGTGGGACGGTCTGAGTGAGGAGATCCTCTCCTGGGGTTCGATCACTCTCTTCTGCTGAGGGTCCCACTGTGTGGAGAGGGTCTCCAGTGAGGAGCACCAGAGCAGCCAGTAGGAATACGCTGTTTTTGATTGTGTCCACTGACCGTATAGTTTCACTCTTCTTACCCTGTTCTTCAGTGGTCAGGACCCCCATGGACCCCCACAGAGCAGGTACTGTTTGTGTGGTGGATCATTCTCAGCACTGCAGTAACACTGACGTTATGGTGGTGTGTTAGTGTGTGTTGCGCTGGTATGAGTGGATCAGACACGGCAGTGCTGCTGGAGTTTTTAAACACTGTGTCCACTCACTGTCCACTCACTGTCCACTCTATTGGACACTCCTACCTTGTCGGTCCACCTTGTAGATGTAAAGTCAGAGACGATAGCTCATCTGCTGCTGCACAGTTTGTGTTGGTCATCCTCTAGTCCTTCATCAGTGGTCACAGGACGCTGCCCACAGGACGCTGTTGGCTGGACATTTTTGGTTCTCAGCCCAGCAGCGACACTGAGGTGTTTAAAACTGCTGCACTGCTGTGTCTGATCCACTCATACCAGCACAACACACACTAACACACCACCACCACATCAGTGTTACTGCAGTGCTGAGAATGATCCACCACCCAAACAGTACCTGCTCTGTGAGGGTCCATGGGGGTCCTGACCACTGAAGAACAGGGTAAAAGGGGGCTAACAAAGTATCAGAGAAACAGATGGACTACAGTCTGTAACTGTAGAACTACAAAGTGAAACTATACGGTCAGTGGAGCTGATAAAATAGCCACAACTTATTTATGCTCAGAAAATAAACATGGAATTTAATGAGACGCACGTTTTGCACATAACATTAT